>NC_134828.1:88601508-88915135 GCF_004210375.1 Tachypleus tridentatus
AGTCTTATGCTACTAAGTTAGGACAGACAGCTAGTGCAGATAGCCCTCAAGTAGCTTTGAGTGAAATTCAAACCAAACCAAGCACCTTTTTATTGGCTGGTATTCCTTAATTTCTTGGCAGATTGACTTGAAACTTAGAAAAATTGTACATTGGTTGAATACACCCAGATATCTTGTCTTTTTTATATGTATGCTTCATAGGTGCTATGTATTGAGGTAAGTATTTTTCACCTTTCTTCCACTGAACGTACAACTTATGTTCTGAACCAAACATTTTAAAATTTGTCTCGTCTATCCATTCATAACTCCCTTTTCCAGTTATCAACAGTTCAATTTTTATACTTTTTAGCACATTTCAGTCTCTTAATAATATTTGATTTAGATCAGTAGCAGGCTTCCATCTGTCCCAAAGGATAAATAAATGAAGATATTTAACATCAATATCAGTGAATATAGGTGTTCTGCCTTTTACTTTCCTATTTTCAAAATTGCCTGTCTTGGTTTTATGAACTAGGATGTTCTTGAAAGTGTTTCAGAATCAGTTCAAGTCTGCAGAAATTTGTTGGAGAGTCCAACCAGCATCACATAAACCTTTAATGTGAACTGTGCTTTACTGACATTTGTATGCATGACAACAAAATTTATTACATTATATTAAACACTGTTTCTCTCATTTTTATGCAGTATTAAACATTTTTGCAACGAACTGTCAATTCCAAGTCCGTGTTGGTTCGACACTTTCCCACAGGAACTTGGAATCCCCATGGCTGTGTCTTGAGTGTTACACTTTTCATTATAAAGATGAATGCCTTTAGTGGACAACTACCAGCACATGCTACAGTATTATATGCATACAGAAAAAAAAAACTTTGCAGTCAAAAGAACTACTCATACTGATTAATTTTGAAGGTTCTACAGTTGCAAATGGTTTCTTTGTCGATATTTTGTTTCATTTTTTACTCAAAAACTAAAGTGTTTATAAATATGGCAACCACACAGGAATTATACCTAACCAAAGTATAGTTTCTAAGGCAATTATTAAATTTGTTGAAAATTCACCTTTAAGATACTGCATATGGTACCATCACAGTTATTTCAGACTAAATTTAATCATCATGTTCATTCAAGAAGAACCTTTATAACATGGTAACATTCCCTTGATAGAAGTATATGTGATTTCTAAAGAAAAAGTATTGTCACCTTGTCTCATTCAGTTGTCAGAAAGGATCAGTAAAACATTTTCATTGTGTTGAAATTGATGTTCTTTAATGATGTAGAAGAATTAATCTCATGAAATGGAAAATATGAAAAAAATATTCACTTTTGCACAGTGCTGTATATATTTCACTTAAAGTTTACTCAGGGTAATATGTGTAATGATGTAGAAGAATTAACCTCATGAAATGGAAAATATGAAAAAAATATTCACTTTTGCACAGTGCTGTATATATTTCACTTAAAGTTTACTCAGGGTAATATGTGTAATGATGTAGAAGAATTAACCTCATGAAATGGAAAATATGAAAAAAATATTCACTTTTGCACAGTGCTGTATATATTTCACTTAAAGTTTACTCAGGGTAATATGTGTAAGCCCTACCTGTCATCTGAAAATAATTTTTACTAATTTAAAATAGCATTTTAACTTGTTATTTTTTGGGAGTATCTGAATTGCACATTTTAGCTTATTTAAAGCCTTTGTATATTTAAATGAATTTTATTTTTTAGCTATAAAGGTTGATATTAGTGATTATAGTGTGGTTATATGTTATTATACACTTTTCATTGCTTTTACTCTAAAGTTGTTATAAATAACACAGGCCTGTGAATTTAAACTTCATGAAAGTTGTTTAGGTTTTAATAACAGATTTTCCATAATTCAGCTACACAGATTTCAAAAATAAATGTTTACACATTGGGAAAGGAAAAAAACCTCTTACTTAGATCAAATTTACACCAAATATAATGTATTTGGATCATTTACACAACCTCTTGTTGCCATAATGAAAAGAAAAAATAATTTCAAAGTGCTCACACAAATAAATACTATCCAGAAATGACACATCACATCTATAGCTAGTAATTGTTAACATTTTAATCATAACTAAATTTGACCTGATTTACAGATAGAATTTGAAGAAATTTCAAGACAATAGAACCATCGTGGGCTTGCATATTTCATAAATTTTGAAAAAGCTAAATATTTTATTTTTAATACTATTGATATCAGAAATAAAGCATATACTGCACAAAACTATAAGTTTTAATGAACAGTGCTCTCTGTTGTTCTAGGTCTTGGTCAAGTGGTTCTTCAGTTGGCTGCAATGTCTCCATGTAAGATGTGTATTGGAATTGAAAAGGCTGATGTCCCCACACATTATGCTGAGGTAATAATCTTAATCATAATTCTTTTTTTCTTTTAGTAACAATGATGTATTTTGAATGGTTAAAATATAAGGTATTGAAATAGCACTTAGTCTTGGATGTTTTGATTTGAACTAGTTGCTTTTCTGTACAGGATAAAACTGTTATTTATAATAAAAACTTAACTTGGGCCTCAGAGGTGTTTGGTTAACTTGGTCAATTTATCACATAGAAAATGGCCCAGCATGGCCAGGTGGTTACGGTGCAATCCAAAGGTCATGGATTCAGATCTCCATACCATCATACTTACTCATCCTTTTAGCCATTAGTGTGTTATAAATGTGACAGTAAGTCCTACTATTTGTTGGTAAAAGAGTAGCCCAAGAGTATGCAGTAAAGACTAGTTGTCTTCCCTATAGTCTTCCACTGCTAAATGGACAGTTAGCATAGATAGCCTTTGTGTAACTTAGTGAAATTCAAAACAAATAAACAATAACACTGTAATTTAGCTTAAGTAATAGTTAAGGGTGGCATAGTATTAAACTGTTCTTATGTAACTGAACGTATAGAAAATACATTAATTTTATAAATTGTGAAATTACATGAATACCAGATTATAATATTCATATATTTCTAATTGAAATTTAATAGTGATACTGTTTCTAATATCTGGAGTGTACTTTATCCTGATATTTTGGTATTTTTATCACTGATAATATAGTACTATTAAGTTAACTTAAAACTGTATATGTGCATTAGAAAGATGAATTGTCACTTAAGCTACTATTGTCCAAAAGAAGAAAATTGCCAAAGTTAAAAAAACCTCTGTCCCTCTACTCATTTCCTTAAATTGTTTTTTACAAATACCAAAAGATTTTAACGTTCTTGCTACCTGTGTATAGTGTTCTTTTTTCCCAGACTTGTTAGAATTTTGTGGCAACACAAATAAGCACACTGAAATAAGCAATTAGGAGTATTGGTCAGAATGTGATTTTATTTTGTACCGATATAGTAGATTGTTGCTGTGGATATTGATACAATACAGTTGTATTTATTTAAGTGCCAATAACTTTCAAAAGTCTTGTATTGTTTTCTGTTGTGTAGTAGTATTGGTGTCATAAATACTTGTTTCCCTTTGTAATTAAAAGTCTTATGTCATTTATACAGAACATTAAATCACTTATTCAAATTAATCCAAAGCTCTTTATAAGTTTAATTTTTTTTGGTTGAAATTTTGTGTTTTAGTGACTTTTATGTTTAAATGTATTTTCTTTTATGATGGTAATAATGTCTGGTATTATACTTTTGTGTATCCTTGAGATAAATCACACATAGGCAGTCTATTAATGATGTATAGTTTTTCTCATTTCCATTTTACTCTCACTTTGTGAAAACAAAGACAAGAGTAACACACACTAAAACTTCGATTATTATGGGACCTAACTTTATGACAAATCTTTTTTGTGTATGAAAATTTTCCAAAAAATGACATTTATATTGTAAAATTATTTTACCTAAATTTTAAAAGTGAAATAAGTTTTCATTCTTCTTCACAAGGATTGATGAATGTAGTTTATTATATTTAGCAAGTGAATGATTTACCAAGTAACTTAAGTAACAGTAGTAGTCAGTAAATGTGAGACTGTATATTAAGATTATATTGTACATTATATTAGATCCAAATTAGAAAGCAGTAAAAATCTTGTTATATATCTTTCTTAAAGCTAGATATTCATATTAAATAAATATTATACAAAGATTTTGTTGATATTTTTATGCTTGTTTGTGTGATTTTACAGTTTGTTTTTTTATCAAATTTACTTTTTAGTAGGATTTTGTTAACTTATGGTAAATTATTTTTCCAAGTGGTTTAACCTTTTATTGCATTTTGTTATATATGCAGTAAACCATCCATGTGCATATCGTTTGTATTTCTTGTCAACATTTATTTAACAATTTTAGGCAATGGACAGGCATTTTAGATTCTGGATGAAATGGTATGGAAAAACACATGGGGAATACAAGCTTGTAAAAGGGGATTTTCTTGCAGATGAGCATAGAGATGCAATTGTCAATGCTTCGTAAGTTCTTTCTCTCATTTCATTAATTTTTATTAAGTTTGTTATAACCATAAAATATAATAGAGAGAGAATTAGGGAATGTTTTATTCAAATACAAAATAATTTGTTTTAAAACAACTTTTTTCATTGAAGTTCCAGCATTTCAACAGTAGATCAGAATATACACAGAATAATTAATATCTTTCACTCTATCAGAACTAACTCATGCTTTTGCAGCTTCATCCATAATGATATTCACTTTGTATTGGAAGTATATTTGTTTGACTGAAAAATAATTTGAAATTTTACTTTTGAAAAATTTAATGTGTCTATATTTGAGAAATTCCAGTTAACAGTATTGTCATGGAATTAATGTTACATTTGAGGACAATATAGGACTGATTGGTCCACCTGGATTGTCCCATCCTCTACACAGAAATTTCAAATAAAAGTGAAACACTCATAGCCAGCCATTACTACTCACATTTATCAAAACTTCCCATAAACTCCTTTAACTTTACTGCATCAATGACCTATTCTGTCAATTTATATTTGTATCATCTAGTCCTTCTATTCTAACCTTTAAGTATTAAAAAGAAAAATAATGGCACAACAAAACTACCAGTTCCATTAACAATATTAAAAATTTCAATCATGCCCTTATAACCCTTCTTCTTTTTTCAAAAGAGAATATAAGATTTCCAAAACTTTCAGGAGTTTATCTTTCAACCATCTTTACTCTTTCATAATGTGCCCTCTTGAAAAAATTATACTACTTAATTATTTGATAGTGTGATAAAACAGGGAGATTTGAGAGATAGGTCACTAAATTCCAGTTCTAATTGAGGTCGGTGTGATACTTTAGAATAGTTCACACATTTTAGTATCTTGTTAAATAGTACAAATAGATTTTATAACTTGTAGACATTTTAATTATTAAATATGCACAAATTTAGTAATAACCATGTTGAAATAGTTATAGAAGCTTACTAAAGTGGGTGCTATTCTTTCTTTTTCCATTACATTTCTTAACAGATCATGAACATTGATTTTTAAGTAAAGTTCTATGATTCAACAGACAAGCCATGCAGTTGGACTCAGTATTTCACATGATTGGTTACTCTTAATGAAGAGATTGATCATCACTTAAATATCAAGGAACTTTTTGCTTAAGAGTTTTACTATTCCCAAAAGAATTGCCAATTCAGAAAAGAGACTACTAAATTCCTCTTTGCACCATGGCAGGTTTTGACAGTGGTAGTTCAATAACATAAAATAAGCAAATAAACATGCACTTTAATTGGAACATAGAAATATGTCTACATTGTAACTTAAAATCTTCAGGGTTCAGATTTCTAACTTCCAGATTTCTTACTTATTGCTAATATCAGAGTGTAGGAGACATAATTATCAGGCTGTTGCATATGAAATATTGGATTTTCATGTGCAAATATGAAATTTGATTTTTAGTGGCTGAAAGAGAAGAGTTATCATAAATTGATTTAGGAGATTTTTGCTTTGATGACAAGCCTTGAAAATGAGCCTTAGTACTACCTTCAGACAGCCTTTAATGAGGAAGAATTAAAGGCCTTAGTTGAATCAGAAAGCTGTCAACTGTGATAAAACTTGCTGACAAACCTGATGATCATTATTCAACAGTTTCTGGACATCTTGAAACAATTGATAAGGTGATATAGCTTGATAAATGGGTACCTCATGAATTGACTGCAAACCATCAAACATGACAAATTGAAATTTGTTTTTCACTCCTTACACACAACAGAAACAATCCATTTCTCCATAGAATTGTCACCTGTGATGAAAAATGAATTCTTTATGACAGTCAATGACTTAACTATGATAAAGCAGCAAGATATACACCAACATCAGCTCTTTACTCTAAGAAGCTTATAGTCAGTGTTTGGTGGTCATCAGCAGGTGTGACCTATTTTTCATTCTTAAACTTAGGAGAAACAGTCATAGCATATGATATATTGCTGTGAACTTGAAAATATGCATCAGCATTTGTCACAAAAACATCCAATAATAGTTAATAGTGGACACATACTGCTTTATGGCAATGCATGCTCTACCTCATGTCTCATGTGTTACTGTCCGAAAAATAAATGAACTTCAGTATAAAACTTTACCTCATCCATCATATTCACCAGAATTTTTCCTTATATATTATCACTTTTTAAACATTTGGACTCGTTTATTTAAGGAAAGAACGTTTGTAAGACAAAGGTCAATTGAACATGTCTTTAAAGGCTGTTGGACCAAAGGACAGCCAGTTCTTTAAAGACAGCATTTATAAAATAACAACTCATTGGCAGAAGTATATTGAGTCTAACGGAGCTTATTTTGATTAAATAAATTAAACAACAAAAAGATGTACTTGTTCCACATTTTTCTTTAAAAATCTTATATTTCATATGCAACTGATACTTCATATTAAATAAAATAAACTTCATTTTATCATTATGTGAAATATGTATTATGCATTTCACACTTGTACATTAATACATAAAAAAAATTACTTTTATATAGAAATATTAGGTTTAGAACACTGTATGGATGCTGATTGTTGATAAACTGAGTTTCTTGTGTTTAAAAACTTTCTCTATTAGACAGCAGTAAGAGTACCAACAATATCATGTCATTGTATTATAAAGATGACATGTTTATATGATTGAGTGTATGTACTGATATTTTTGTATTCTAAACTAATATAAAGATTTAAAACAAGTAGGTTTATAGTAAGACGAAGCTTAAGGAATGTTCTTTTCACCAAAGACCAATGGTGTATTACCTGCTTCACAACTTAACATAAATAATTCATAAACTTGCCTATTTGGGATAGAATTGACACCTAAGATGTTAAAGTATCACCTAAAAATCTGCAGGAAGTATTTTTTGAAGTAAAGATCTACGAGCTATTTTTCTACAAATGTTTTATTTTTTCCAAGATTTAGTGCTTACTTTCCATCACTTCATTTCTAGCAGTAATAAACAACAAGAAATTTATATGTCAGATCAGTTTTAATATTATTTTTATTTTTAAATGAATGTATATTAATGTTGAAATAAAGGCATAATTATTCTTCACTTTTTGTTAAAGTAAGAAATTGACTTGAACATTTTAAAACAAAAACTACATAGAAAACTCTATTCTTTGCTGTGCTTTTCATCAAAATTATTTTAAGTTTGTACTCATTCGTTTTGTAGTTGTTTTTTATAAAGCACATTACACTTAGGAATGATTTTTATTAATGTTCTTCATTTTTATATACTAATAAGTAACATTTGTTTGCAAAGGTTGGTGTTTGTGAACAACTTTGCTTTTGGCCCCACTGTGGATCACATGGTGTGTAATAAAAAAGATTTATAACTTACAAGTTATGAATAAATTGAAATTATTTATAACTATTTAATTTCAGAATAAATATTTGACTTCACATTGTGGTTTAAGAATTGTATGTTATACAATTTTGTTATTATTTGTATAAAGTGTAATTTACAATGCAAATTAATATTTTGTCTTTGCTTTACCCTTAATGCATGCACTGTTAAAGTCACTAATGAGAGTTTTCTGCACGAGCATCAGAGAAAATATGTATAATTGAATAAGAATTGGAAGAATACAAATTAAAAAGTAAGATTATTTTTCATAACTGCTAAACCTACATATACACACACAAAAAAAAACAACAACAAAACTTTTGGCTGCATATTATGTGTCTTCTTCAAATTAATTGAAATTTCTTAGTTTCAGATGAGAACAACTTTGAATACAACTTCCACAATTCATTGTATATTCCAAAGATGTCAGCTGAAGTGACATCAAGTGCATTTGGTTAAGTTAAATTATGCACGATTTATTGTATATTCCAAAGATGTCAGTTGAAGTGACATCTAGTGCATTTGATTAAGTTAAATTATGCAGGAAAAGAGTATATATATATAGTACATTAAGAAAGAGTCTATAATTTGAAGAAGTGGTATAATGCTGTAAAGTTTTTATTATTTTGATTTTCTTTTTTGAGTAAAAGCCAAACACTAAATCTATCAACCTTCTGGTTAACTGCAATTCTTACAAGTTCAACTTGTATATTAAAATATATTATTTTTGTACTTATTATTTCTAAATCAACAATTAGACTAATGTTGAAATTTGCTTTGTTTTTCTTTATTTTTTAATAATAATTCAAATTACTTTATTCTTTTAAGTGTATACTTATATTTTGTCAATATTAACCCCTTAACTGTAGCAAGGATACATGCTTTCAAGTACATGTCCCAGCTGCAGTGAATGAGTTAATTCATCCACAAATATATCATTAGACATAATAACACTGATAAACTTTGTTACATTTAAAGAAGTTAATAATGAAGTTAATAAATCAGTTAAGTTGCATATTTGATACACAGTTAGTTTATAGTTCTCAAAATTATTGTTGTCCAGTTAATGTTCTACAATTTTTTTTAAATATTTAGCACTTACTTTTTATTACTTCAATTGTATTATTCAATTTTAATATTACTTCTTTTTTAAAATGGATTTTTCTTAATTCGAAGAATTTTTATTTAATTATTTTTTTTAAAAAGTGTGTTTACCTTGTTCTTGCAGTTGAAAGAAAGGTTTGCAGACTTGAGAGATGGTGCTAGGATTGTGTCATCTAAACCATTTTGTCATCTCAATTTTCGTATCACAGACAGAACTATGAGTGGTATGTAGTAAGAGAATCCTACTGTAGATGAAATAATACTATCACATTTTGTTTTACATTATATGTATATATAAATAGATAGATAATGTGTGTTTTGATCAAAAGTATACTTTTCTTCTTTAGTTTACAATGGTTCTTGTAACTACACTGAAATGGGAGGTGATGATAAATTCACTCATATATATACATATACATACACACACACACATACACTGTTTTGAGAAATAATCTTGAAAAAAGTTCACTCAGTGAACTGATACTGTGCAATAATAGTTTCTTTTAAAAAAAAATTATTTTACATGGAATTGAAACATCAATTGCCTTTGGTAACTTGATGATGAAATGTTTCATTGTCACATTGTACCTGAAGGTGAAAACAGATTTCTTGCTTTCAGATATTGGAACCATCATGCACGTGAAGGAAATTACTCCCATAAAAGGTTCAGTGTCATGGACTGGGAAACCTGTATCGTACTTTTTACACACAATAGATCGGACGAAGGTGATTTTTGAAAAATGGCATGTTTGTAGGTTGTACTGTGTAGAAAATCTTATGACGACACAAACTACATTCACAGGATTTTGTTTTCACTTCAGTTTGTAGCAAGTGTTTGGCTAATTTTCAAGCTCATTTAGTTTTTGGTCATTTAGTTCTGGTATAAAACTGCATCATGTACAAAATATAAAATAAAAGGGGTGAATTTTAAAGCAATATTTGCAAGTAATGCAATAAGTCAAATGTCAATTTTTTTATGTTTAAAAATAAAATCTAGTCAGTTTTAGTTGTAAAAAAAGCATGCATTTGCCGTTCTCTCATCACCATGTGAAAATTCAGTTTTTGCATGATTGCCACTGTTGGTTATTTGCCCATTAAAGAAGCTGTTCATTGTGGACGAATAAGTAGTTATGTTAACTAAAAAACCAAAATTATTATTCAAGGACCCAACTATTTAGGATAGAATGCACACATGGGTGTTAGTCTTTCAAAGTAAAAGGTCACAAGCAACTTCATAGCCAAGCCAAACTAATCTGAAAAAATTGTGATATTTGTGTCTCAAATTGAGAAAACTTTTATTGTTTTGTTTTGTGTAGCTGCTTAGATAAATATTACTTTGGTCATTCAACTTGATAAAAATGATAGTCTTTGGCTTCATACATGGAGATTTTGAACAAAATCTAACTGTAACTGTTGATTTGTAATAGATTTTCAGTGACTTCAAAGTCACCCACAAAGATTTGAAGTTATAGTTAGGTGGAGGATGGTTCGTGAAATCAGATATCATACCAAACCCTCTGTATTTAAATAAAAAAATAATTTATATAAATGCAAGTAAAGAGGAATTTAAAATATGCAATAAGAAAACAACTTTTAACTAATATTCTGTAAATATGTATTGATTATTATTTGTATTCGTTTTACCATGCATTACATTTGTCCATGCAAATTTCTATTGAATTATTATTGTCTCTCAAGTTTAAAGATATCATTTTGTTTCCTCAGAGAAGTTTATATTAACAAGTGTAACCATTTTACTAAGTTATTTTTGTAACATTACAGTATGATTTCAGTACTACTATACAATTTGAATACTGGAATAAAAGAAAAGTAATGGTATTGAGATGTTTCACTTGCATCTAATTTTTGAAAAAAAAAATTGAAAATAGGCAAACAGATTATTTTTCTAGTAAAGAAGTAGAAATCCCAAATTATTAAATGTTAAAAAGGTAGTATTTGTTTTAAAGTCAACATTTTTGCTTTAAGTTTTCACAGTATAATAAGAAAGTTGCTAGTTTTTTAAAAATTTAAAAGGAAATTGTTTTCTTCATAGCTAGAACACTATTTCCAGAAATTGAAGAATCCTAAACTCAGGGTAAGAACTGAAGGTGTTATTAAAAAAAAAATTTTGTTTCATGTGTTCTCTTCATAAAAATGCCTTCATAACATTTTAAGCTTATAATCTAGGGTACTTATGTTTTAAACATGAATGTAAAAGTCACTTTATATTTTTATTTTATTGTCACATTCATACTACATGCTAATATGTTGTCAAATACATCTGCTGTTAATATTTTTTAAAACAAAATTATCCATCAGCTCTTTAATTTACACAGATAAACAGGTAGAAGAGTTACGGTATGATTTGTTCAATATAAAACCTTGATCATTTGTATAAAAAAAACAACAAACGACAATAATGGTTTCCTGTATGTGATCTTTCATAGGAAGTGGGAAACTCTCGTGCCAGGAAATGTAAAATCACAGCTTCTAACCATTCTCTGATGGATTCTTCATCTAATGATTCTAAAGATCTAAACAAGGATGATACAGCAATTTTTGGACCGACCACAAGAAAAGCCTGGTCAGCATGGTGTAATAGTCGTGACAAGTCAATAATTATCAGCACTAGTGGACAAGAGAGCAATGAAGAAAATGGTATTTTCATTTTCAGATTATGCTGTGAGAAACTATAAATTGCTTATTTGCCTGAATATTTTGCATATACCTATACAAGGGTGACTTGCACTTATCAGTCAATAATTTTTAACTTGTAGAATTGAGAGAGTGCATAACCACAGCACCCATTGCTAACAATTGCTTTATTCGTGTCTAAACAAATGTTGTGATTTGATGAACGCTCTTATAGCGCATCCATAACATCAAAGTGTGGAGCATACTTTGTGCCAGTGGATTACTCCCCATAAAGTCTGGAATTCACCATCTAGGCACACAGATCACTAAATTGTACCAGCTTAGCTTAAATTGTTTAAAATGCTTTTATCTTCTGGTCACGACAGATTAGAAGAAAATATTATGACTTTTGTATATCATACTTTAACTGTGACTTTCTGTTTGTTATTTCTTTTCAGGTGATATTAAACATCTGGAATTTGAACACAATTAGGCTAGTAATTCAAGGTTTTAATTTTATATTCATGCTTTCCTTATTAGAACATATTGACTTAGTTGTTGGTATAAGCTAAAAAAATGCTTAGTTATAGCTCCCTGCATGTAGTCATCATTAATTTGTGATAATTAATTACATTGTTTAATACAATATGTGTTTCTTAAAGTTCTATCAGAAAAGCATGACAGTTTAGTGAAATGTCCTAAATTATTATTTTTAATTTGGTATGGAAGTTCAAATTTTTAGCTTTTCATATTGATTTTGACTTGTGCCATTGAAGTTTCTTTGTAATCACAGGTGTGTCACGTCTTTCCTCTCGTGGTATCTTTTATCAGTTTATGTATGTTTTATGTAAGTAGCTATATTTTAACCAAAATGTTTGTCTACTGGGTAAACATAGGTCATTTACTCCATATACTTTGTGTATAAGATGTGTAACCTGTTTTATTGCTATATATATAACTGGTTTATATTCTGTGTTAGCTAGGATTTTCTCAATTTCTTTTATGGCAGGTATAGTTCTTGTATAATAGAAGGAAGTCATATTGCACAAATGTTGTTGAGGTAATCAAGTTTTACTGTAAATTTAATTGAATGATGTATATTTACTTTGCTTGTTTAGCCTATAAAATTTATTTTACAAAAGATTAATATATCAGTGTCATTTTCATGTAAAGAACAATGCAATTTAAACTTGTTTCAATAATAAATTTGCTCTCATCAAAATAACTGAGAAAACTATAACAGTTCTGCATATTTTTCTGATTATGTAATAAAGGTTTCTATATCACAACATTGCTCATAGCATATTCTTATTATACAGAGCCACTTAAAAGGCCTGTAGAAAAGCCTTTAGACAAGCAAAAGCAACAGAGGCTAGTGAAACTAAAGGAAAAAAAGAAAAAACCTGGGCGACCTAAGAAAGGCACAATTCGGACTAAACCTCACAAAGCTTTAAATTTTAGTGGACTAGACCTTCTTCACACACACACTGTTCTGAGTACTTCTAGTAAAGGTATGATGATTACTTCTCATGAACTGATTAGTTCTGAAAGGTAGATTTATGTGACATACAACTCTTAGTACTTTTAGGAAACTTGGTTTAGGTTCATTCTGATAGTTTGAGCCTCAGAGCTTTGATGCTAAGCAAGTAGTTAAAGTATAAGATTCGAGCACAGTTGGTTAAAAGAAAAGTTGAAAATATTGAAATACTTTATTGTTTCAGGAAAATTTTTGATATTTTGTATTATAACTTGTAAATCACAAACAAGCTTTATTATTTGTGGAAACATGAAGAATCGTTAAAATTTCTCAGTAAAAGACAAATATGTGGTCATTGTTTCAGGAAATATTCTTTATCAAGACTGTTCAGATCAGTTGGTTAAATTACTGACCACACATTTCTTTTTCCTTACAGCAATTTCAATCAGTTTTGTATTTCCAAAATTTACCATTTGTATGTTCATATTTTTGTTACTTACAGTAAATGTATGTAACTTGAGATATGCTTGACAATCATACTTTTTTCTACAGTAATATTTTGTTTGTTAAAGTGTTTTTAACATTTTTGTAATGGAGAATTTTAATCTTATGTCTTATCAAAATAAGAAGGAAAGAGCCTTTGAACAAAATTCACCTTTGTCTTTCTTTGGTTTCATAAACTTAACTTTAAGTTTATATATAGCATTGTAATCATACAAATAACCACATTATAAACTTTAATTAAATTAAAACAAAAATTTAAACATTAAATTCTAAGTCATTATTGTTTTTATAGTTTGTTTGTGAAGAAATGATTCTTTTTAACATTGAACAGGTGAACAGTCCAAACCCTCTCCTGGTTGTATTGACCATAATTTAGATAATATGGTTGTGAATTCAGCTAACTCTGGCATTTCTTTTCCTTCTTTGGAAAACTCTTCTGCTTTGCAAGAACTACTAGATAATTACAAAAGTCAATTTTTGTATTTCTTGCAAAAAATGAAAACCTCTCAATACAAAGAAGACCTGAAAAACAAAATTGAAAAAGAAAAGGTATGGAAGCTATAGAAATGTCAAGAACTAACATCTCTGTAGTAACTTCTTACTATATTTAGACCTCAAAGTATTTCATGTTTGTTACTAAAACTTTTATTAGATTAGGGATTTATAAAATGGTAAGTTATGTCTCTTTGTTTCTTTGTATTGCTCTTTGCAGAGATTGTGATGAAATCTTAGTTATTTTCAGATTTATTGAAATTTCTAAAGTAAACTTTCAAGTCTCATTATAAATTATTGTTTAACTGAAAGATAGACATTATTCTTATTTTCTGGATTTTTCTGTTCATTAATTTTTTTTTTTTCAGATTTTATATTTAGAAGTAAGATAAAATTAACGATGAATTAGGCAAAATAAAACAATACTTCATCACATCAATAAGTTTCTTCCACAAAACGTAGAAAACATTATACGCACACACCTAGACAGAAAGCACAATCAACCAACAAAAGTAAATATATCTCATGAATCAAAAAATCACGAAACCATATACTGCTGCATACCGTATATTCCCAACATCAGCAGAAAAATAACCAATATTTGGCAAAAACTATTAACAAGATATGACATTCCAGTTAATACCAAATTTATTCAAAAACCAGGCACAAAACTGAGCTCTATACTATGTAAAAAGTACAGTGACAAACACCACACCAACATTATTATAAAATACAATGTGATAACTGCCACGACTTCTATATTGGAGAAACAAGTAGAAAAATGGAAACCAGATTCAAAGAACATAAAAAGTCACCTTTACACATTTTGAACACTGCAAATCAAATAAACACAACATAACCATAGAAAACACTCAAATACTAAATAAAGAAACAAACATAAACGCAAAATTAAAGAAACCTTACTTATACAACAACTTAAACCCAAAATAAACCAATACAAAGGAACACCTTTATATCTATATTAAAAATAATATAATAAATAATATAATATTATATATTCAAACATCTAACACTGCCCTCTGCATTTCAACACTCAGTTACACAACTCCTTTCAAACATGTGGTCAGCTTCTGGTCAGTTTCCTCTTTCTTTCTTTGTGAACCTGACAATGACCGAAGAAGGTTGAAACGTTGTTCACTCCTATGCGTAAAATATTTTTTCAACCCAAATGAGCCATTTTTACATATATAGAAGTAAGTTTGTTTGGTAATAGGAAAATTAAATGTTATCTACGGTAAAAAGAGGAAAGTGGGTAGAGGAAAACATAACTGAAATCATCTTTCAGCACTGATTTCCAGTAAGAAATAAATCTATATTATTACAAGTGAGACCAGTTTAAAAAATATTGAGCTCTCACCTTGCAATTACAACCACAATGAATTGATGCTTCTAAAATTGGAACTTGTGGAAGTGTTATAAAAACCAGGCTTACAACATCACTAATTGTTCTCATAGCTACGAAAAATGAATTTGATCTCAAGAGCATGCAAACTAGAAAAGCAAATTGAAGCACTTAGTGAAGATAGCATCCCTCTTTTGAAGAATTGTTTGCTAGACTCTCCTTTAGATATGTTTAAGAAGGTATGTAGCTTTAGAATAAGTGTGTGGTTTAAACTCTGGAATTATTGCTAATTTAAAATGGTATAATATTGTGCTTGTATCAAAGCATTCTATGTTTTTAATGAGTAAGTTTCACTAAAACAATTGTTATACGTACCCATAACAACATGTACTGGTCTTTGCAAATCAAATTATCAATGAAGATGTCATAATTTTTTCTCAAATTTAAATTGTTAACTAACATTTTTGTTTTTTTCTGGATTTACAGTGTTTTAAAATTGGTAAGGTGGTCATATATTTTTAATTGCATTATTGCATAAATAATTAAATGTAAAAAATGTGCACTGAAATCTTGATTTAAAATATAGGTATGGAAATGAAAGTTGGTACAGATTTAAAATAGGTTAGTTACAAGCGTATTAAATAATGATTAATAAAAATTACCTAGAAGCTAAAACTAAATATATCCAAAGAGGAATAAAAACTTTAAACCTAATTAATCATCTATAAAGTTAACATATTAGTGAAGTGCATGAGGAAATAAATTGTGTTTGTAGTTACTGTACAGAAAACTTAACCTCTTAAATTCCTTCTCTCATCCTAATGAGCTTAGGTTTATATCTACTCTTTAAGTATCACACTTTAGCAGAATATCATTATTAATTACACAATGTAACACAAATTTTGTTCCTGGATAGTATGTGTTATTTCTTTATTGCTTATGTTGAAAAAGTACAGAAAGTGTCCATTATTCCCTTCAAACTTTGCTTTTGTGAGCTGGATAATGAAATTTAGAAATTAACTTATTTTCTATGTAAAAACGGGCAAATTTGCACATTTTCATTTACATAAGGTCTGAATAAAACAACATATGAATCAAGATTTACATGCATTTATACTAAAGTTATACAAAATTGTTTACAAGTGAATAGGTTTTCGAGATTTGCAACTATAATGTAAATCACTTTCATGTATCAGCCCCCAAATATAGTTTCCCATCATGTTTTTGTTATATGCCCCAGGTCACAAAAGCAAAGTTTGAAGAGAAAAATAGGTCTTTTCCATTTACTTTAGGCATAAGCAGTTGGGAAATAATATTTTCTGTCCAGGAATAAGAAAAGGTAAAAATTCTGTTACGTAGTGTAATTAATCAAACCTAAGCAGAGTCTTATTAGTTGTAACTTTCTCAGATTCTTATCCTTTTTTATTTCAAAATTTCTTCTTTGCTTATGCTCTTCAAGTTGTTAATAAGACTACTGATGTAAGTCAGTCTCAGCCCATCTCTAATTTATTTCTCATCAGTTTTTACTGTTGCTGGTAAATTTTTAGCTTTCCTTCTGTCATCATGTTGTAAACAGTCAAAATAAAAAATGTACAAACAGTTCTTTAAAACATAATGACAGAAGAAATCAAAATAATAGTATCAACTAACTAAAATACAAATTTTATCCATTACAGGACCTGATACAAATGTTAATAAACAGTACAACACAAATTTCAGTGGTATTGATTTAAATAGATAAAGGAATTACAAAAACAACAACAGAAGAAGAAAAAAATTTAATTTTGAAAAAACATTTTCCAAAATTAAACCACTTTTCAAGATCAGTAATAGTATTGAGTAATATATATACACCCATGTTTCACCTTTTATAATAGGAAAGGCATCAGAAACATTGTAGGTTGACTATTTAAAAGAAATATCATTCATGAAGGGTTTCAGATTACTTTACCTTATGGATGTTTTTTACTGCTATTTACCATTAGCTTTAGCTGTATCTAAACTCTGGCTTAGGCTTATTCTGTTTGGAGCTAAGGTGTTGCTATGTTGTCATTCACTATTCAAAACAGTTTGTTAATAAAATGATTCTAATTAAATGTAATTGAAATAATTAATGAACGTTTTTTTTCTATAAACATGCATTCTTTCATTATGTTTTTAAACACATTTTGAAATTTAAGTATTGTAAAAAGAAGTTATTTTTATAGGTTTTAAATTACATAAAACTGATTTTGTTTCAGCTAGAGCAGATAGCTCTCATGTAGTTTTGTGCAAAATTAAAATCAAAACAAAACAAACAAGTTTTAGCTAATGTGATTTCAAAGCTTAAGACTATTTCAAGGAATCAAAGTTCACATAACCAAATCAATAGTTTCCAGAGGAGTATTCATTATCTGTGATAATGAAACTATGATGAGTGCCAAAACATATTATCTAGTGTAAGTCAGCATGCATGACAGACAAACTTCATCAGTGTTATTAACAAAAATTTATGTTTCAACTTCAATGACATATAAAAAAAGAAGATAAATAAAGGTTTTAAGTTGTTTATGTAGAGCTGCTTTTCATTTCTCTTCTAATTCATTGATTGTTTTTCTGATAATAACACTTGTATCCTCATATTGTAAGATGTCAAGTTTCATATCATTGTTAATGAGTTTGAATGTCTTCTATGCTTAACATGTATTTTAGAATCCTAAGTATCTTCCTGTGGTACAAGACCACATCCTGAAAGAAATCTCATCTGTCCTAACCCAATACAAAGCTCTCCATAGTAAGGTACAGGAGTTGGATGATGAAGTTTACTCTCTTGAGAAAACAACAGTTAAAGAACAGATGTTTCATTGCCCTGAAGATAACATGGAACAACACATTAACTACAGTTTTTCAGAGAATCTTCTGGTTTCTAGAGCTGTGAAAAATGAAAAAAAGCCTCTAACACTGGAAAATCAAGAAAATGAAAACTTAGGTGCTCCATTTTCTTCTGTGGTACTGACTGGATGCTCAGTATTCTGTGATAAGTATATGGATAATTTCACTTCCTGCCCACCTTTTGATGCATGTCAAGAACAAGATTTGAAGAGAAAATTACCAGTAATCACCTCTGACCATTTTTCACCTAACATCAGTAATTGTGATGTTGGAGGTTTAGCTTGTAACTACCAAAGTGTAATGAAGTCAATCCATTCTTCCATAACTTGTACACATCTAATTGGAGACAATGCTTTCCAAGGGGATCTTTTACCTACCATTTCTTACTCTTCAATTAACCCTAGCAGAATTTCATCATCCCAAAGTAATATTCTAGAGAATCAGTATGAACCTGTATCATCCTCAACTAAGTCTGATTCATTGGGTGGTCATCAAGGATTAAACACTACAAGGTTTACATCTTGCTTATCCTCTTCAGAAGTTCAAACCACCCACAAATATGTTGAAAAAGTCACTCCCTCACCCCTTCTTAGTCGAGATCCTCATTTACCTTACAATTCAAAGCTAGAAATGCCAAAGGTATGTAAAGCTGGGAAACAGAGTTATCATCAACTCTGTGGATCAAGACCTTGGAAGCACTGTTCAAGCACGAATGCTTCCCAGCAAGGCACGTATGGGAAGTTTTCAAGTCCAAAAGCTCTGAAGGGTTTAGTGCTGAATTTAGGCAGTCTTTTAGCTGCAAAGAATCCTAAAACCAATCCCAAGTATGAAGAAATAAAACATAAAAACATAAAAACGAAAATATAACTCTTCTTTTAGTGGAAGCGGAAATACTGTACCAATAAAGTGTGGCTGTTTACCTCTTGGTCGTACCTCTGACTATGGTTTTGAGAATATGAGATCTGTGTCACAAAGTAGTGACTTCTTGAATGCTTGCAGTCTTTCAGCACGAGATTCACCTCTTGTGGACAGTGGAATCTGTTTGACTGCAGATGTATCAGATGTCAACAGAGTCTCATCAACCAGTGTTGGAAAACAGTTGGAAAATGTAACAAGATCTGTAGGTGGGTCATATGGCTTTTTAATTTCATTACAGCTTTCTGTGTTAGCTAATTTTTTAGTGTTTTGTTGTTTATTAACTTTATACAAACGTTGAATTATAACTTAACGTAATGTTTTAGGACAAAACAGGATCACATCTATTTATCCATCTAGGCTGTTCCTCACTCTAAATTAACTTAAAAAACAAAACAAAAGATTTAAAGTCAGCCATTATCATTCATGTACATATCAAGCTTTATCTTAAACTTGTTTAAATTTACTGTCTTTATAACATCTGAAAGCAACACATTTCAAAGGCCACTATTAGAAAAATAAAACTATCCTACCTTGCCAAAATTTATACTTGTGTCCCTTAGTCCTGCTATTCTAACTGTTAAATATGAAAAAAGATGATGCATCAGTACTATCAGTTCCCTTTACAATCTTAAACACTTCAATAAGATCCTCTTAACTTTTATTTTTTTCAAAAGAAAACAATATAAGAGATTTCAGCCTCTACTCATATGACAACCCCTCCTTCTGAGGCTCTATCCTAGTAGCACTTTTCTGAACCTTTTCCAATACTTTGATGTATTTCCTAAACTAAAGAGCTCAAGACTGAACATAATATTCCAAATGTAGCACAATCAGTGACATGCACAATGAAATTATAATGTCATTAGACATTTAATATTTAATATTAATATAGATAAATATAGATATTTAATATCTCTGTATATGCAACCTAAAATCCTATTTGTCCTATCACTGCACACTATTGTTACTAAGCTCCTTTTCTTTCATGACACTGTTAAGGTTATTTCCATTCAAAGTATAATTCAAAATATGACAGCTCACATGTATTATCATGCATTTCTTATAATTAAAAATCATCTGCCTGTTATTTGCTCAAATCAATAAATGATCTAAATCCTTTTGTAAAGCATTAGCATCCTCTTCACAGTTAGCAACACTGAAGTCCATAATATAGTTTGCAAATTTAACTAATTTATTGACCATTCCTTCATTGATGTAAATAAAAAACAGCAAAGGGTCTAAGACTGAATCCTTTGGTACCCTACATGTGACATTAATCCAGTTTGACTGCACTACATTTATAACAACCTCCTGCTTGCTTCCACCCAGCCATTCTTCTGTCTGATTTTTTA
Organism: Tachypleus tridentatus; assembly: GCF_004210375.1. NCBI lineage: Eukaryota > Metazoa > Arthropoda > Merostomata > Xiphosura > Limulidae > Tachypleus > Tachypleus tridentatus. The sequence goes on from NC_134828.1 coordinate 88,622,050, forward strand.
ACTTATCCCCTATACCAATAAGAGACAATTTTTTTCAAAGCCCTTTATGTGGCATCTTGTCAAATACATTCTGAAAATCTAGATACACCAAATCTACATCATTATCCTTATCTACATAAGTATAACCTTTTCAAAGCATGTTGAAAGATTTGTATGATAAGGTTTTTCTCTTAGTCAAACCATGTTGACTAACCAATAAAATTCTAAACTTTGTCAAGTGACTTTGCAGAGCATTTTTTATCAGATTTTTCATACTTTTTCCCACAACCTGTGCAACACTACTGGGACAATTTTTTAATACCTCCCTTTAAAAGAGGAGTGACTTTAGCTAATTTACAAAGACTGACAAATAATAGTAGAAAGTAGTTTACATATCCAGTCAGCCAAAACCCTTGGGGAATTTTATATGGACCAGAAGCATAATCACTCTTTAAATCTCCCAGTTTCATCTTACCAAGCTCAAAATTAATATGATCATCTTGTTCAATCTTGTTTTCATCTATCAACTGTTCAAAATGAGAAATGTTGCTTATATCTTCATTAGGAAAAACTGAAAAAAAACAACATTTTGTAAGTTGGCCATCTTGTAATCATCATTTCCAAGGCTTTCTTTATCATTCCTCAAATGTCCAACCCCATCCTTATAATCTGTTTACCCTTAATGTATCTAAAGAAATACTTGCTCTTAATTTTTACATTTTCAGCCAACCTTTTCTCAAATATTCTTTTTGATGCCATAATTTCCTGTGTCACCAATGTTTTTGATTTTCTATAATTTTTTTAATCTCCTGTCATACCTGACATTTTAAATTTCTTAAAGTTATGATGCTTTTCATTAATTCTATCTCCAACCTATTTTTTTCCCCTAAAGAAATATGTTTACTTTTAATGTTTAAAATTTATTTAAAAACTTTCCACATCTGATCGATGTCTCCAAATAACTCAGTTGCTCAATTCACAACAAATAATTCTTGTTGCATTTCTTCAAAATTTGCTTTTGTGAAATTTGTAACCAAAATATCATCATTTCTTACCTCCATATGCAGCAAAACATTGAACTTAATAGAGCAGTGATCAGTTACACCCAGATATACACTAGTTTTTACCCTTTTGATCATTTCTGTATTTTGAGTTAACAATAAACCTAAAATTGCATTATTTCTAGTAGGTTTCTTAACTAATTGGTGATTAAAGCTATCCTGAACAATTTCCAAAAACCTTTATTCCTCACTGTTTGACTCCAGTATTTCCCAATCTATGTGGGTGAAATTAGAAGCTAGTAAAAGGTGATAAAAAGAAAAAGAAGGCACAGTGCAAAATTCTTTCACAATTGGTTCGAGTAGTTTTTGAAATTTGAGTTACAAATTTCATTTGTACAACTAAACATGTAATAACTTGGAGGTTTCTTTATGTATACTCTCAAAAACTGGTAAGATTTTGTTAAAGATCATAAGTAAATTGTACCCAAAAAATGACGATGTTATAGTTAAATATTTTTACTTAAAGCATTCAAGTTATTAACAAATTTGAATGCAAGGTCATTCTAATTTTATGTATAAAAATACATTTCTTCATCTTATTGTTTTAATATTTCCTTTGCATAATTTCTATAAACACTTAAAAGGATATTGAAAGTTTTTAAGGTAAATATTTATATTTTATTTTTAACTTTCTTCACCTTATCACTCATTTTAACTATTATAATCAATGTGCAATACAGTGAATTAATTATAATTAGTAATTATAAAAAAATTTTGTATAGTATCTTTAATGATTTTTCATTTTGTTAAATTTCTCGTTACTGATCATTTCTTTTTCACATATGGCTAATCTGTGATGTTTTATTTTCCTGTATTATTCATTACCACTTATTATTCATCTCAACACAAGCCAGTGGTATCCTTGATTAATGTTACATTTTCTTTGGGAGATGTGGAACCCTTCACCAAAATTTTTGTTCAGTGTTTAATATCCTAAATCTTGAGGATGGGGAAAGTAGGATGTGTATTTATAAAATGCTTAACAATTTTAATTATTTATTTTAAAATATAATTTAATATTAAGATATAAATGTAAATTAAACTGTGTCTTTAACTACAATGTACTTAGGTAAGAAACAACTGTAAAGGCTCTTGTTGAATAAGCAGTCAATAGTACTACAGTCAATTATGTGAAATTCATGATAACATTTGCATATAAATTTCAAAACATTGAATTATTGAGTAAAATGAGCTCTTTCTAATGATCATGCACATGAGTGTGTAACATTACTTGTAGGCTATGAACCTCAAACAAATGTGTTGAAAGTGAACATGGTTCTTGTCGGGGGTTAAAATTATTATTTGTGTTGTATTCATTTAGAGAACTTTGAAATTTACACATTAAAAAGTTACTTAAGCATCTTATTGTCTAGATGTACTTCTGTTCAACTACCATTGCATTATTGAAGATACAGAGAGCCAAAATAGAGAATGTTCATAGTTCATTGGTTACTTTACAATACATTTGAAGACTTGAGTAGTTTTTTTTAAAGGTTTATTTTGAAATAAAGAACTAAAAACTTGGATAAAATACAACTTTGAATCATAACACACACTATAGTATTAAATTCATTCATATATAATGATAATAAAAGTGTTCAATTAAATACTAAATGTAACATGGTAATTGGCACAGAAAAGTATTCAAAGGAGCCCTTTTTGTGAAAGGGTTAAAAGTACTATTTCTTCAACATATCTGCTTTCTTTTTGTTAAAAATTATTGAATATCATGTACCTTACAGTAATTCTGTTAACAGATTAAGTGATGTAATGAAACAACTGTAGAAGTGACAAGTAATGAATTTTAATGTTTTTGAATACATACATAAATGTCATCTTCAGCAGCTTCATACAATAAATAGAGAACAATAATTATGAATGAAAACACAAGTGTTGGGTTTAACTTTTTCTTCCTACCATAAACATTTGTAATAAGAATATTGAAACTCAAAGTAAATGTACTTGGATATAGACTCACAATGGAAACAAAACAAACAAATGTACCTATGTAAGTTAATGAGAATGCTTGACAGAAGTTGACTTTATCAATCAAGGATGACACTTTTGAGAGCAGAGTTCATTTATAAAACTAAATAACAGAAAAAAAGGGTAAAAATGCTTTCTTCACTTTAATTACTAAATAGATTTTTTGTAACACTTCAGCTGTGAAGTTTGTAAAACAATTTAAAAAAATCTGATGTACATTTATTAGAGAAAACTGGGAAGAGGTAAAGATAAGTGTTTGTAAGACCATCATTGGAGCTTTAACAATGACTTGGAATAATCAAAATTGTAAATTATGTTATTGAGGTTTAAAAAAAATGTTTGCTGTAATAATATGTTATATGTGAGTTTTGAGGCAACATCTTTCACCTTTTGCATATTGAAGAAACTTACCATCCTGCATGTGAAAAAAATTCTTGAACATCTAAGAAACTACTCACATAGGGACTGTAACACAAACCATTGATAAGAACTTCACAACAGTTCATAATGATGAACAACTGCAAGAAATTCCACCAGAAATGGAAATCTTATACAAAACAAAGAATGCAAATGATTGATCAATAATTGTGTATGTGACTAGCAGAGGTACTGAGAAATGATACAAAGTGATCAGTCCTGTGAGAAATCTTCATTTGTTTCTGAATATACACAGTTAACTGGTATTTGGTTTTAGGAATATAGACTGATGGCTTTGCAGCTACCACATGTATGTAAGTAAGTGACATGTGAACAAAGTGAGGTCAACAGGCAATTGAATGAAGGATATTTCTTATTTCATATAGTTTACAGTAAATTCTTATTTGATGAAAATATGGACATTTATTACATAACTGGTCACTTTTTGTCAGTTTTCTATCACTCCAAAATCAAATTACTGGGCACACAATCTTATCAGTGGATTTTAAAGGTTTAACTAAGGACCAAATGAATTTGGAACTTCTGAATAAAAAGAGCCTCATGATTAAGCAAAAATTTTCCTAGCTTAAGTAATAACTTCTGTTGAGTTAAGCTTGTTTTAATATATTTACTCGCTTATTTACTGTTGGTCTATATGTAAGTTCATTTACTGGTTCTTGCACATTACACCCACACTTTGAGCTTCAACATTCCTGTTTTAAATGTTTGTAGTTGTACAGAAAAAAAAATGTATTTAACATTCATACTGTTATTTGTGAATATTATTTTCTATGAAGTATAAGATTCTGCTGGAGATAGATAGAGTGTATGTATTCTGAAATGCTCAAAAATATGTATTATTCATCACTTTCATGGTTAGTTGTTCATCAGTGGACTGTATTTTTCATTTCATGAATCTGTTTTCAGGTTGAGTGTGTGTGTTTTCTTATAGCAAAGACATATCAGGCTATCTGCTGAACCTGCCAAGGGGAATCGAACCCCTGATTTTAGCATTGTAAATCCGAAGACATACCGCTGTACTAGGGAGGGGGCAGGTTAAGTGTACTATACATTTGAATAATGTTTACCTTATATTTTGACCCAACTCATGAGTTGTATAATTAGACATATGTATTTTTTACACATTACAGTTCTACACTTATTTATACAATTTGGCAAGAGAATATTTTGTCAATCCTTAACTAGTATCAAAGATATGTCATGATGACTAGCTTCAGTATAGAAATAAGGATTAATTTCATGATTTTATATTTTGGTCATTGAGTTAAGAGTGTATGCATTATTATTATTATTACAGCCACAACAAATTTTCTTAAAGCAGAGGAGGAAAATATTAAACATGAAGACCAAACAAAAAAAAAACACTGGCAAGCCATAGTCAGTGACAGGTTTGATAAACTGTTGTCTTTAACATCAAATAATAAAGATGATCAGCAGCAGGAGTTATTGAAATCAGATAAGTGTGGACATTCATGCACTGGCTGTAGAAAAAGTGCCAGTGAACAGACCTTGCCTCCTCAGGAACCTAAGAAGTGGGTGATAGGCAACATCAAATATGGTGACCACAAGGCCAGCTCTCAAGACAGTTCTGTTTCCATCACCTTTAAAGCAGTGAGTCCTTCAAATTCATGCCACTGTATCCAGGAAGATCACCAAGAGTCTTCTCCTTGTAGGGTAAGACATATACCAAGGAAAGGCCCAAGGACTCCTCCAGAGACACCTCCTGTAACACCATCAGCAGCTCCTGAATGTTTTACAATACCAACCACATACATACTTTCATACCACTGTTACAGCCCTATTAGCAGTGTTGAAAGTCTCTGTAGTAGTATAAGTCAGAGTAGATTAGTGGGCCCACTTTGTTATGGTGATGAACGACTACCTTATTGCCATTCACATGACTACCCTCAGGCATGTTCAGAGTCAGCTTGTAGTATAGATTCTAATAGTAGTCTTGGGAAATACTCCATATCAAGAGGACCTCATCAACAACAAATTAGTATGGAAACATCTGCTGAACAGAATAAAAATGGAAGGAACTTAACAGCTTCATTAAAGAACAATGACAAAATTTGTAATGTAGAAACTGGATCAAAGACTCTTGTACCCATGACAACTTATTCAGCCTACATGGGAGGGCATCCTGTTATAGCTCTGTGAAATCTTTGCTCTCAGAATATTCATTACACTGGTCAGTTTGTGTTTCATAATTCTGCCTCACTCAGCCAGAGCACAGTCAGTGTTAGAGAAACAGTCAATCCTTCTCAATCTTCTGCACCACCACTTCAGTCTTCTTCACCACTTCTGTCTACTCCAGCTGATATCCCTGCAGGTACTTTTACCTTAGTTTTGGTTCCTGCACATTTATCAGTGCTAATGACCCAAGTTAACTGACAATAAGTGTTTCTCAGCCTGTGATTCCCCACCTAAATGTGACATGCTTCCCCATACTTCAACTAATGTGCTTCTACCTGAAGCACTTCCTGATTTCAATGTTCCCTCATCTACTGTATGATCATCTACTACTAGTAGTAATATTCATCTGAACTCCTCACTGAACTTGTACAGTTAGTGGACAGTCTCTTTCAATCATTCCTGATGAGATGCACTATTCAGACTTTAGCTAAATAGCTGTCATCTCAGTTTGCAATAGAAAACAGTCTAATGATTCATCCTTAATGTCCATGTACACCTACAGTACTGGCTTCTGGAAATAAATGTCTCATAGGCATTGATGTCACTGCCCATTAATGATTACATCCAGACACAAGTATATTCATCAGTTTCTTATCCAACTATGTCTTTGCTGATAGGGGTTGTGTCCCAGAAAGGCACAATATCTTTTCATTCAGCTAACAAATGGATAGCCAAGCCAGTGCAGAACTATAGATCAATAGCCAATCAGAAGCTAAGTAATCACTCTAGTATTCAAAGCAGTGCCAGTTGTATCTAACAGCACCAAGGTAAAACCAACCTAGAAACATTTCTTATTTTCAGTTAAGAGTTATAAGTATATATTTGGTCTTGTAATTTTATCAGTATTGATTTTTTTTCCATTTTTTTCACATAGTGTTAATATGAAAACCAAAACTGCATTGGCTTGAAGTAAAACTGTATGCTTGTATTGTAATGTATTGAAAGTTCTACAAGTAAAATTTGTGGTTAAATATGTACAAAACATAATGTGATATTGACAATCAAGTATTAATCAAGAAACCTCTTTCATTTTAATGACTTTGCTTTTCTTTGTAAAACCTGGCTTATCTTGATATTTACTTTACAGGCCATACTCAGTTCATCTTCTAAACATCAAATATTAGTTGAGACTGTCTCAGTCATTCTTGGAAGATGGCTATGCCATTGTGTTCATACAACTCCCAACTTTCTTAAAAACCTGTTACTACTTGCAGAATGGATAATTAGTTGGTTAACTGATTGCTGTTGTGTTCCTCGTTTTAGTTCAGATACATCTATTGACTGACATATTTTTAGGAATTATGATTTTTCATAGTAGCTATATAGAGAAAACATTTATTATAGTGATTGTGTTCTTTTTCGTATGTCAAGATTGACTAAATTTCTACATGATGTTGATTTTGTTAAAGTACATCTTCTTCTGGGAAACATTTCTTAGATTTTGGAATTTTATCTCCATTTTAGGACTTTAAATTTAGTATTTTAGTTGTGGATTGTTCCAAAGACAAGAAATGTAAAAAATTACTTGTTTTTTATGAAAATGGACTGTAGGATTGTAATATTTTCTAAGTTTTGATAAGTAAAAAACATTGCTCACAATCACTTATTTGTGACCAGTTTTATTCCTTGCCATAATTCATGGATTTTTTTTTAAGTAGGCCACAGCCCCTAATGCTACATTTTTAAAATATGCTGGTGTGAACCTTATCTCTTATCTTACTTGATTGATTAAATGAAGTCTCTAAATCACAGCCTATCCAATTCATTTCAGTCTTCTGTAATGAATCTAATTCAGTTATCATCAGAAGAAGGATCCCACTGAACCATTAGATGAAGTGTCAAAACATACTTTTTTTACCATGTGCTCCATTTTTGACAACACAGGCACAAGAGCCATCATTTTAGTCCTTCAAATCCTGCCTTTCATGTGAGTGTGGACTTAAGTATTGTTAACAGTACGTGCCTGAAATGTTTACTTGTATGTTTGTTACTCATTAATGGCATGGCAGACTGTTAAGAAATGTACATAGCAACAAATTTAGTGAAAATGACTTGACTGTTTAGTCTGGCATAAGTCATTGATTTTAATTTTTAACATGTATTTGTTTCAGTGGTATATCTATATATATTTATATCAGTTGTTTGAAGACAAGCTTTTGGCTAGGCTAGATGGTCTTGGGACTGAAATCTGATTGAGAAACTAAAATGGTCAAACTACATTCATTTTTTTTAATGATATCGATCATGAAGTACACAAGGTCGTTAAAATTCTTAGTTCATGCCTTATGTCTTGTTTCTCATAGATTGTCCCTTGTCTGAACTTAATTTTGCCATAATGTATAAAAATGTAACTGATGTGAAAAGGACATTAGTACATCAATTTTGAAAGTTCACATATAAATAATAATATAAAATCTAGGTGACATGAATAGAGCGAGCCTTACATTCAGTATAGCTCAGATAAATAAAAAAATAAAAATTCCAAGTACTCAAAGAATAGATTTAAAAAATCATTTGGTGGTAGAGAAAACCTGGATATTAATTTTGTGAAAGCAAGTAATTAAAATAACTTTGGAAAAAATGGTTAAGCTTTTAAGTCTTTCTGGCACATAATAGATTAGTGATTCTGTTCTGTTTTTAATGTTATATAATGTACTGAAGTATGATAATTATTAGTTAAGTAGCAAGCCCCTGTAAGTATATATTTTTTGTTCCACTATTATTTGAACTATCAGTTTTAAAACCATGGTTTCAGTATTTACTGAAATATATATGAGTGGCAATGTGTAATTAAGTTGTTTTTTGCACTTTTTTTAATTTCTCAAAGGAAGTGTGGAAATGATTCCATGTAATTTATTTGTGAATTGAAGAAAAACAAAAGCAACTTTAGCCTTTCATGAAGTAGGCCAACATATGTAACCACATACTTATATGATGTAAAGGTTTTTGTAATTTATTTATGTGCCTCAGAGTAAGGTCCTTTAGAAAGACTGATTTAAATTATTGTTTGGAGTACGTAGAAAATTACCTGTGTGATGAATTGTTAGTTCTGTAGTTAAACAGTTGAAAAAACAAAAATGTTCTGAATCATTCTTACATAAACTATTATCAAGCTACAGAGAAAAAAACACCAGTTTCTGTTTTGTACAGACAAGTACCTTTTGCCAGCTACACAGGTAAGAGTTCTGTTATATCAGTATCAAATAAAGTAGAACTACTCAATGGAAGAAACTGATTAACCAACGTCTTTCATGATTATCCTTGATATCTCTTGACCTCTTGATGTATTTGGTTGAATATATAAAGAAATGGAACTGAATCCAGTCGGTGCTAAAATAGTACGTCTTCAGTGACACATCTAATTATTTAATTTTTTTTTTCAAATATGTGGAAAAATATTTATGTACATAAACGTACATCATGTGTGAACCTTATCACAATCACCTCTGCCACTGATGAGTAAAGAAATTGTTTTTCTTCTTTATAAAGAATTGATAATGGCCAATTGCCACAGTGAGTGCATCACATGTAACTAGTTACTTCTCCTCACTGGTTATTTTTTAACTTATTTATATCCCCCAGATAAAGCAAAATTCTACCTGTACAGAGTGTGAATTAAGTTTTTTTGTAAAACAAGTTGGAGTGTAGATGTCTTAAGGTTCAGTAACTTCAGGGAGTAAAAACAGCTACTGTGACATCATTTGTTCTTTGAGATGTATGTTTATTTTTTTACCACGTGGGAAGCAGGTACCTTGTTTTAAATGTACAGAATCTCTTGTGTGATTTCGACTACATAACTGAAAAAAAAAAGTTTCTTATACTCGTGTAATGTTTATAAAATGTATCCAAACTGTTGTTACACGTAAAAGGTTAGGGAGTTCGATAGTGGTGGTATATGTTGTAACAAAATATTATGTTTACTTTTCTGCAGCTGTGCCTCTCAAACTTTGGAAGCTTCAACAAAACCTTCCTCAATAATAACGATTCTAGTTAAAGACAGCAAACTTGAATGTTGTTTTGTACAAACACAGAACTCTTTGGCGTAGATGTTTAGTAACTTTGATTTGTGGAAGAATGTAATTCAGTATATTTACCACTGTAGGCTTGAAAACAAACAAACTCGCATTCAGTAAATGATTAATTTATCTGATATTGTAACATCACATATAATTAATATTGTCTGTATTTATCATGTGGTGATCTCAGTGTTTTAAATATGTTTTTGAGTAAAAGTTCAACATTGCTGCCTACTCTATCTTGAATTTTATATACATGTGGCATTACTTTATTGTACCGTCTAATGAGGAGCATTGTGTATGTATATTATGTAGTTTTGATAAAGTTTAACAACATATATTTATATTGTGAAATAGTTGTTTCTTATTCACAACTTCGTTATCCATATACGAAACTACGCTGTTTTTCGTGTTTCATTTACTTTTAAGATGGGAGAACAAAGCACATTCTAATTAACCACGTTAAAAACAACAACAACACTAGATATCTGTATTTTGTGTTTGGATTAGAAACTGTATTTTCATGCTGTCTTTAGAAGAAGTGTCAAATATTCGGGTTAACATCAAGTATTATATTTACTTTTCATATTATAAGGCTATTGTTTGGTTTTTTATTTTTGCGCAAAGCTATACAAGGGCTATCTGCGATAGCCGTCTCTTATTTAAAACAGTGTAAGACTAGAGGGTAGGCAGCTAATAATCACCATCCACCGCCAACTCATGGGCTACTCTTTTACCAACGAATAGTGGGATTGACTGTGACATTATATCGCCCCCACAGCTGAAAGGGCAAGCATGTTTGGTGTAACGGGGATTCGAACCCGCGACACTTCATAAGTATAGAAAGATCAATTATATAAATAAAAAAGCTTCAGATCTTGTTTTAATTTGGCCAGATAGGTGGCGTCATAAGCGAGTGGTGAAAAATACAACTTTTATCACATTTTTGGATCAAAAGCTACAAATATCATATAATTAAAAAAGCACTTGTCCGAGGAATATGGTTTGAATATTGACTTTTCAATACGAGTTTTTTACTTTGTCAAACTTTTCAATGCACAAGGATTGTACACAATAGGATAATGTTGTTGTCATCACGTGACGTCTGACTTCGATTTCAACTTTAGTTTATTTGCGAAATATTTCAGACACACACACAAAAGAAAACACTTAACGTGTGTGCAGTTTACTGAAATAAAATTAACATTACACTAAATAGAATTTACATGGGTATTTCAGAGTTATTTAGATCTAAAATACACATACAAGTTCGTGAAGTAGCATTTAGACGTTTCTGTATAATTAGCTAAGTTTGTGATTTTGATACAGCAGGAACAAAGGGAATTATATGACCTGATCTCTTAGGTGTACGAAATCGATATTTGTAGAAAATCTTGCGCATAAGAAGGACTTAATTTACGGGAAGTTTCAAAACGTGATTTATGGAATGTGAAATACACAAAAATATTTGGTATTCATATTAAGTTGGAGACACTGTTTCACCCGTAAAGGGTTTGGCAGAAGCAAAACTAACAGTGAGGGTGCTCAATGAAGAAACAATGCATCATAACCACTTACAAAAAGGATTTCAATTAAAGATGGTAATTTTCGCAAAAGAATCTTCATGACATTTTGGATAGCTAAACTCGAAGTCTTCAGGCGTGAATTTGATTTTCATCATCGAACATGTTTGAACATTTTTTAATGTTCGGTCAATCCTAATATTTATCGGTAAAAAAAAATAGCCCAAGAGGTGAAGACTGGCGGTGTTGACTAGCTGCTTTTCCTTTATTCTATATTTTCTGAATTAGGAACGGCTATTTCAGATAACCCCTGAATAGGTTTGTGCGAAATTTAACAAACAACCGAATCGGCCAATTGTAAGGAAGACCCAAATAGAGTTTCTTTGTGCCAAACGCATTGTAATGCCCGGCATTTAATGTTGTGTTGTTGTTTTTTTTTCAGCAATCCAGCAAAACTATTTTGATCAGTCATTGATTTAGCACTTTCAGGAACAATATTTGTACACTTGACAAAATCATCATATTCACTAACTGCGAATTTTACTTCATGATAAATATTCTTTTCTTTTATAGTTTCATATAATGATGCCAGTGTAACAACTCTTTTAAAGGACTAAATTTTCATTAACCGTTCTAATGAAAATGCGCGCCTGTTTGGTTTCAGTATATATTTGTACTCTCGTCCAATGCAACATAAATCTGGGAACAATAGTTTACTAACTCGTTAATCTATCACAGAAATATGACATGTAATAGTGTGGTGTGAAAATAAAAATGTTTAGTAATTTGTTCATCATATATGACCGTGCCATTTTCATGACGCCATGTTTGATTCATTGTCCGTCACAAAATGCTTTATTTACTTTTGCTGTTTGAGAAACAAGAAGAAATGTTGACACGACCACGTTTTGACTAATTGTAACTGTTGTAAATAAATTTTACATGTTCAGTTTACTTCTTCAGTCCATCACCAGTGCAGGTTTCGATTCCTCTGTACACTTGAGATATTTTTGTTCATGGAGAATTGTTTTTGTTTGTTTGTTTTTCAACACGAGGGCTATCTGCGCTAGCCGTCCCTAATTTAGCAGCATAAGATTAAAGGGAAGGCAGCTAGTCGTCACCACCCACCGCCAACTCTTGGGCTACTCTTTTACCAACAAATAGTGAGATTGACCGTCACATTATAACTCCCCCACGGGTTATAGGGCAAGCATGTTTGGTATGACGGAGATTCGGAACCGCGACCCTCGGATTACGAATCGAGTGTCTTAACCACCTGGCCATGGCATGCCATTCATGGAGAAAGGCATGATGCCTCTTTTATATTACAGTCTTTTCATACACTCACCTTCTGTAAACACACTAAGCACTGTGGTTCAAGAATTAAGTATTCAATTTCTCGACGTCATGGAAACTGATGATTTACACTTATTCTTTTTTCTTTTCTTTCTTAGGCATGTTCATTTTTAATTAGGATGCTCGGATTTTCAAAGCGAAAAACCGGATCAACCCATTCTAATTTCAAAGTGTTTCATGTGCTTTTACTGGGATGCCACGATGGGACAGTGACAGTAAGTCTACGGAGTTACAACAGTTATCTGTTGAGCCCACCGAAGGGAATCGAACCCCTGATTTTAGTGCTGTAAATCCATAGACTTACTGCCTATTTTTTGTAATTAAAAATTATCATCAAAATAGTAACATATCTTTAATAACACAGAAATACTTTCAAACATATTGATAACAGCAAATAAGAACGGATAAAGGTACATTTTGTTTGAAGGTGATGGGGACGTTGCCATAGAAATGTCACATAAGCCTAACTTATATTGAGAACCGTCGGAATAAGGAATTTTCAATATTATTTATACTTGTCATCCGACCCAGTTCGGTACCTTGATCTGTATCCAAATTAGAAAAAGAATCATCCCTGAAATGTTTGGGTTATTTTGATTAGACTATTTCGAGGACTAGGTTACTGGTTCCGTGACCGGACCAGAAACCATGAGAGCCAACATGGAAAAGTTAACTTGTAAATGTAAAGTAAAACGGTATACCAGTGAAACATGCTTGAAATATTTTAGATCTGGTCGTGAATGTGATTGTTTAAATGTAGCGATTAAGCTAAGCTATGTGCCCAGGTCGTATGAGGGGAGAACTTATACGAAGATATCCCAGTCGATTTGACATGGAAGCTACATAGATATTCGTCAATTTATTACTGCATTGACATCAAAATAAAAAACAAACAAACTGGTACAATAATATGGTTATCGTCAAAAGTGAATATTAGAATGATACATAAGAAATCATTAGTTTCAACATTTTGTGAAACTTACAGCGCAGTGAAGACCACAGATGCAGTGATGAAGTTGCATCAGAAGCACGATGCATTACAGGATGATGTTGCTAACCATTTTAACATTATAATTGTTATTTCTGCGACGAAGAGTTAATAGAAGAAGGATGATATAATGCCCAGTATGGTTCCATCATACTTTAATCCATATAGATTTCATCATGTCATATTTTCATTATTCAGTTGTTTTTTGTTTGTTTGTTTTTTTTGCTTTGGTTTTGAAAATTATGCCGAGCTTCATTTATCGAGAGTTACCGAAATAACCCTGAATCACTGCTTTCTGAAATGATACCCTTGGAGACCATCTCAGACTTAATACTGAAAGATGCTGGGCTGGCTCATTTGGCAGTTGCTAATATGGAAATTTTTTTTCAGCTTACATTACAAAATATAAGTATTTCTTAATATTATATGAATTTTTGTCAAAATGTACCATTGTGCTGACGGGTATACATAGTATCATATACACTTGTTCGTTGGCGAGCCATTTTAAAATCCTTCGTGGTTCTGATGAGGACTCTATGCAGCCAGTTGGACAACTCCGGTTTAACGATCTTCAAAAGGGAGAATTATTTGTTATTGACAGGGGATTTCGTGAGAATTATTTCTGATTGACTGGGGTTTTTCACTACAGCATATATAGAATTTCCTTGGAACACAGGTTTCAGAACTTAAACGACATCTTAACCAAAGAAAGAACAAAAGAAGAGTGCAACAAAAGGAATAAACAATGTTTGAATCTGGAAATGAAAAGATTGTTGACACAATATATAATATGTTTTACCTAACATTAGTCAACACATGCTGTGGCAGGAGAAAATATTTGAAATTAAATAGACTGCGGAAAACGTCTGAGCAAGAGAAGTAAGTTTCCTGTATTGCTGCATACAGTTCTTGCCACGTTGTCTACCTTCTCTATACTTTCCAAAAGCAACCTTCATGATTGTACCGTTAAATTGTATTTGCTCAATCAGTCGAAGTCGTATACCTAGGAACAGTTCTCATTACAAACAATGCATTAATCTTCTACGGATGAAATTATAGTCATAACACATGGCTCAAGGTTCTTCTCCCACATATTGATTTTCTATGACACAGCATCAGTTGGTCATCTAACTTTTGCTAGTACGATCAGTGCAACTCAGGGTCATGAACAGTGTGAAGCTGTGTTTGTGTGTGTGTTTCTTTTTTTTATGTCATAGGTTTCCATCGCCATAGTACACATTTCTACCTCTTGAACATCACATGAACATGCAACAAGTAAAGTACTTGATGCAGTTAATCACGATGAGGATTCTGCAAACTCTCGTCGGTAATGTAATCAAAATATATTTTTGTACTGATTACTTATCAACTAATTCTAGAAAACGTTATGTATGTATATATAGTGTTAAGTCAGCGGTACTTACAATATCATATTTATTCATGCTAGTTTATATGATATTGAACAGATAAACTATCAACATTTCCTGGAATTAGTTGATAAGTTATCAGTACAAACATATATTTTGATTACATTTATTTATCTAAATATATATACATAATCAGATATAGATATGTAAATGTTCCCAGTTAAGTGTGCCTTTTTTGTAGTCATGTATATATAGTAATTTCAGATATTTTCTCAGTTACTGTGACTTAAATGTTAAGACCTGAAAAGCATTAAAACCAATAAGCCTAAAATCTGTGATAAAAATCATGTAACCTCAAACGTTTTTGCCAGGTTTCTCTTAATGTCTTTTTTTTATTCCAAATAAGATGTGTGTATAAATACCATTTCATATGCATCGTTAAGTCTCCACAACTCACTGCTTAAGAGGACCTTCACTAAGTGCCAGAACTCATTTGTTGGATTAGACGATCAAGGACAAAAATATTCGTTTTTCTCCTTGGCACTTAATTCCAGTCTTACGAGTCATCAGAAAGCCACATTTTCTCTTCAGCCAAGAGATATAATTAAAGTGATGATTAATAGTGTACAATGAACGTATTAGTATATTAATTCACGAAGACTTGCATGTGGATGAAGTTATGATTGGAAAAGAAAGTGTATTTATTTCTTAAAGAGAGAACCGTTTGAAACAGATAACAGGAATATTCAGAAACATGGATGAGAAGTTAGGATCATCAACTGGAAGTGGCTTATCGTACAAGTTTAGCTGATAGGATGGATATCCTAACTGAGGACATAAGAAAATATTACATTTAAACATATTTGGTGCCATATTTCTGTAGATGTAAAAGTAAAGAAACAAATATGTTATGTTATTGAACTTCTTCGTAGAACTAGGAAGTGTAATGTTGAATGTTGTCCATATGGCTCACCAACGGTGAGTATAAAAGGTGGGAAAAGTAAATATCAAGGCAGTATACAACTATGAGATATAAGATGGGACAAAGAACTCACACTGTTTAAAAGAAGTAGTGGACTACGAGGTCCCTGTAATGCATCATAAAATATTAAGAGGTTGAGTGATTTTGTTATCATGGCATTCGCGATCAACACAGCAGTTTCTTAGGTCTGTTAACCGAAGGTTAAAAAAATACTATACTATGTAGCAAAAGTGTTGATCGTATTTCCACTCGCGTCATTTAGGAAAACAACTCGATACCGATAGTATGAAAATTTCAAAGACATAAGCATTGACAATAACACGAATTTGTTACAATGCAATCTGTAAACAATTACATACAGAACAAGTGCTCAGTGGCGATAAAAGTGAATGAATACTTTATTGAATGATTCTTATCAGTTTAATGTTTTCTCCTGTAAGTTAAAGTAATCTCAAGTTAGGTTTAAATACGGTAGAATAAATACAGTAAGACCACGCTTGGCGCCACTTCGGTTTAAGCTGATTCGTTATATAGATCTTATCTTCTTAGGAGATCATTATTTTTGTTACAAGAGAGAGAGAAAAAAAGATAATCTGTATCTCTGTGAACACTGCTCTTTCATACTCATGGTTAAAGTACACTAAATGATTTATATCTAATAAAATAATGCAATAATATCTGTAACCATTACAATTTCTCTGACGTTTCTAGCGCAATATGAACCATCAAAATGTCATCCGTGTACTCAATATCGTTTTTGTGGGAAAAAACAAAAATTCGTAGAAAGTGAGTTACAAATCTCTATACAGAAAATAATATAATATGTCATTTGATAGACGAAAATCTTACCTGTCCATTAATTATAACACTATGTAACAAATTTTGTTCCTGGATATTATGTGTTATTTCTTAATTGCTTATGTTGTAAAAGTACAGAAAATGGCCGTTATTCCCTTCAAACTTTGCTTTTGTGACCTGAATAATGAAATATAGTAATTAACCTATTTTCTATGTAAAAACGGGCAAATTTGCACATTTTCATTTACATAAGGTCTGAATAAAACAACATATGAATCAAGATTTACATGTTTTTGTACTAAAGTTATACAAAAATGTTTAGAAGTGAGTAGTTTTTTAAGATTTGCGACTGTAATGTAAACCACTTTTACGTATCAGCTCCCAAATATAGTCTCCCATCACGTTTTCGTTATACGTTCCCAGGTCACAAAAGCAAAGTTTGAAGAGAAAAATAAGTATTTTCCATTTACTTTAGGCATAAGCAATTGGGAAATAACACTTTCTGCTTAGGAACAAGAAAAAGTAAACTTTTGTTACATAGTGTAATCAATTGTTATAATTATAACTAATATAGTCGTAGACATAAGAGAGAACTGTATTCACAAATCATGAAAGAGAAGACGTGGAAGGAGGGGACTGATTTCTTAGTTGATAGCTCTTTAACCAATTAAGATTGAAAGGTAATAAATACTTGCTTTGTTCCAATTAAAAATACTCGGCGTTCGGGCTTATAGTCCCTCCTTACCTCCCTGCTCTTCCGAAAATAATATCGGTATGGTTTTATATGGTTATGGTTATGCCTATCGACACTTCAGCCGAACTTTGAACTGATAGATTATAAGGAACGTGTAAGTGTGTTTAATAACAAAGCCACCTATTGTATATTGAGGGGATGCGAACCCCTGATGAGTATAGGGAAGACAGGTAGTCAACAGAATTTACCACCATTTCTTATTTGATGGAATTGTGGAGTGTGAATACAGTAATCTTGTAGCGCACCCACTGCTGAAATACAGAATAGCATTTTTTCGCCAATAAGATACAAACCCTTAGATTCACAGTCCAGACACATTTTCTATCACTACATACCCGGCCCAACCAGAAAGAACAAACATAGATTTGTCCAGTTTATACTAATTGTATGTGTTATGTGTAAGATTCGACGTTTAGAATGTAAACTGAATACTGAAGACACAGGAAAGAGAAAATGCACTATTTTATTTTTATGGAAACAATCATGTCATGTAATAATAAATTAATTTAAAAAAAAATGAAAATACCCATGTTAACTATTTTACTTACTTCTGCAAATTAAACAGAAGTTTATAAATGCGTAAAACTATTATTGAACTATTTTACTGTCACGTCCACAAGTTAGGTGAGAATATCAGAGGCCAAAGGTAAAAATTTAAACATTCGTTTGTTTGATAATCCTTTCCTGTTATCAGTTTATATTAAGATGGTTGGAGCACGTGATTACCTAACTGCTAAACGCGGAAACTAATGGTTAAAGAAATCTCGACGAATGGCAGCAAGCACGTGACGTTCCCTGCACCCACCTCCTATGTATTAAACCATTAACAAGTTTGGTGTTTTAAGTTATTGAGTGTATAATTAAGTAACATAAATGCGCAAAGTTTACTTACTTTTAATTAAATAGTAACTGAATTTAAAGACAAATAACACAGGCCGGAAAATTTATACTTCATAAAAGTTGTAGTTGGAATAACGGAAAAATCTGTTATTAAAAAGATTTTTCCATAATTCGGCTACACAGATTTATATTTATTATTTTTATCACGTACAGATTCGTCATAAATCGGGAAGAAAAAACAACTCTTACTTGAACATTGGACTTTTTTTTTATTATTATCTTTGGGTTCTAGAACGATCGATAAGACTCTCACGTAGGCCCGGCATGGCCAAGTGTGTTAAGGCGTTCGACTCGTAATCCGAGGGTCGCGGGTTCGCGCCCGCGTCGCGCTAAACATGCTCGCCCTCCCAGCCGTGGGGGCGTTATAATGTGACGGTCAATCCCACTTTTCGTTGGTAAAAGAGTAGCCCAAGAGTTGGCGGTGGGTGGTGATGACTAGCTGCCTTCCCTCTAGTCTTACACTGCTAAATTAGGGACGGCTAGCACAGATAGCCCTCGAGTAGCTTTGTGCGAAATTCCAAAACAAACAAACAAACAAAAGACTAGCTGCCTTCCCTCTAGGCTTACACTGCTAAATTAAACACGGCTACCACAGATAGCCCTCGAGTAGCTTTGCGCGAAATTCCAAACAGACTCTCACGTCACGATTTGTCTAAATAAATCTATAGCTAGTGGTTGTTAACATTTGAAGCGTAATAAAATGTAACCCGATTTCAATGCAAATGATTCATTTATGTAAAAGTACATATAACGTTTTGTGAAAGATTCGTACGTGATAGAGAAAAATGTATATCATATTCGAATTCAATGTACAGAATTTTAAGACAATAAAACCATCGCAGGCCTGTGTTATCTAAGTTGTTAAACTTTAATTCTTGTCAGAAAAAAAATATAAAAATGAGTGATTTAGTAATTAATAGTTTGATATCCATCACCATCACTTTTTATAAAAACTTGATTAAATAATTTGTTTTGATGACATCAATTTTTATTTACGTCTCAATCAACAAAATACATTAAGGAGGTTATAACTTACGCCAGCTCTTAATGTTCAGCCATTTTTGCTACACTATCTCTCTCTTGGGGTGCATCGATGGCTAAAAACAAATCATAGAGGTTAAAGTTTCCGAAAACATTAACGATTTGACATCTTATTTTGATAAGAAACTCTTGAGTTATCACCACTGTAAACTCTCCTCATTGACTAAAGATGAGTGAACTCAGAGTCAATCTTGTAATTTATTCATTCAGTTTAAACAGAAGCCGGAAACCTGTTATGAACCAAGACTTGACACGAACGCAGTTAGTGAGTTTTCTGTGCATACTTCTTTAGTGATCTTAACAGACAAGTCCCTATACGAACAGAAATCACTATAAACGGAGATTTCTTGAATACAGGATAGCGAAGCGCGAATGATAAAAGATTTTAACGTTGTGTTGTGTTAACGTTTTATTCGATTAAACACGACTTAAGCAAATATGAAGAAAAAAATCAAATTGTGTTTATATATAGTTAGTAATAGTAACTGTGTTCAGTAGAGTTATGGGCACAGAGAAACGTCCGAACGTGTTTTTAAATTCTAGATATTTCATGATGTTAAATTTAAAATGTTTAATTTACCGCTCGTTTTGTTTTTGGAAGGAACTTGGGATATTTTTACTGCAAAGTCTCGAAGCAATCCTCCTTTGTTCCGTTCGTGCTATATGTTACTGGTAACTTGACGAGACGAAGAAATGAAACCTTCAGAATAAGACCAACTTGTGTACAGGCGAGAGGGAAGGGGGCGATGAGTTGAATGTTTAAAGATTAGTCAGATCAACTTGTGTACAGGCGAGAGGGAAGGGGGCGATGAGTTGAATGTTTAAAGATTAGTCAGATCAACTTGTGTACAGGCGAGAGGGAAGGGGGCGATGAGTTGAATGTTTAAAGATTAGTTGTCGGCTTTTTATTAGTGTTTGTTTGATTTACATATGGGCACAGTATGGGCAGGTGCTTAAGGCGCTCGATTCGTAATCAGAGGGTCATGGATTCGAATTCCCGTCACACCAAACGCACTCGTCATTTCAGCCATGGGGGCATTATACTGTGCGGTGGGTGGTGGAGACTAGTTGTCGTCCCTTAAGTCTTTTACTGCTAACTGGACAGCTAGCGCAGATAGCTCTTATGTAGCTTGGCACGAAATTCAAAACAAAGAAACTTTATTTACCAGAAAAATTATGAATATTTTACAGTAAAATAGATTTAATTCCAATATTAAAAAAAAAATAATTAAATATATATGTATACGAAACCTTGAATTCCCCATCTATAAAGGATGATATTGAGTCAGCTTCAGACTGAGTTGAGAACAAAGACATTTTCAACTTTTACTATCAAATTCATTAATTACTGTAGTAAGTATATTATGTCGTCAGTCTACAACATGGCCGTTTAATTTTCTGGGCGCAGTGAACGTATAGGTAAGTTTTTAGAATGCATTGAAGCTCAGATGAATTTTCACTTATGAGTTGTTGTTGTTTTCAATTAAGTACAAAGCTACACAATGGACTTTCTGTGCTCTGCCCACCATGGGTATCGAAACTCGGTTTTTAGCATTGTAAATCCGCAGACGTGCCGCTGAGCCACTGGGGGGCTCACTTATGAGGTCCGATAGTTTGGGAAAAAAAAACAAAATAAAATATTTCAAAATGGGAAAATAATTACACTGAATTAGGTATGTAGTAGTTTTTATCTCGTCTTATGAGTATAAAAAATGTGTATAATATCATTATTTTATGTATTTTTCTAATGCTGGGATTCATCTGGATATCTAGATATTTAATTAAACGTGTACATCGTTTTTATTTATTTATTTTCATTTTCAAGAATAAACTA
The DNA here is from genome assembly GCF_004210375.1 of Tachypleus tridentatus. Taxonomy (NCBI): domain Eukaryota; kingdom Metazoa; phylum Arthropoda; class Merostomata; order Xiphosura; family Limulidae; genus Tachypleus; species Tachypleus tridentatus. Next base: position 88,643,269 of record NC_134828.1, read on the forward strand.
AAATATTACCCATTAGTAAAACTCTCATGTATACAGTACACTAGCACAAAGACCATAATGGGTCAGCGGAAAGTTGTTAGGCGGTCAACAGAAAGTTAAAATATTTTTTTCAGTTACTTAAAAACATTAGTTTGTAGATAAAACTATATGTACCTCCGGAGAGACCCCGAAAGTGTTCTGTTTCATGAATAAATAGAATCAAAATTAAGAGTAACAACTACCTATTTCTTGCTTGTGAAGTTCATGTGTTATGCTGAGGTGTAGCCTACAAAGTACATAATTCATCTCGTAATTCATGGAGTGCGCATGTTTTATTGACGTTACGACAGTACAAATTATGACGTTAGGCATTCCTTAAATGAAGTCATTTTAGTGTCTACTGACTGACTGACACACAACACATTACTCGTTAGTGGTAAGAGTGGTTAGAAGTGACTTAAAAATGAAGTAGATTACAGTCTAGAAGTTATGTATGCATCGAAAGTGAACTCAAGGGCTTATCTCTTGTTTCGTAATTTGGGGCCGTGGATGTTGAAATATAAAACGCCCATTAGTTTGTTGTAGGTTTCGTTGACTAGCTGTATTCCCTTTGCCATTCCCCGCCCCCCGAAAAATGGCACAGCGGTAAGTCTATAGGACTTATGACGCTAAAAATTGGGTTTCGATACCCGTGATGAGAACTTTATGCTTAACAACAAATAAAGCCCACTATTAATCCCTGGTGGTTCAGGGATAAGTCTGAGAATTTATCACACTAAAAATCTCTTTCGATATCTTCAGTAGGCACAGCACGATTAACCAATTTGTGCAGCTTTGCACTTGATAGCAAAACAAGTAAATAAATACCTGGATTTGTTTTACCTCTCCATGATGGTTTATATCATTCAAAATCGGATTTTGATTCACGCTGTTTGTCACAGCACATAATCCCACTTTCTAACTTTGTGTTTAAGAACAGACAAAGAAACTATTTATCTGTTCAAAGATATGGGCGGTTATCCTTGTTTAGTTTCGCAACAAACAAATATAAAAATGAATGAAACATTAGAATAATATATGTAATTTTTTAGTTTGATTTACAACGAAAGTTTATGTATGCGCGTGTGTTTGTTTTAGAGGAAAGCCACAATGGGCTATCTGCTGTATCTACTGTCAGAAATCGAATCCCGGATTTTAGCGTTGTATATCCATAGAGATCCGTTGCCCTACCAAGAGTCCTACAAAAAAGAAGAATATTGTTACATTGTTTTGAACATCTCAGAGTAAACATCTTTCTAAACGAAATGTTACACGATGGGTTATCTGTGCTTTGCTCACTACGTGTATTAAAAAACGATTTTTAGCTTAACGTTAAGTAATTGGGTTACACGGTGAAATATATACGCATTTGGAGGCTAAGACTAATCTAGGTAGCAATAGGTTTATTATAAAATAATTCATCAACTGTATTCTTTGTACTTTCTATTTCCCTGCAGGACACTTTATTCTTGTTTTTCTTTTAAAATTACATTGCTTTGAAATATTTGCTTTTGACAACAATTCAAAACAACAACAGAAAAAAATAACACACCAAAATCATGTATCAACTCACTAGCTTGTATTCTGAAAACGTCACTTCTGTAACATCTCGAAATACTCATTGAATTTCTTTGCGTGTTCAAACCTCAACTGAGATAGGGCCCGGCATGGCCAGGCGTGTTAAGGCGTTCGACTCGTAATCCGAGGGTCGCGGGTTCAAATCCCGGTCGCACCAAACATGCTCGCTCTCCCAGCCGTGGGGGCGTTATAATGTGACAGTCAATCCCCCTATTCATTGGTGAAAGAGTAGCCCAAGAGTTGGCGGTGGGTGGCGATGACTAGCTGCCTTCCTTCTAGTCTTACACTGCTAAATTAGGAACGGCTAGCGCAGATAGCCCTGGTGTTGCTTTGCGCGAAATTTAAACAAAAAACAAAGAGATAAACACGTCCTCAAAATAATTGAAGTTTATATGTTTACAAAACTACAAAAAATAATGAAAGTTTTTCAGACGATGTTTATAAGTTGACTTATATTTTCTTCCTAAAGTGCTTTCACTCGTTGAATATTATTCTAACATGATTTGAACCCACGTATTTATGTATAGAGATCACAATGAATCCGTCTTTCAAAAGATTCCACCCCTAGTTCAAATAATGAGAACGGCATTCTTGATAAGAACTCAAATAAAACACCTGTAAGAGACGCTATACTTCTCTTACCGGCTTCTACACGACAAAAGGTAAATATACATAGTTTATCTAATGGGGTTAGGAGAGTTCATAATTAATTTGTAGTTCTTATTTCTCTGAGAAATTAATTGTCATTTCTGAACTCTTGAAACAAGCTTTTATCAAAGTCTAAGTAGCTTTTGTTCCTGTTTAAGTTGGAATTAGGGGTCTTGACATTATATATCTATTCAAATAGCTTTTGTTCCTGTTTAAGTTGGAATTAGGGGTCTTGGCATTATATATCTATTGAAATAGCTTTTGTCCTTTTTTGAGTTGGAATTAGGGGTCTTGACATTATATATCTATTTAAATAGCTTTTGTTTCTGCTTAATCAGGGTCTTGGCATTATATATCTATTCAAATAGCTTTTGTTCTTTTTTGAGTTGGAATTAGGGGTCTTGACATTATATATCTATTTAAATAGCTTTTGTTTCTGTTTAAGTTGGAATCAGGGGTCTTGGCATTATATATCTATTCAAATAGCTTTTGTTCCTGTTTAAGTTAGAAGTAGGGGTCTTGACATTATATATCTATTGAAATAGCTTTTGTTCCTGTTTAAGTTGGAATTAGGGGTCTTGACATTATATATCTATTGAAATAGCTTTTGTCCTTTTTTGAGTTGGAATTAGGGGTCTTGACATTATATATCTATTTAAATAGCTTTTGTTCCTGTTTAAGTTGGAATCAGGGGTCTTGGCATTATATATCTATTCAAATAGCTTTTGTTCCTGTTTAAGTTAGAAGTAGGGGTCTTGACATTATATATCTATTGAAATAGCTTTTGTTCCTGTTTGTTGGAAGTAGGGTCTTGACATTATATATCTATTGAAATAGCTTTTGTTCCTGTTTAAGTTGGAAGTAGGGGTCTTGACATTATATATCTATTCAAATAGCTTTTGTTCCTGTTTAAGTTGGAATCAGGGGTCTTGGCATTATATATCTATTCAAAGAGCTTTTGTTCCTGTTTAAGTTGGAAGTAGGGGTCTTGACATTATATATCTATTGAAATAGCTTTTGTTCCTGTTTAAATTGGAAGTAGGGGTCTTGACATTATATATCTATTGAAATAGCTTTTGTTCCTGTTTAAGTTGGAAGTAGGGGTCTTGACATTATATATCTATTCAAATAGCTTTTGTTCCTGTTTAAGTTGGAAGTAGGGGTCTTGACATTATATATCTATTGAAATAGCTTTTGTTCCTGTTTAAATTGGAAGTAGGGGTCTTGACATTATATATCTATTGAAATAGCTTTTGTTCCTGTTTAAGTTGGAAGTAGGGGTCTTGACATTATATATCTATTCAAATAGCTTTTGTTCCTGTTTAAGTTGGAATCAGGGGTCTTGGCATTATATATCTATTCAAATAGCTTTTGTTCCTGTTTAAGTTGGAAGTAGGGGTCTTTACATTATATATCTATTCAAATAGCTTTTGTTCCTGTTTAAGTTGGAATTAGGGGTCTTGACATTATATATCTATTCAAATAGCTTTTGTTCCTGTTTGAGTTGGAATTAGGGGTCTTGGCATTATATATCTATTCAAATAGCTTTTGTTCCTGTTTAAGTTGGAATTAGGGGTCTTGGCATTATATGTCTATTCAAATAGCTTTTGTTCCTGTTTAAGTTGGAATTAGGGGTCTTGACATTATATATCTATTCAAATAGCTTTTGTTCCTGTTTGAGTTGGAAGTAGGGGTCTTGACATTAGATGTCGATTTCAAAATATGTCAGATCTAACTCTTCCATCTCATTCACGTGCAAAAAACCCAACGATTATTTGAAGAAAATAATGTGTAGATGATTAACGTTTTTTTAGATTCACGTGTTAAAGTCAGAGAAAATCAGATCTTTGTGGGTGTTCATACCTCCCTTGTGTAGTTAAAGCAATTGTTCAACAATGAACTGAAGAAGCCAGCACAGGAGAGTTAGTAATTTGATCAGTGTGCATGTGAAGAGATAACCCTACAGCGATTTTTAGTTTGTTCAGCAATTTGTACATTATTATATTATTATTGTACAGTTTTAATTGTACATGTAGTTATAATGTACCTTAACAGACACACGCGTATACAATAACGATCTTATAAATTACTTATTTTGCATTTTAAGTCTAATCTCTAATTAAACAGTGTAATATATTTCTCCAGGTTTTAAACAAATTCAAAAACGTTTGTGTTTCTCAGCATTGTGTCTAACACATCCTCTTGTTCCCCGAAAAACAAAAAAAAAAGAGTCCATGTTTCATCAGAACTGTGGAATGAGTTTTTGTTTGCTTAGGATTAAGCAAAAACTACACTATGGGTCATCTGTGCTCTGCCCACTCCGAGTATCGAAAGCTGGTTTCTGGTAGTGTGAGTTTGTAGACATGCTGCTGAGCCACTGGGGGACCTAAGAAATGTGGATAAATAATCTTTTCACATAAGGACTGTGGAGTGGGCTACAAGTGGAGGGGTAGTCTCTTCACTTGGTTTAATGAGTGAGATTCAACTCCTCCAACTTGTAGCCTGTTTCATTAATCTGCATTAGTCACGGAGATAGCCTGGTTCGTCATATGAATTCACTTTATCAACGAAATTAGAAGCAGAAAAGTTTATTAATTAACTAACTAAGAAAGAACTGCTTCATGTGTAAGGAGAAAATATGTTTACTTAGCGCCTTTGGCTCTACAGAGAATAAAATTATGTCAGAATATTAGCATTCAATAAAGGCCGTCAATAAAGGCTACCTCGTTAAATTAACCGGAATCATATAGAAGCTCAAGATAATACACATTTACATTAATAATTGTATTTAAGAAAATAGTTTATATTCCTTTTGGTGTTAAGAAGTACACCATTCTTTCACGAAATGACGTAACTTGCTATGTTATAAAAGATCCTCTCTTGGATATATCTCCGTTTTCTAATAAGTGAGCTTAATTTCAGTAATATATGAATGCTTGGGTTAAATACCTATTAACAACCGACACATAGTAAAACTCATTCCAGATCTTGTGAATATAACTTTATCACTGATTTTGTGTGTTTAAAGTACGTTTTAAAATATTATAAATGAAAGTGTTCCCGAAGTAACGTTGTATTGGCTTGTAACTCACAGTTCAACGAAACTCTTTAAGATATATTTGTATTTCTGATTTTCATTTCCATAAAATAAAATAAAAATATTTTAATTATTCTTATAACATATAATGATGTTATGTTGTAGCCTTAATTTAAAAAATGAAAAATGTACTTTACATATTTGAAGTTACGCCTTACAGTTGGCCACCAATGTGGAGGGAGCATAACTGGGCATCCTTAACAAATAAATATATTTCAGCTTACCGTTCCTGAAATCTTCATTGTTCCTAAACAAAATTTATAATAACTGTGGTATGTATCTAACTTTTTCAGTTGAATTACAGTTACACAAACGTGTGAAATGTTTAAAGAAAGGAGGTTTGTCAATTCGACAATATTCTTAGAGGATAAATATACACCTAACTAATTTGCATGTGGATAATAAGTTATCAGATCAGGGGTGGCTTCTACTTGATCAACACAGTAGAATGTTCGCTGTATAAGTTTGAAAGCACCAATTTATTCAAAGGCATCGCTAGGCACTGGCTCACTGTGCCTGTGCACCAATTTTAGTTGAAAGTGCTCCGAATCCCTAGTTGATGTCTTTAAAAATTCAAAAGAAAAAACATGATCCTATGATCCCAAGAGCCCCGAATCTTGTAAGCACCTAGAGATACCTCTGAACTTATGAGAACTATGAAAGGACAAAACCTTCTCATAATCGCTAAAGCTCTAGCATCTGTGAAAATAGATTTACGAAATTGCAGCATATGAAAACAATGTACAATGAGAACAGATCTTAACTAACAATTGAGTTCTCGATTTACAGCTTTATGAAGTACATACGTGTTTGCGTCCATATCTAGCACATGTTATTAGAAAATTAAGCATAATAGCACTATATTAGATAATATAGTGTCACTAATACATATTATAATAACAAAAATAGACGTTAGTTTATGAATTGAAATCAAAAACGCACTTTTGCCCTACTTCCTAACAAATCTAAAAACAACAAAAACTCCTCAACAACAACTCTGTAGTGTGCTCAAATATTTTAAACATTACACATAAATAAAATATTTTAAAACAAATTGTCATAACTGGCCTTGGCCAAAATGGCGCCTCGAACAAAATAAGCGTTTGTCGTCCTATACATTTTCATTTTTTTTCCTTTTTTCTCGTTTTTTTTCTCTCTTCTTGACTTTACGTACCATGATCTCATCATTTTCGTACCATTTCATCTGTTGTACTGATAAAAAAAGGCATATATATATATATACACGCATGAAACACATGTAAACATAGGACTGAAAGAATCATAGAGAACCTAGGTGATAACAGTGACCATTATTGGGCACCTTTTAGGCACGTCCTAAACATTGTGTTCATCCATACGATAATTTTTACTAGGGGTTTTTGATGCCTTTTGGACAGTTTCGCTCCGGCCTACTGCCCGATTCGTCCAGCCCTGCGCATGATTTCTGGTAATTTCACAGAAGTATAAGCCTTTCATTTACTCGTTTTCATATATAATTTGTATACACTTTTAAAAATAATTATACATGTATAGTAAATATAACAAAACTATAAGCCTAAAACTGGAACCATAGGCACTTCAACGAATTTTACAGAATGTACTCCACTTGTTGTCCTTGTGATTCGAGAAAAGTTTAGATTAACGACAAAGTTTACTTGATTTCCTCATCTTTTGACAGTACCATAACCAGTCACGATCTAAAATTCACAAAAGCTGTAAATCACCTGTGGCTCCAGACTTTTCGTACACTGTTTATATGGACAAGATATTTGATATATAAATCAACACCAACAGGTTCAGTTTGGGTTGCTTCTTTTAATTTTTTTCGCAAAACTACATGAAAGCTATCTGCGCTAACCATCTCTAAGTGGGAAGTGATAGACTAAAGGATAGGAAACTAGTCAACACCACTCATCGTCAGCTTTAGGGGTGCTTTTTTATCAACAAACAGCGGGATTAATAGTCAGATAATAACGCCCTTACGGCTGAAAGTGCGAGCATGTACGGTGATTAAGATCTGAATCCGCAACCCACAGGTTGCGAACCAAGCGTCCAACAATCCGATTTTTTCTGTTGTGGAAGCACGAAGTTACACAATAGATTATCTGTGCTTTGCCAACCACAGGTATTGAAACTCAGGTTTTAGAGGTATACGTTTATAAGACTTACCGTTGAATTAGTAATGGTACTCTACCAGTTCGAAATATCATATGTTATTGTCTTTGTTCTGGATTTTGTTCGATTGGTTCGTATATATATATATATATATGTATACATGGTTCGTATATATATATATATATGTGTATACACACTCTTTCCGTTATATTCTAAGGAGATGGGCTTAAAAACTAGAACAAAAATTATTTTATAAATATGTTAAATATTAAATAAAAGTCTTTACAGGATGGCTAAAAAAATCTTGTATTTGTATCATCAGGCTATTTACAAAAACATAAGTTTTATAAATTGTAATAATATTTAGTACGTTTAGACGTGTGTGTAAACAGCTACCATAATACACTGCATCAGATTCGGATAGATATGTGTGTATCTCATTCTAAATGTTTAAGAGTAGGTAGGGACGATCTGGTATTAAAGGACCAGCTTGGGCAATATCATATGCTGCATACTAACTAACGAATTCCAACTTAGCATCAGTTCCTAAGAATGCATCAAATGCAACTGCTCGGTATTCTGATGGGTGTGTTTTTCTTATAGCAAAACCACATTGAGCTACCTGCTGAGTCCACTGAGTGGAATCGTACTCCTTGTTTTAGCATTGTAAATCCGTAGACTTACCGCTGTACCAGCGGGAGACTACTCCGATGGGCCAGTTCCCTCTGAAAGTCCGAAAATAGGACCTAGTATTAGCTTTAATCAGTGGCGGCGCCAGGATATTTTCGTTGAAGGGGGGGGGGGGCTGAGGTAAACTGTGGAGGGGCTTCTAATCATAAGTATAACATTAAATGGATTGTAAGTCACAATTTTAAGTGTATTTCACAATCGTCAGTACAATTTTGGATGACTGATACACAATGCAAAATGATCTCACAGAGGACACATAACCGACTAAATGTTTCCTAGTTTTGACCTGTACACAATACACTTATACATGCTTGTTTGTTTGTTTGTTTTGGAATTTCGCACAAAGCAACTCGAGGGCTATCTGTGCTAGCCGTCCTTAATTTAGCAGTGTAAGACTAGAGGGAAGGCAGCTAGTCATCACCACCCACCGCCAACTCTTGGGCTACTCTTTTACCAACGAATAGTGGGATTGACCGTCACATTATAACGCCCCCACGGCTGGGAGGGCGAGCATGTTTTGGCACGACTCGGGCGCGAACCCGCGACCCTCAGATTACGAAGCGCACGCCTTAACGCGCTAGGCCATGCCAGGGCACTTATACATGCATGCTATGTTTTACTTTTCAATAAAAGATAAATGAAATTAATAGGTAAATACCTGTGAAACCTTTGGTTTATCAAGTAAAATCCCTGATGATCTGTTGTAACTTGAAATGAACATGGTTGTCTAATCTTCGTCAAAGCTCAAGATAGAATGACATTACACAGGGAGCGACAATACAGCGCATGAGTTTCAGTGCATTCAGTACGTTGCTATGGGACGCATGACACATACTTCCGTCTTAATGAAGACGTTGAGTTTTACAGATCTATGTCTCTTTGATGTTAATTGTTAAGTAACAATGACGATTGTGTTTTCCATATTTTATGAATATATGTACGTAGCAATATTGGGGGCTGAGGGGGGCTTGCCTCATTTGGGAGGGCTCAAGCCCCCCCCCTGGCGCCGCCACTGGCTTTAATGATACAACTCAAGACATGTTGTTGATATAAGTAGATTTTTAAGGTGGAAAACATTCTGTTAAATACGTAGTCCTAAGCACAAATATGTACATAACTAAATTTTAATTTTATCAAAAATACTGAGAGGAGAAAGATGAACTTTACGGAGTCTACTTCATACCATCATCCATAAAATCGATTTCTTTAACACTTCAGCAAAAAAATGGGTTCTTATAATTCGGTACTTGCCAGCACTTACACCACAACAAGCACCCATCAAAAATAGAAATAGATGCATTCCTTGACAAAATAGAAAAAAATGAATATAACACAGTTCCTTTTTAGGTTGATAATTAAATAAACTATTCAAATAAATGAAACATTTCCTCGCTGAAATTCTATGTTATCTTTTAATTTTCCCAACAGGTGGCTGAAGGTCGCATCAAAGGTGGCACCTGTTTTAATAACTCGCATCACGATATGGTAAATGTGTTGTCTGTCAGTCAGTCAGTAGACACTAAAATTACGTCACATGAGGAACACCTAACATTACAATTTGTACTTTGGTGACATTGATAAAACAAACCATGAATCACGAGAAGAAATATGCACTGTCTAGGTTACAGCACAGCATGACAGATCTTCGAAAGAATATTTGTTACTCTTAATTTCGGCTTTATTTACTCTTGAAACAGAGCATTTTCGGGGACTCTGTGGAAGTACATCTAGTTTAGGTTACATTATGTTATTACACTTTCATACTGTAAGCAGTTGAGTTTGATTAACTTCTGCATAAACTTTGTTCTTCTTGTATGTTTCAACAAATTTAATAGGCATTTTTTTTTCTATTTTATTATCACGTAAACCATGCACTTTCCACAGTTCAGTTTATTACGTGTTGGTAGTTTTCATGTTTAATTTTCTTAGGTCATTCAACTGTATTCGCTATAGTCAAACAAAATAACTCATTAGCAAGTACTGTTAACCATTTTTATTGTTGTTTAGCGTTGTTTAATCTTGCTTTGTTTAGTTCTTTTATTTTATGTGAAGGTAAATCACTCGTGCACTTTTCTTTTTTAATTTACCAACAACACCGGTACAATCTTTTAAAACTGACGAAGAGCAGTTGCTTGAAACGCTGCTTAAATAAATTACAAATTATTTTTCAAGCTTAAAATTGTGTCATTACAGCCCTTACTTGTGAATATGTTAGCATTTTTATGTGTTTTAAGAGTGGATATTTATCTTTGAGAATTTATCCGAGTATAAAACAAAAGTGATAAGACACAAAATAGCAGTATAAGTTTTGCTATCTTAGTCACAAACAAATTAGCGAATAAATCTTTTTCCTTTTTTAAAATTTCCTTATCAACTTTAATTTTGTTTTTGAATGTTTGACGATATTTACATCATAAGTAATTCTAAGAACTTTAGAAATAATCTGATTGGTTGGTAATTACTTTAAATGTTTTTTTTTATTATCATCATTAAGTTGCATGGATGTTTGTATCCACCACGAATATCGAAACCCGGTATTTAGCGTTATAAATGAATCTTCAGACCTGTCGCTGAGCCACTAGAAAAGGGATTTGTTTGTTTTTGAATTTCGCGCAAAGCTACACGAGGGCTATTTGCGCTAACCTTTCCTAATTTAGCAGTGTAAGACTAGAGGGAAGACAGCTAGTCATCAACACCCACCGCCAACTCTTGGGCTACTCTTTTACCAACGAAAAGTGGGATTGACTGTCACATTATAACGCTCCCACGGCTGAAAGGGAGAGCATGTTTGCATGTTTGGTGTGACGGGGATTCGAACCCTCAACCCTAAGATTACTAGTCGAGTGCCTTAACCACCTGGCCATGCCGGGGCCCTGGAAAAGGGAAATGGGGTAATTGAAATGTGTTAAAAGGTTAAAAATCAGAAAGCATTTATTTAGCTATACATTAAAAATAAAGTATTCTGAATTCCCATAAAAATTACTGTGAAAAATGAAAAATCTGTCGAATATTTCTGTTATAAAAGCAATTAAAAAATATTTGAGAACTCACAGTGCCGTAGAAGCTTTTGGAACTGAATTGTTATCTGGTACACTTCACCAGAAATACCAACTCATACCTCTTGTGTATATGGACAAAGGTTATACTCGTTTAACCAAGCTTTGAAACACTTATAGATATATTATCAGTATTAACAATTCTTTCCTTCCGTTAACCTCTGTACAGATGGTTTTATCTTATAAATCAAAAGCTATAGTACTCTAGACAGTGTACTGGAAAAAAGAATATATATATATATATTGGAGAATGGTTTGATTTTATATTAATCCGAATCAAAATACGCTAAATTATTAATTTTCAATAATTTACTTCTGTCCGTCTCCCTTTGTATAAACTACTGATGCTTGTTTAACACAATAGTTGTTACAAAAATATTAACCTAGTTATTGCAATGGTTCATTAAAACTAAAATTATATTTATATTAATTACCATCACAAGATTGCAGACCATAGATTTCGGAGTGTTTGTTTCTGTTTTATTTTAGAGCAAAGGCACACTAGGCTATTTGACATGTTCGACACTGGAAATCGAAATCCGGATCTCAACATTGTAAGTCCGTTGACTTACCTTTGTTTGACAGAGGAATATTTTAGAAATAATCCTACAGTTACATAAAAGTCAGTATTGGTAAGAACTGTCCATCCTTACACTTTTATTCCTAGTCAGAGAAAAGCTTAATATTTTATTAAATTCCTATTACAATATTAAGACAAGAACAAAATCCAACATTCATATTCAATCAAATCATTGTTTCAACTAATGATCAAATTCTACATCATTCAGGAAGTTTTCTGGTCTAATTGAAATGTTCATTGTATGATTACGTTATGTAAAGCTAGCAAATTTGTTACATTCATAAAAAAAGGGTCGCGGGTTCGCGCCCGCGTCGCGCTAAACATGCTCGCCCTCCCAGCCGTGGGGGCGTATAATGTGACGGTCAATCCCACTATTCGTTGGTAAAAGAGTAGCCCAAGAGTTGGCGGTGGGTGGTGATGACTAGCTGCCTTCCCTCTAGTCTTACACTGCTAAATTAGGGACGGCTAGCACAGATAGCCCTCGAGTAGCTTTGTGCGAAATTCCAAAACAAACAAACAAACAAACAAACAATACATTCATAAATATTAAATCGAAAGACATGATAACTATCGTTACATTACTGATCTTATAATTTATCAGTATCATTAATGTATTTATTATATAAACCCGCTGTGTTATTTTGTACCTTTATAATAACTTAATTTTAATTGTTCTCATACACTATGACCTTTGACCGACTGTTTTATAGCAGTCAATGCATGATCAGTAAGTCAAAATCTAATCGTTGTCACGTGCTATTCAATACACCAGCATCTGAAGTAAAGATAATGTTATTAGTATGATTGAACAACAATCCAATATATAAGACAGGAAAAAAATACAATTCACCTAATAATAACTAGTATTTCATTACTTTCAATAGTATTTCAGAACATTCTAACTTATTTTGTGGTTTTAAATAAATTTTTAATACACCTATAAGAAGTCTGTATTATATATGTATTTCAAATGTGTTCTTAGACATTATGAATTAGTTATTAACCTTCAGTAATGGTCTTACTCAGTGATGTCGAGAAACCCACTTGTTGAGATTTGAATGTTGTTTTCTTTCGCTATGTATTATTCCCACATTATTTTCTTTTACCTGAATTATAAATTAATAAAAAGTTAACACGTAGGAACGAAACATTTTGAGGTGTTTGAATAATTTTTATTTCTGAAATTTCAATAATGGATGAGTCTTCAGAAAATATAGTAAACTGGTTAAAATATTTTAGAGGTTTCCGTCTAGAATTGCTTTGGCAAAATTTTAAGAATATTTCAGAACAATGTTTATAGTATATAAAATTAGATTACTGCCGCTAAGCGAAAACAAACAAAAGAAAATATTTATAACGAAAGCACATAAAGGCACAATTAACAGAAGAATTACAATATTACAATACGGAGAAGTAACATCGGGATAGATTGTGCTGAATTAAACCGAGCAACTTTCAGACCTGCCATCTTTTGATAACTTATTTCACTATATTAAGAACAAAAACTATTTTCGTTTTACTTTAGTCATCGAATAATTTTGAAAATCTGGAGAACTACTTTTATGTTACAAATAAATTAGGCCTGACTTAAATATCAATTATTACTCATTTTTTCTAATCCAACACAACTTTAAACTCAAACTGAATTTGTGAATAAAAGTTTCTTTTTCCTAAAACTTTTTTTTATTTTTGAATAACTACAGTGGAACGTAACGTTTTCTCACATTTATTAAATATATAGCGATATCTTACTACGATAATTCATGAATTTCATGTTTTACCATTAAGGTGTCAGCCATCTATGAATTTTGGTATTAAATAGTTCTGAAGCATTTCCACTATATAAAGAATTAAAATAAAAAATGTTGTTATAGAAATGCACCGTTGCTGAGATACAACGTTTCAGATGTTTCAACTTAATTGTTTTTATATAAGTGTAAAAAATTATTTGCTATCTTAGAACGTTCTTGTCGTTTTTAACTTATAAACGTAAGACATAATATACGTAATGTTTCGATGCTCGTAAAAATCCCAAACAAGGTTGGCTTTACAGTTTCAAATTAAACCTTGTTCAATATTCTGAAAATAAAAGTATAATTCTGTCGAGAAAAATAAAGTTCATATCTTTACTGAACTATAAAATGTCTTTGTTTTCTTGACTAATTACTAAAATACTGGTTACAGGTTCTGTGTACACAGTGGAACCCTTCTAAGCGGCCACTCCTTGAAAGCGGTCATTCAATCACAGTCCATTTTTTTGTTAACATAGTCCCTAATTAGGTACAGTGGAACCCCTCTAATCAGGCCAGTTTGTCTCAGTCCCGAAGGTGGCTGTTTTAGAGGGTTCCACTGCATTTTATCTTAAATGAATAAAATTAAGACCACTGAGTAAAATTTAAAATTATCCCACTAGATGACGCGGCAAACAATTTAGGTTATTTATTTCAAAATGCATGAAAGTATTCCTTGTAAGAAGTTTTGTTTGTCTTAACGATTTTAAATAGCTTTATAAGTGAAGTTAAATACTCAAATACTTCATAAATTTAAGACTGCGTTAGTAAAAACAAAACAGGTAATTTACAGTTAATAAAAGCAGTGGCTATTCTGTAAGTAAAACTTTAAAAAGAACATTTTAATGTTTTTTTTGTTGTTTTTTCAGACACTTGCACAAAGCTATCTACGCTAGTCGTTTTTTATTTCGAAGTGATAACACTAGAGTGAAGGCGGCTTGCTGGCCCGGCATGGCCTAGCGCGTAAGGCGTGCGACTCGTAATCCGAGGGTCGCGGGTTCGCGCCCGCGTCGCGCTAAACATGCTCGCCCTCCCAGCCGTGGGGGTGTATAATGTGACGGTCAATCCCACTATTCGTTGGTAAAAGAGTAGCCCAAGAGTTGGCGGTGGGTGGTGATGACTAGCTGCCTTCCCTCTAGTCTTACACTGCTAAATTAGGGACGGCTAGCACAGATAGCCCTCGAGTAGCTTTGTGCGAAATTCCCAAACAAACAAACAAACAAAACAGAAGGCGGCTTGCCAACAACACTCACTGCCAACTCTTGGGAAGCTCTAATTTAACAGTTAGAGGATTTATCAGAACACTAACTACCCTTAGATGTGGCTTTCTGTCAAAACAAACAAACAAAAAAACGCGGTCGTTTATCATAAGGCCAAAGCAAGACACACTGTATGTTATTAACAGGAATGATAGTTTAGCAATGTTCCACCTTCTGTATCTTGGACTATGGTGATCCAAACTAAAATATATTTTAAATAAATATGCTATATTGGGCTCTTATTTCGCACTTCAGTTTTTAAGGTCATACATTGAGAAATCTCTAACTTTGATCTATTTTTTTCGTATTTTTCTTTTCGTTTTTTAATTCACATCGAATATAAACAGAAACTTTATTTGTTAGAGAAATATACTTAACTTTTATGGATTTCTTTCAAATTTGGTTCAGTGATGAAACATTGGCACTTAGAGAAGTAATGACTGTAGTTATGTTTTCTACGAAACCTAATATTCCTGTGTTATACAATACAAATCTTGTGTTATTAGTTGTACTTTTCCAGAATATGACCACTGTTGCATTGTTATATTTGTTATTTTTTTGTCTTGTTTGTTAATTACTTATTTATTTTCTAAAGTATTTATTGCATTCCAGAATTATTTTCCCTAATACCTTGTTATTAAAATTTATATCTTACTTTTTAGTGTTCCAAAAAATATACATGTAACAGTGTTTTTCTTACCATGTTATTTTGTAACAGTTTTTTCTTACCATGTTATTTCGTAACAGTGTTTTTTCTTATCATGTTATTTTATGTACCAAGAAACTCCAGTTCATTGTAGGGTAATAAAACGTACAGCATTTTATTAGTAAGATTAATACTTCCATGTACAGAACATGAAATAAAGTTAGTAAAGAAATATAGTTTTTCACATTATTTAGTACTGTAACAACTTACCCTAACTAATCCCTCAACTAAATTAGCAAAAACTATAGTTATAACGATAAATTACCTTCTTCAGATTTCTTCGAAGTAAACATACTTTAACAGAACTTGTTTTAAAGGCAAATCACAGTTATTTTTTTCACACGCCCTTCAGGAGAGACTGTAGTTCACAGCAACACTGTACACAATATACAAAACTATTTGGAACGATAGCAGTTTCATAACCATAGAAATTACTTATTGATTATTCAGTGTTTATTTGTTGTTAAACACAAAGCTGCTACACAATGGGTTACTCGTCCTTTGTTCACACCGCAAATATCAAAACATGATTCTTTAGAGTTGTAAGTTCTCGGATTTACCGCTTAACCGCCGGGGGACAATTATATAATGCTAATACGTATAAAATTCATTGACATTACAAATATTTTATTAACTGAAAATACTCCTAGTGCTTCTACAAATGAAACAATTAAGAGAAATCAAAGAAAGCTAGAATTGTCAATAATGGCAGATGTTTTGAATGATCTAATACAAGCATGTTATGTATATTTACACATAAGAAAGATAATACAATGTGGACGCAAAAGTTTTATATTTAAATCCAACCAAACAGTCGTAATATATAAAGTAACCTCATGAGTGTGGATAACAAAATAACAAAGGTTTGTTATACACAGCTCTGGGAAATTTAATAGTTTTAGAAAAATGATAGAAAGTGGGCGGTGATACAGCACTGGTTCTAAGGAACAAAATAGTTACAATATGAAAATCCTAACATCAATTATCATTTTCTTCATAATATGTATATCATACAATTTTTATAATTCTATATGGAGTTAACACAATTTTAATAAAAAATGATAAGAAAGTAAAGCCAATGGGAGCGTGATTTTCTGAGGTTAACGCTAGAATCATTTTGAGTCAAAATAACTTACTCTAAATTCATATGGAATGCAACATGGGGTGATGACAAGAAACTGTTAATGCAGATTCCATGGCGTTACTCTAAAAGAAGCTATTAACGCTGTTTTAGAGAGGGAAAACTGCTATTATATGAAGTTAACATAACTTTAATAAAAACATTATAAGAAAGTAAAGCCAATGCTTTATCAAATTATTGTTGCAAGGTGAACGCAAGATTTATTTTGAGTCGAAATCGAGAATAACAACATAAGTATAATTTAGAAAAATGACAAAAAATTTTTTAATTCTTACACCTTTGAAAAGTAAAAGAAAATACTATACCAAATTCAGTAAGTTCAGTCGCAAAATGAATCAACATGTAATAAACAACAACGCATTATTGTGGTTTCAATAAGTATCTGAGAGTCAATTTTTTAGTTTATAAAATTTGATGTTACAGCCAGCACAAACTATGTAAATTTCTGAGATTCAAATTAATTATTTATTTATTTAAAGAATAAAATAAGTAAATGAAAACAAAAACAAAAGATCTCTGCATCAATATAAAATACAGCATCAATTTCTTCATGGTTTACACACGATTGTATTAGCAAATTACTTCTCAGTATCTATAATTTACCTACTTTTCCAACACATGGTGCAAGAACAACACCGTAGATTATTTATTTGAATGGCCTCAAGTATTTAACACATGAGAAATTAAACAAAATAAACAAAGAAGTGAAGCATTTTAATTAATACTTAAAACATAAAATAACTTAATATCGTTGTCACAATCTTGTAATACTCGTTAAACACACCTTCTTCCATGTGAAATTTTGAAATCAAGCACGAACCTATAAGAAAGTTCAATAACCTTCAAGTCTTAACCTCGGCTTCTTGAATCCTCTGTTCCCATTGGGCGATCAACGCACTTCGTCGTCTTTGATTAGCTGTAGTTGGAGCCTAAAACCAACCAAACAAGAGTGTTTCAGTTATAGATATAAACAAGTTTTCTACGTTTGTCGAAAACACATTGTACTACTAAGGAATGGCTTACATGAATTAATGTAATTCGCCTTTTTATTGCCAGTATTAACTGCATCAATGTTTTACATCGAAGCAAAAATTGTGAAAATGTAGTCTAGTTATTATTATGGAGTTAAAAGCACAATATTTTATATTGTAACAGTACAATGCCATACATTGTAACAATAAGCCATATAGTAATCAATATAATACTACTTATTGTGTGACGGATTTAATATTACGTATTTACTATTTATGTTTGTTTTAGTTTAATATACAGTTAAAAATATACGTGTGTTGGGAAAGTCCCGCCTATTCTCGAAATTTGCAGAAGATTCTCGAGCGTATGAATCAACAATGTACTATGAATGTAAAATACCAGTAATTGTCACTGTTGTTATCATTTGTAAACTCTCGAGAACTTCGTCTAAAATTTATAAATCGACGCGTCAAGAGACAGTTAAAAAGAATATTGCTGATCAGCTACAGTCAGTAAACTATAAGCCTCAAAACTGCAGTTGTGATTACAATTCTGATTAACGCTTATTAATCAGAAAACTACAGATATTTGACCAGGAACGTTTAAAGATTTCGAATATTATAAACCGTTCAACTTCAGAGAATTAATATCGGGCGTTAGTACTTCTACAAGAGCATTAAATATCTATCTTCCTCCATGAAAAGTAAGTTTGTAAACCGCATCAATATTATTGATATAAAACAAACTCTGACTAAACCTTTTTTTGCAAATGGTATTAAGTATCATACGCAGTATAACATATATATATGTATTAATATAGCATGAATTTGTTTAAAGTAAAATATTTTTAGGCACATGATTGAAATGTTCTGAGGGCTGTCTAAAGTTTGTAAGAATCATGATTGCACTCCCAATGCCGTTTCCAATTGGCTTGAGAAAAATGCATAGTATTTGGTATACAATGTCTCAGTGAAAAAGTCTATAATCTTGATACATTGAAATTGATATATTACCAAGTTTTTGTAGTTTGTTGTGTAAAATATGTTGTTTTGTTTCACATTATTACATTATCAAATAAGTCTTTCTGTTTTGTTTCACATTATTACACTATTAAATAAGTGTTCTTAAATTCTATGTTAAAATTAATTTAACCACTTGTATGGAATTATAACATTTCCTGTAAAACATCTAAAAAACATAGGGTTAAGAGACAGCTGCTTGTTTACTGAGTTTACATTGACCTCAATTTTTATACAAGTTCAACAAGGGTAAATAAAGTTAGGCTTAATTACAACACGTAAGGCTTTTCCTTTCTAAAGTTTGTTTTTAAGACGTCTTCATTTGGTGTTATAGTCCCTAAACCTCATTTACAATAACTGTTAGAGAATTTAAGAGAGTTTAAAGTGAAGTATATTTTAATGGTGATTTTTGTTCCGACTAACAAAACCGTCATTATCTGATATTCACCAAGTCTGGTGTATTTCACTACCACGACTACGTTATCTATCATTATTTCACATTCACCAATGTTTGATGTATTTCACTATTACTATTGTGTTATCTATCTGTCATTATATGATATTAACAAGTCTGGTGTATTTCACTACCATTACTGTATTATTTTTCATTATCTCACATTCACCAATGCTTGATGTGTTTCACTACCACTACTGTGTTATAATAACAAGTCACCACCTCCTTACCGCGCTGGAATTAAAATATCTTGTTAATAGCTAATACATCAGGTCTGATAAGTAATATTATGCAGCAACTGAAGAGCAATGAATTAAAATACAGCAGCTGAACTTATGTTTGTGTGGTAACCTTTAACCCATTTGAAATGAAAATGTATCACTTGGTCTACTATTAAAAAATATGTGAAAAGCAGGACTATGTTTTTTCTGATTTTGCAAAGGTAAGGTCAGATTTTAGCCTCTCCTTTCTCTCACACATTGTATTTTGATACAGTAACTATATAATAAAATAGACCAAAACTCAATTAGCTTTCCTGATTGCTTATACCAAAATAACCTTCACATTGTTAAACGGCAATTGGCTTCCAATATTTTCGTAAAATATTCTTACAAGTGAAAGAACTGTGTTGAAAGTAAATAGTGGATGATTTTTTCAAGAGATAGGATTTTTTTATTGGGTTTTTGTAAAGTTTACTGTGATATTTTCTGAGTTTTAGGGTGTTTCACTGGATTCACCAGAAAATGAAATGATTCAATGAATGAAAATTTTTCAGGTGAATAAAAAAGTTACGTTTGTTGTTTGAACGAAAAAGTGATAGCATTTGGTAAAAAATAAATATATTGGTCCATTGAACCAGAGGACAGCTCTTTACTTTCAGTTGTTGCTATCTGTGTATTTCAGTGGCTATAACAACCAAAGTGTGCAAATCAAACGCTTCAGTGTAATACCAAAATGCTTATTCAAGAAAGGTTCTGTAACGCGACGCACTCTTATAAATTGTTGAGAAAAAAATTTGCGACGTACCTTTATTTCTTCGTGGTTTTCCATGGTACCGTTTTCGGACAGGTCAGGATTACTACTGGACCGTTCTTTAAGGATTTGGGAATTGTCTTGACCAAATGATTCAGTTTGGCCATCATTGTCATCAATCAGTGTGTGGAGGTTAGGCTGTGAAGAAGCAAGATGACGAGCCCGCTGAATCCTGTACAGTTGAAGTACAACAGTAATTAATAACAATATAATCCTGTACAGTTGAAGTACAACAGTAATTAATAACAATATAATCTTGTACAGTTGAAGTACAACAGTAATTAATAACAATATAATCTTGTACAGTTGAAGTACAACAGTAATTAATAACAATATAATCCTGTACAGTTGAAGTACAACAGTAATTAATAACAATATAATCCTGTACAGTTGAAGTACAACAGTAATTAATAACAATATAATCCTGTACAGTTGAAGTACAACAGTAATTAATAACAATATAATCCTGTACAGTTGAAGTACAACAGTAATTAATAACAATATAATCCTGTACAGTTGAAGTACAACAGTAATTAATAACAATATAATCCTGTACAGTTGAAGTACAACAGTAATTAATAACAATATAATCCTGTACAGTTGAAGTACAACAGTAATTAATAACAATATAATCCTGCACAGTTGAAGTACAACAGTAATTAATAACAATATAATCCTGCACAGTTGAAGTACAACAGTAATTAATAACAATATAATCCTGCACAGTTGAAGTACAACAGTAATTAGTAACAATATAATCCTGCACAGTTGAAGTACAACAGTAATTAGTAACAATATAATCCTGCACAGTTGAAGTACAACAGTAATTAATAACAATATAATCCTGTACAGTTGAAGTACAACAGTAATTAATAACAATATAATCCTGTACAGTTGAAGTACAATAGTAATTAATAACAATATAATCCTGTACAGTTGAAGTACAACAGTAATTAATAACAATATAATCCTGTACAGTTGAAGTACAACAGTAATTAATAACAATATAATCCTGTACAGTTGAAGTACAACAGTAATTAATAACAATATAATCCTGCACAGTTGAAGTACAACAGTAATTAATAACAATATAATCCTGCACAGTTGAAGTACAACAGTAATTAATAACAATATAATCCTGCACAGTTGAAGTACAACAGTAATTAATAACAATATAATCCTGCACAGTTGAAGTACAACAGTAATTAGTAACAATATAATCCTGTACAGTTGAAGTACAACAGTAATTAATAACAATATAATCCTGTACAATTGAAGTACAACAGTAATTAATAACAATATAATCCTGTACAGATGAAGTACAACAGTAATTAATAACAATATAATCCTGTACAGTTGAAGTACAACAGTAATTAATAACAATATAATCCTGTACAGTTGAAGTACAACAGTAATTAATAACAATATAATCCTGTACAGTTGAAGTACAACAGTAATTAATAACAATATAATCCTGTACAGTTGAAGTACAACAGTAATTAATAACAATATAATCCTGTACGGTTGAAGTACACAACAGTAATTAATAACAATATAAGCCTGTACGGTTGAAATATAACAGTGATTAATAACAATAAGCCTGTACGATTGAAGTACAGTAATTAATAGCAATAAGCCTGTACGATTGAAGTACAGTAATTAATAGCAATAAGCCTGTACGATTGAAATGCAATAGTGATTAATAACAATATATTCCAGACTTGAAACTTGAGAACTAGCAAGTACGAAATAACACTTTCACTTGTGAACTGCAACATCAGAACTGTTCAGTATATAATGGAGACAATACAATAAAAATGTTAAAAAGAAAGCAAGCAATAACCAAAAATGGCGAGAGACATAACATTCTGGAAACATGGTACAATGCGAACTTGTTCAGATCTTGAACAATGTAAATATCAAATTACTATTAACAAAAAATAGTTAAACCCATCCAAGGAATCTACAAATTAGTTTAAACTATTAATAATGTTTATTTTAGTTTAATAAGAGAGGTTTATAACGTTTTTTAATGTTCGAGGATATGAAAAGGCAGCAACTCAATTATCTTCATATTTAAAAGAACCTATATATTCCATAAATGTATAAACATCAAACTATAGGAGATTTAAATTCAGGATTTAGTTTTCAATAAGTCGAACGAATATTGACAGGTAGCTGAACAATAAGCATCCCAATAACGATAATATACACGTATAGTCAGTATAATATAAACTGGTATACTATGTTTAAGACTTCCTTCAAATTAATTTGTGTACAATATATTATGTGAAAGTTATGGAATATGTTAATTATTTATATTTGGGACGCTAGTTTGCGTTTGTTTGTATTTGTTTCCCTACTTCCTAGTGGTAGCAAAATCAAAGAAGCCTCATTTATACAACTACTCTAGCATCTAACTGCAGCACCCCCTACAGTCTCGTACCCTTTTATGCTCTCGCCCCTAAGACATCTGTCTGGCAACGGTCAGTTGCAAATTCTCTTTGTTAACCTGAAAATGATCTAAGACGGTTGAAACGTTGTTCTGTTCTTTATTTTAATTAAGGTTTTAATATCCATATCAGCCATCTTTAGGGTTCATTTTTACTTCAAGTGTTTTTCTGGTCATCATAAGATAGAGTACGCTCTCAGTCTTGTAGAAATTTCCCAGACGAGAACGGAAGTTGGAAAATGGTTATTAACCATCTGTTGTTTCCGCCTAGATCACAGTCTCGACGAAATATGTAAAAAGTCATGCGGAGTAAGTGGCAGAACGTTTATCGTGTTAGCTGACGTAATACAGCATAACTAGAAACATAACTTGATGGAGCAAGAAGTAATTTTTATAAAAGGTTGTAATTTGTTAGAATAATCTGACGTCACGTTGCAACATAATTCCTAGACTGTGGCAGGCAAAATTATTCCGAAGTAAGGAATTCATGGTGAAATCAATAGCAATGATTTCCAGGATACTAGACATTTCAAAGCCTCATGAAAATTATTGCCACTTAAAATGACTAGTGTACAATCAACACAAAATGAGATTTTGTGGCTTACTTATGAGTATTAAACATAATATTTTTCTGTTTTAAAGAGAAATACAAAACACAAAGCTTACCGTAACTCTTCCTCTCGTTGTTTTAGTTCCTTTAATTCCTCTTGGATTTTTAATTCAGTTGAGGGAAGAGATTTTCTATGAGCTAAAGGTGGCTTCCCTTCGGTCTTCTCTCTTCTTACGACAACAGGAGCCAAAGCATTGAAATTGCCATATGTTTGGTTTACATTTTGAACGGCAGAAGAACCTCTAATAAACGCAGGGGTTGGGTAACCGTTGGAAGTGCTTTTTAGACTGGAAGAACAAATAGCACGGACTTCTTTACCTCGGCTGGCAATGAATCTTTGCATACTGATTCCCCTTTTTCCTGTTGGATTTTGGACAAACCTTCGACCTGGTGGTGTAATCGTATTAGAAGAGTTTGAAGAACTCGAAGGGGAAGGAATTCTTGTTTCCTGTCCGTTCATGATAGAAGGTGTCTTAGTTGGTTGTGAAACAACACTATCAGGAACTACGCCTTGAACTTTAGCTGGCAGTTGAAGTGACAAAGTGTTATTTGAAACCATTGCACCTGTTTGAATTGGTACTAAAAGTGGTGATGACGAGGCATCATCATGTTGAGCTGAAGTGATTATATTTTTATATTGCTGCGGCTCAACCGAATTTAAAGTTATTTCTTCTTTCATGGAGAAATCTCCATCACCGAGTCTTGTTACTTTAGAATCAGTTCGTTCTTGCGAAATTGTTTGAATTTGACCACCTGCTCGAAGGGCCAGCTCACGTTCTGTTTGCTCATTAATTTCCTTTTGTATCCTAGATGTGGCCAGCATTTTCTGAGTGTCACCATTGAAAGTCGTAGGCGTGGATGATTTCGATCTTGAGAAGTTGGGTGTATTTGAATTTTTAGTAGATTCCTTCTCACCTTCTGTTGAATTTTTAGTAGATTCCTGATCACCTTCTGTTGTAGGAGACATCTGAGTGCGTTGAGACATCTGAGAGCCTTGAGACATCTGAGTGCGTTCTCTTCTTAAAGCTTCTTCTTTTTCTTTCGCTAGACGAATTTCTTTTTCTACAGGAGACTCACTCATGGATATATAAACAGCCGTCTCTTGAGTTTCATTGTCTAATAATGGCTTGACCTTTACATTTGCTTTCTGTCTATTTGCGAAAGCAAATCCCAAATTGTATTGCTGACCACCGTGCAGAGTGTCCAAAGGAATGGCCGGAGTGTGATGTCTTCTATGTTCAGGCTGAACAGTGTTTGTAAATGGCGACCGACGTTCAGAAGATGGATTATCGCCACGCGAGCTTCCAGATTTCACAGAATAATCAGAGTGGCTAGTTTCAATGCTAACATCATTATCTTCTTCGTTTGGCAACGTCTCATTGATATCAGAAGAACGGATACGCTCACGCAGAGCTCGGAGCTCTTTCTCTCGTTCCTTAAATTCTCGGATCTCCATGGCAATTTTCGACTCAGTAGTATAACTAGTGTAAGTATTCTCAGACTTTTGCTGTAAGGGTAAAGGAGAAGATGACGGTCGCTCCGATTTTCTTTGGGACTCTTGGGTTAAGTCTACTACTCCCACTGCAATACTGTTATTGACATGCATGTGTTTTATTGGACTTGTAGAAATATTCCGTCTTTCTCTAGCGAGCATTTCCTCTCTTTCCTTCTGCAATCGAATTTCCTTTTCAATAATACTTTCTTCCATTCTTTCAGATTGTACACTAGTCTGTGTGTAAACTAAAGGGTTCTGAGCGGTTGAAACGATGTTGTCGTAGGTATTACGATGCTCGCTGCTAATGTCAAAACTTTGAAGACGATCTTCTACTTCGCCATCTGCAATACCCCTGTCTGAATGTCCTTCTGCAGAGTCCGTTGAAGGAGACTGTAGAATATCAATCGACAACTCGCTGCACAAAGACGAATCTTGAGAGCTGTCGAAAGGACGTACAAACTGTTTGTCGTTACTTTGTACTTGCAGACTTTCGAATTCAAGACTATCCAGTTCGGTTGTTTCTTTGATGCTTGAAAAGGTATTTATAGTATGTTCTAAAGAATCACTAAAGTCGTCATTTAGGTCGAGAAGAATTGCCTCCTTATGCGGAACGTCTCCGTTTCGTTGCGACTTAGGAATAAGTTTGGAATGACCGTTTTGACAAGAAATTTTCTTGTTATTATCCAAAGTCAGGTGGTTAATAATCACTTCTGTCTGAATGGAAGATGGCGGTTCATTAAAAGAACCCAAATCTTGATGAGCCATATTTATCCTCTCCCAATAATTCGTGCTCTGTTTGTTTTGAAAATTGGAAGCCAAATTTATTGGTTCTGAAAATAAATAAAAATAACATAAGAATAAATAAAACTAAACAACTGTGAATATTTTGATAATTCTCAATTAATTTGACGTTGGAAAATGTACTTGTGAGTTTATTTAGTTTGCATTAATCAATCAAGATTAAAATGCCATACTGGTTTTCTTCTTGGGGAACGTTCTGTTTTATTTACTTGTATGTGTCCTCCTAGAGTATTTCGATATCGACTTGAAGGCCCGGTATGGCCAAGCGGTTAAGACACTCGACTCGTAATCCGAAGGTCGCGGGTTTGAATCCCAGTCTTACTAAACATATTCGTCCTTATAGCCGTGAGGGTATTATAATGCGACGGTCAATTCCCCTATTCGTCGGTAAAAGAGTAGCTCAAGAGTTGGCGGTGGGTGGGGATGACTAGCTGCCTTCCCATTAGTCTTACACTGTTAAATTAGGGACGGCTAGCGCAGATAGCCTTTATGTAGCTCTGCGCGAAATTCAAAACAAACCAAACCAATCGACTTGAAAGCAGATGTATTTTTAAGATTTTAAAAGACGAAGACAGAAGGTGTGTGCGAAACGAAAATAATCTGTTCTCTAGGTTAGAAAATAAAATATGTATTATAAGAAATAATACTGAATCAGTTTAACCTGAAGATGACTTAAGAAGGTCGAAACGTAGTTCTGTACTTTATTTTAATTAAAGTGCTAATATCCATACCAGCCGTCTTAAGAATACATTTTTATTTCAAGTGGGTTTTTCGTTATCAGAAATTATATTATATCGAAAGTAATAAACTTGTACGCACTTGAATGATAAATAATTACGATAAACAGAAATAAACTTTAAATTTAAATTATTTAGCGTATCCTTAAAAGAAACATCTACAGAAATCTGCCTTTGTTTATTTAGCTTAGTCTGATTAAATAGTGGAATTGACTATTACTCTTATAGCACTCAGAGTGCGGAGCGCATTTTAGCGGAAACAGTACACGAATCAAGAACCCTCCTTTTTATTTGTAGGTTTTAATTATGTCTTTCTAAATCTGATAAAAAGTTATACATCTACAAAACAACCAAGTTAGGATAAAGCTATAATCTGAAAAAACGAAAGTGAAATCAAATTATATGAATAGTAGAACTTGTAAAAATGTAATGTAAAAGTGGATAAATCAGTTTGATAAGAAAAGTCCAGCAGTACCTTTCTACATTTTATAGCATCTAGAACTAGCGGCAATATCAGTAACTAATAATTTCACTGGATTTAATATCATGTCTGTAGACATTTTGTACAAGGAAAACAAATATTTTCACAAACGTCGACAAACTGCAAAATTATTTTCCTGTATTTAAAAATATCAAACTCTTTATTACAAAACTGTTAGAATTTTTATTGGATATATTTTTACGACTGTGTGTTATTAAACACAAAACCAAACGATAAGCTATCTGCGTTACATCCACCGCGGGCATTGAAAACCGATTGTTAGCGTTATGATTCCCCAAACTCACTTTTGAGACATAAAAAGTATTACATATGTTTGTCTAATTACGTATTTTGACCTTGATGTTGGAAACATCAAAAAGGCAAACAATAAAAACAGCAACATTTTAAACCCCTTGTTGAAGGTCTCAACTTTATTTTTTGAAAGCATTAGCTAATTACTCTTTTCCCACTAACACATTTTGGACTGATATCACAAAAATATAATTCCCTAAAATTAACTGTAGCTACGCTATAATTAATAACTTCATGCATCAATGAATATGTACATGTCCTATCTGTATGTATAAATCTCCTACATCATGGTTTCCTTTAAAATGTAAAATCTAGTTATTATTACGTGTTAGAATATTATTATATACCAGAGTTATATGTTGCAGGAGATGGAAACTGGAGTATTTGTTTCGAAAACGTATACAGTAGAAAATTACTGAAGGTAAATAATGAATCTTCTAGTCCTGTTTACTCAAAGTTTTGAATAGCATTTGACAGTATATACAGGAGAGAGAAAAGGTTATATGTTGAACCTGACTCTTCCAGTTCTACAGAGATTTAAAGCCAGATGTCGAAAGGACGATTTAGGTCACTCTTTAATAAAAAAAGATATCTCTTTATTTCAGCGCCAAACATGCTCGCCCTCCCAGCCGTGGGGGCGTTATAATGTGACGGTCAATCCCACTTTTCGTTGGTAAAAGAGTAGCCCAAGAGTTGGCGGTGGGTGGTGATGACTAGCTGCCTTCCCTCTAGTCTTACACTGCTAAATTAGGGACGGCTAGCACAGATAGCCCTCGAGTAGCTTTGTGCGAAATTCCAAAACAAACAAACAAACAAATCTTTATTTCAAGTGTTGTTTAAATGCCAAAGACTGATGAAGTATTGAGAAGTCAATATGTTTAAAATTTGTGTTAATCATAAACAAATAAAAATAATGTAAAAAAAGCAGAAACAAAATTAAACTTATGCAGTTTATGTAATTTCTATTTTATTACCAGATATCTTTATTAATGCTGCCAGCAAACTGCACTGCAGAGACAAGGCATATGACGTAAGACTAGCCGGATGTGACGTTAAACTTCGACGTCATCTTTGTACTTATGGCTTCCATTGTAAATAAATCACGATGTCAATGAAGTGGCACCTATTCTTATGAAATTTACGGAATTTAATGGATTTGAAGCCAGATATTTTTGTATGGAAATGTAAAATATCGTAATTTCATCAGATTTTGTAGGTGATTGGATTGTCGACGCCTTGACATCTTTGAAAACATTTAAATTAGTAGTTATATTTAGATATAAAGAATATTCCATTTAACTTTAATAGGAGAGTTATAAAGTGGAAAGGTTAAATTTCTTCTTATTAAAAACATTAATGTGTCCCAGGTTTACTTATCTAATTTTTTACGAATCATTTGTTGTGCATTGAGTCATGTTACTTCAACTTTCTGATTTCTCGTTGCTGTGAGTACTGTTATATACAGTACCTATTATGACTTAAACTTAACATTGTAGTTAACCTAAATATTACACATAAGACATATTATTTTAGTCTGTTGACTTACACTGTAAAAACTGACCCCCTATATACAAGTTTTGGCCTCTCTCCCCGAAATATTTTGTGGATATATCAGGTTTCGTAGTTTGTAAAAGGTTCTAGGCCTCAGACGGGCTATATATATATATAAACACATATATATAAAAGTTTGTTGTAATTTAAAAATTAAGCCACAACAAAAATTAATTAAACACAAAACGCTACATTACTTGTAAAGATCCCAGGGTACAAACTATAATATGGGATTATAAAATGTACCCTATATTTTGGAGGTCACTGCGGAAGTACAACCCACATTGCGGTGGGGATACGCCGTCTATCAGTCTTAACCTACATTAGCCACTCTCACACAATAATTAAAACAGTAGCAATAGATGTAGAAATGAAATTAGGAGAGCGAGATGTGGGTGCTCAAGCCCACAAAGTCCCGCATCTACATCACCCTTCACTGCCTGCAGAGAATTGTGGGAAGTTGACTGCTCTCCAAAGTAAACCAGAAAAATTAATTGAAATAAATATATATACAGAGACTACCAAGTTAGTGATAGTAGCGTTAGACTGCGTGATTGCAAGTTTAGTCATAAATAGCATTTAACGACTTCTACTAAAGTGAATTTCACAATTTGTACTGAAATAATAGAGATAGAATTTCTGTACTTATGTTTGACCTGTTTTGAAAAACAAAAAAAAACAAATGTATTGTGTACTGTCCTTTTGTTGTTGAAATGTATCGCCAACAAGTTACAAACACCTCCTGTAAAGAATTCGGCCCTATAAAAACGTAACAGTAGCTTAATCTGCATTGTATTAATTTCTAATTCTAGTATCTGTCCAGCTGTTATGCTTTATCATTACCCCAAATTTTAGTCCTAAAATTAATACATTGCATTCTTATATTAATATTATGGTTTTATTTTTGTATTTACCAGTATGGAACTTATACTACAAAACATTGATTTGTGTTTACGTTTATGGTGATGATATTTCTTTAGTTTTAAAATTCAGCAGGCTAAATAAAGTGATTAACCAGAATTAAAATCTATAGGGCAGAACTAAGTTATTTATATTTCTTAAATGTTAGCAAATATATTGTGACACGTGGGGTAGATATTGGACATTAGTGAAGTAACTTTTTTTTTGTATAAATAGAATATTTCGTTTGTAAAATGTTTTGTTTATAGGTGAGTTTTTTTTCGCCACTTAGATTAAATTCATTTAAAAAGGCTAATATCTATTCTGGGCAATATATATATATATATATATAAGAAAAGTTTATGTGTAACTTGTGTCAAGTCATAATGTAAATACTGACAGGGGACCCACTAAAGCAATTCCTTATAAAGTAACAAGATTATATTTTGTTGTTGTTTATAATAATACTGTTAATAAGATATTTAGCGCCACATGTGCATCAAGTATATTTGGAAATAAAGCTCTATCACTACATTAAGTTTACATAAACAAAGATATAAACCACACACTAGTTCAAAATACAGTCGATATATATATACACACACACACATACTGAATCGCTATTGTACGTCTCTTAGGCACAGTGTTATTTATATCTTTCATTTAAAATTTTTCAGAATAAACACTGTAATTAACTTCAATCTACTTAAAGTTATCATTTACGCGTGTAATATTTATAAATTGAACATTTATAAATAAATGGCAACTAGTTATTAGCTTAATAGAACTCTGTCGTCTATTCGATTTGCTCGAAGCCCCATATGGCCAGGTGGTTAGAGTGCTCGATTCGCAATCTGAGGGTCGCGGATTTGAATGTTCACTACACTAAACAGGCTCGCCCCTTTAGCCATGGGGGCGTTATAATGTTACGGTCAATCCCACTATTCATTAGTAAAAGAGTAGCCCAAGAGTTGGCGGTGGGTGGCGATGATTGACTGCCTTCCCACTAGTCTTACAGTGCTAATTTAAGGACGGTTAACACAGATAGCTCGCGTGTGGTTTTGCGCGAAATTCAGAAAACAAAATAAACAAACAACCGAATTGCTTGCCAGAGTGGGGTCCATCACATGACATTCAGACTATGTTATTACTGACAAACAAGCGTCGTGATACACTCTATTATAATAACCTTTTGTATTCAGAATATTACAATATAATTGACAGAAACGCACCTATCACAGATATGTTGAATCTTCTATCTAGAATGCAATCCTAAATCTACTAGCTAATCTGTAACACTACTAACCACTAACTTCCTAGTGTGAATTTTGAGCCTTTTAACATGGTGTATCATTTAAAAATTAAAATTAGATTCAATCCGAAGTGGAATTCTAACCTTTAGTTAAGTTATCAACATATATGCAGTTTTTAACCTAGTAGCTATAGGTGAATAATTCACCATTGAAATGATCAAACGTATTACTAGACGTGTTACAGTTGTTCAGTCAGCAGTCAGCAGTAATCTATAGTTTATATTAATATTTACTAGATATAATTCCATTTAGTGTCGGCCATTCTTTGTTTTGCCGCTTCAACAAGGCGAAGAAGAACAAAAATAACTACCATAGTTTGACTGTTTATTTCTGTTAATATAAAACAGATATGAAACTGATATGTCTTTGATATAAAACTGATGTCTTTGACTTTGTGTAAGGGTGTTTAGATCTATTCGGAAACGTAAGAGTAGGGCAGTCCAACATTTGGAACAGCTGTGGCAGTATCCTAGAATTGGCCTAAAGTTCGGTCGTAAATAGAGTCACGCTAGAGTTACACCATTATTGTAGCCAGGCTGGACTATCGTCACTGCTACACAGCTTTATGACACGCTGGAGCGCTCAGTACGGTCTCATTGTTTACTATTTTCTCACGTGCCTTGTTCCAAGAGCCTTAGAGTCAGAGGTCGAGGTCACGGATTTTATTAACTTCTCAAAAATTGGAAAACTCACGAATGTTTAAACGCGCATGCACATCTTGCAAATGTAAAACAAGTTTTGCTTACATTTGCGTAGTTCGAGTTACTACCTCGATCAGTTGTTCGCGTGTGAAATAATCTCATAAACAGACTTAAAGAGCTCCATGTATGGAACCTACAACATCTTTTAGAAGTGTAAATCCAAAAGGCAAGACGACTTTGTCTGAAAGTGAAATGAAAAAAAATATATATTTTCAAAGCTAAGATCAGGATGACGACAAAAGTCAAACAAAGAGAAAGTTAAAACCAAATGTAATTGTTCGGGAAAACTAGAAAGTTTGTATTTTGTTCATTCGGAAACTTGAAAAGAGAAGTTCTGATTCATAATGTACATGATAAGGGATGACATTTGAGCTTGAATCAAATTATGCTTCGCTGAATACATCCTTATGTAAAGATTGAAGGGCAACTTCCGTAATCACATTTCACATATTGACACACACACACACAACAGAGTAAAACGAGGTGTTTTTTTTACCCTAAAGTCACGAGCGAACGTCAAGCTCCACATATTTCATAAGATATTTAACTTCTAAAAGCCATGTTGCACGTGTGCTCTTGAAGGTTCATAAATTGATGTTGAAGTACTCGAGTCAACAGAATTATTAAAATTACATGTCGTGATCTCATATGGTAAAATGTCATTAGAGTGCATTTTCATCAACATTTGTTTAATGGAAATAAAACTTTAATGACTTTTATTTTCACCTGGACAGCATATTAATTCCTGGTTAAAATTTAACACAGATTCCAAACCTTTCGAAATTAAGTTCAATTACTCCTTTGCAGACTTTATATTGTTTTCGTAAATCTTTACCCTAAATATATATAAATCTTTACCCTAAATATATGCTATATATATTTTTGAGTACTTCCTATCACTCTCTCCTGGTCGACGTCGTATTTCTGAGATCATGCGAACCGCCTATTACGGTTTGGAAATAACAGAAAATACTGAAATACACGGCTCTGATACCAACCGGATATTACTTCTCAAGCATGCGCGTTAGATGACTGCAAACGTGGCTAAGCGCATTCCAACAATTTAATGAGTGAGAGATCAGTTGTTCTCTACCCGTAATGTTGTTGCGACATGTTCGGTTATTTCTATACTATTATGTATTGAAAACTCGACTGGATGTTTGGCTGTTACTAAACTCGGCCATGACTTAAACAGACTCGTGTGTGTATTATTTATTTATGTTTATATACCGAGGTAATGAAATTGTTTTGCAGTTAAACAGGACCATGTGATTACTTGTATGAAAATGATGTAGAAAACAGGTTTAGCCAGAAACCGCAAACAGTTGCAGAGATATATATATCCATCGACAGAGGGAAGCCTAAAAAAGTTATTACCAATTGGAAATGCATACCTTATGTTATTATCTAATTTCTGTAAAATAAATATTTTCAAGTCCTTATTTTTATTATCTACAATTTTAAAGCAACCTCTACCTAAAATCTTTTCAAACATTTAAAAAAAATCTTTATTTTTAAGTCACGAATAAAAAAATATTAACATCCCAATTTGTGTTATCCCAGGACTCGTGATGACTAATCGGACTTACATGACAGTTGAATACGTTTCTTAAATTCATTTAAACTATCTTTGAAGTGGGGTGTTACACCAGATAGCCCTTCTTTTAGCTCTATTCAAGTTTAATGTCTAGAAACGTGTATGGTGTAGTTTAATTTCGAGATATTCTTTGTCAGATATGCGATTATTATCACTTAAGATAATTTAACACGACTTTAACGCAGGCATCTACAGTGACCGTTGTGACCTCGCGCGAAATTAAACATTTTACTTACCTCTGTGATGAGACTGTTGTGGAAACGAAGCCACACGCTGAGCGTACACGAAATAAAACAACAACAAAACCTAGAAAGAAAAATGAACTTAAAGCACAATTTTATATAAATACAAAAGCGCATCCAGTTACACAACTGCAACGTTCCGCGGTTTCTCGTACATTACGTTGCCACATCGCTCTACCAGACGATGCAGTTATACCTGAACGATTTCTGACCCTGACCGCGCGAATAACAAATAGCAAAAAAGGAAAACGGAACCTCCTACTGTTTTACTCATGGAAATAAAAGGAAAACTGATCATGATTTTCTGAACTAAGATATTTGACGTTCCAAGGTGAAAAACAACGGACAGGTTTCACACTTGTCACAGTGACTGCTCTTCAGTAGTAATTATAAACTATTATGTTTTCTTTTAAATTTTTTTTCATTCACTTGTACTAAATCTAGAAACTCGTTGAAATCTCTTTTAAATGTAGTTTTAAGTGAATTACAAAACCATTTTGTAATGATACTATCAAAATTCGACATACATCTATATTAATTAACTTTGGTATCTCCTTTTATGTTTTGTTTAACGTTAGAAAAACTGAACAGAGTAATATACTAAGTATCATTGTTTTTAATATTAATTCTGAGTTTATAACCAAGTGATTTCTTCTTCTCCAACATTGCTAGTAAGTTGATTTGTTATGTAATAATTTTTTTACTTTAGAAATAGAATCTTGCATATTTGAAAACTTAAGATTTATTAACTATTTCGACGACAAGATAATTATTAAATTTTATATACAGGTGTATTACAGCGATTATGAGCAACGGTCTTACGACATTGCTATTAAATAATGTAACGTTGATTATATCCACTGCAACCTTGAACTTGTTCATTGTAGTCTCGAACCAGTTCTTTGTAGCATTGATCCTACCCATTCATGGAAACTCGCTAGTAATTATATACACTTGCGAATATTGGATCGGATTGAATTATTTCGTGTAGCAGCAATGGTTAGTTACCTGGGACTACACACAATTCTATTAATGTTATTAGTATTTTTTATTCAAGGATAAAAAAGGCCTGAACTTTGTCAAAATTGTTAATTTATTTTAACAGGCGTGTATTAAATAGATTTGGATACAATAAAATATCTTGATTCTTCAATCCCAAGCCACACTCAATTTGTTGTTCTCAGAGTTGTCACCAGGTGCTTAAAAGATTCGGAGATCAGATTCACAGACGAGAGAAATTTCGGCGTTTAAGTATGATATCAATCACGATTTTTATTATGAATTTTAAGAGCGCCATCTGGGGATTCGAGACACTGTCACTTAGAATCGTGGCACCATCTCGTCGTGTCTAGCGACGCTTCTGGTTGTACTTAAAAAAAGAATACTTTCAAAATCGTGTTTATTTTTGTTTTCTTACACAAATATTTTTACTGTATTAGGGACTTATCCGAAAGTCTTAACCTGAACAAAATGCATTTAATGACAGTCGAAAGTTGTAATCCATAAGAAAACTCCTTGCTTAATTGTCCATACATCAAAACTTCCATCACTGTCAAACAAGTTATAAACAGCTATCGAAACGGAGAAAAATTTCACTAGTGTCAAGGATATCATCTTTACAACCACAGAACAACACAAAAAAGAATCAGAATTCCAGACAAAGTAAACAAATAAAGACAAGTCAAAGAACCCTCGTGGATGAGTGTTAACATTTTAAAAACAAGACCAGAGAGAGACAAGGACTTGACGCTCAAGGTTATCTCCAGCAGCCATTTGCACGTAACTTTAATAATGATGCCAAGAAAAATAATCATAGCTGGTCATTTATCACTTCTTTCAACGACTTGTTTCTTTATTAAACTGTGATGCCAGACCTGGCGCTATACTACGAGGTATATGTATTTATATTTTGTTGGAAATGTATAAATGAAATTTCAAATAAAATATGATTGTAAAAACCAAGCAGCGAAGACTGATCATTCATATTCCATTAATCACCAGAAATTATATTATAATGAAAGGTAAATAAAGAACTGTTTAGTCAACTCTTATCCAAGATAATTTACTTCAAGTTTTCTCCTTTGATTCCAGTTCTCGCTTAATTTACTCGATTTGTTTACAGAAGACATTTAACCAAAATGATTAAGCTAAGTGGATGGAAGAATAGATTAAGAATGAGGATTCAGGAAGGCCTTCCTGGAACTACGGATAACACTGTTTAGTTGTTTATTAATAATGTACAAAATATTCTCAGCAAAATAAACATAAGACATAAACAAGCTACATAATTGTCTATTTGTGCCTTAATTACTACTGTCGGTATCAAAACCTTGTTTTTAGCGTTATAAGCCCACTGTCTTATCGTTGAGCCACAAGGGGCATATGTCATATATTTAGCTACGCGTACGTTACTACACAACTTTCTATCTGTGTCGTGCTTATCGCCGGTATCGAAACTCGTTTTTTAGCGTTCTTAGCACACTGTCTTATCGCTGAGTCACAAGGGGCATATGCCATATGTATATAACTATGCGTACTTTACTAACGCAGTTTTCGTTATTATGATGTATCAACATTTCTTGGAAATTTTAGTCTTTGCTTAAGTATACTGACACACACACACACGCACACAAACACACACACACGTACATATGTAAAGACAGGAGTTTTCCTTGTGTGTAATTCATCACAAACTGAGCACCTTTATAAAACACAACTACATAAGTTCAAGTGGATACACGTTAAGAACATATTTAAGATTATAAAATTCCATTCCAGAGTTCATAAATAAATGCATTTTGGAGAATATTATTCATTTGTTACTGGCTCTGTAAATACATGAAGTACAAGAAGGTGTCATGTATTTAAAAAAACAAACATAAAGTTAAAATATAACTGTACAGTCTACATTTATTATGATAACACGACACTTACCGTGAACTTAGCAAAATAATAAGTTTAGCCATTAACTTTAACTCAAAGTTATAAAAAAACGTTATCTGTCCAGTATGACAATTCGAGCACAAGGTAAAGAAAAGTACAAGGTACTCTGGAGTGATGCCAGACAAGTGGAACTTTACGAGATGTTTCTTGGGCCAGATAACATGCTGGAACTAAACACAACAGAACCCTACATGATTGGTCAGTCAGGTTAAATACCATAAGGAGGGCTGCGCTTCCAAGCTTGAATGATACGAAAAGGTATGAATTACGTGAACTTGAAGGATTTCATCGGTTTTAAACTCACCAAGTAACACTCGTCAGCTAATAGTGTTAATGAATCCAGTTCTATATCAGTTGTTATATATTCTTAAAGTTTGGGGCACTTAAAACATTAAGTGTATAAAATGACATTAACTACATATAAAAAAGTGACGCAAGGTACATTAAATCAAGAGTTTAAAACAACTTTATGTAAAACCTAACTGTAACAGGTGGTGAAACATAAACAGGATAAAAAACCTGTGCGCAACTGATCATGCCACTTCGTGATATAGATATAATTTGAATAGGTCATTTCAGTAATGTGAAACATAAAACAAGTTTAGCCTTACTGGAAGATGCTCTGTTATAATATTGTGTTTCTTGTCGGTATACTAAATTGTTGTATAAATGCACCTTTAAAACAAGGTTACTAAGGTGTACGTTGCGTTTCTTGTTGGTATACTAAACTGTTGTATAAATACATCTTTAAAACAAGGTTACTAAGGTATACGTTGCGTTTCTTGTTGGTATACTAAACTGTTGTATAAATACATCTTTAAAACAAGGTTACTAAGGTATACGTTAAATACATCTTTAAAACAAGCGTTTCTTGTTGGTATACTAAACTGTTGTATAAATACATGTTGAAAACAAGGTCATTGAGGTGCACAATGAGACCGCACGAAAGAAAATGTTTCTCTTTTTTAAAATTGACTTTACTGACTTTATATGTTTTTATTCACAGTCAGATAAGATGTGCATCCTTGCCTCCTGCTAAAGATACGGCGCTTTCAAAAAGTTGACCCTTCTTGTTAAGTTTGTGCCCGAGGAAGAAGGGTTCATCTTTCGAAACTGGTTGGGTTATATGGTTTCGTATGTTTGTGTTAAATCGATTTCTTGAACTTACATGTTTTTCCAGCATCACGAATCCTGATATAAATGTTGGATATAGGAGCCTCAACAGAATTTTTATAGTTTCATTTTTCATGTTTTTGCATATTTTGTCAAAAACAAACCACTTACGTTTGGGGTTTGTGCATATGTGTTTAAGAACAAAGCTACATAAGGAAAAGAGTAGATTTAATGTGAATTACACATCAAGTTTCTCCAGAAATACTCGCGGAATCTACTCTATCTTTTTTCCGCAAGGGTAGTTTTAAGTTTATCTGGATGATACGATGATTTATTAACTTTTCTTGATGATAAACTAACATTTCAAGCTCCATATGTTATGCATATTTTTATCTCTCTCGTGTAACTAGAAGACCATCATATTAGAGTACTAATTAACGACAAACACACGTCTCCCCCCCATGTGGCATAGTAGCATGTCTACGGACTTATACTGCTAGAAACCAGGTTTCGATACCTGTAACGGACAGAACACAGATAGTCCTGTTTGTAGCTTTATGCGTAGAACAAACAACAAACACACGTTTTATCGACACTTAAGTGTCACGCCACCACTCTGTTAGTGTTCCCAAGCACTCTACTACAGGGTGTTCGGAAAGTCACTGTGCACTTATATATTTATTAACAGACATGTTTCAATATAGAATACAAGAGGTAAATATGAATGACAATTATAAACAATGTTGAAAGTGACCCCCGTTGGCATCAATACAGGCTTGGATCCTTCTTATTTTGTTTCTAAACACCGTTATAAATTGCTGGCTTGAAATGGACTGAATAAAATATGATTACAAAACTGCACAGGGACTTTCCGAACCCCCTGTAAATGTTTTGTTGTAATGCAGCTACTAGATTATGCTTCTAGCAGACACAAAGTTTTCAGAACTGGTTTGAAAATTAGAAGTTGTTCGTGCTCTCTGAATAATTCAAGGACCAGAAATTCAGAGATGGCTCACCGGATATCTAAGTTATGGAACAATAACTGTGGAACCATCACAAAGGAATTAATAATATTTGTTGTGCCGTGAAGTGCGTCTGCACGAGTCCACAGACGCATCTAAAGTAAAGGGAAGTTTTTTTAAATAACGTCTTTTCTTGTCTGTTTATTCTCTGAATACCAGATCAGTCTTTCACAATGTTCGAAAATATTTTCGACGAAATAAATTCTTGAAATGCATTCTAACATTTCAAAATCATTTGTTTTCATACCCTAAATTTATTCGTTTTTTGTTGCTGTTGACCGTTGGAGTAAAATGACATGTTTCACATATTCCTTCCATGGAAGTACTTTTTACTTCTTACTGCCAAATGCATGAAAAGTTTCAAATGCTAGTTAGAGGTTGTAAAATTCGACACTTTTAATGTAAAAAACAGTAACAAACAATCAAATGGAAATTCTGTTAAAAATCTAAAAAAAGAGGTTTGAAGCCAAACGAGTGAGATGATTCCAGATCACTATGCTATTTTGACAACAGTGGCAGTAAAACTTGTAAGAAATGAAGACAATTTTTCAGTGAACAACGATAAAAGAGAGAAGTTGAAAACCAATTATGATACAAATGCTCTGTTGCTGGCAGTGATATGTGCACTTGAAAACAGTCTCAATGAGCTCATATTCTCAAATCCCCTGAGATGGTTGAACAAGGTCTCTAATAACATTGACAAGACATAAATATATTCTACATGAACAAAGTTCTTGTCAGCAAAAATGATGGAAATACTTGAACACAAACCATTTATCTTTGGGGTTCCCGTGAATCCGTGTAATAAAAATACTTTGACGCAACTCCTAGTAAACAATGACCACCTGTAATAATGCTGTACATTACGCGCACAAACAGGGTCCGTGTGAAAAACAGTTTAATAACCCACACGAACAGGGTCCGCGTGAACATCAGTAAAAACAAAGTACATAAATCCTATGAATAAGGTAAAGAACACTGACTGTGCTGTACTGGGTAGTGTTTCATGATGATAATGTTTCTACAACCATCCCAATGAAACCTATAATAGTGAGGTTTGTTTGTTTTTGAATTTCGCGCAAAGCTACACGAGGGATATCTGCGCTAACTGTTTCTAATTTAGTAGTGTAAGACTAGAGGAAAGGCAGCTAGTCATCACCACCCACCGCCAACTCTTTGGCTACTCTTTTACTAACGTATAGTGGGATTGAGTGTCACATTATAACGCTCCCACGGCTGAAAGGGCGAGCATGTTTGATGTGACGAGGATTCGAACCCGCGACCTTCGGATTAGCGAGGAACCTTAGGATAAAATCACCAATCTTTGTGGGGAGTGAAACATTCATATTTAATTTAATCAAAACTCATTTTTGAAAACTGTTTTACGTGCTCTTATAGTTATAGAATAATGTTAGAAACATTTATTTCTCTCTATCACTTTACAGACCGAATATTTTAAAGTTCGACAGATATGGTACCAAAACGTAAAATACTAACTAACCATTTGTCAGATGTGAAGACCCCTGACTTTTTAAATAACTTCTGTTTAATGTAGCAACCAAGAATATGGTTGTTCACGTTCAGTGGGTTCATTCACAAAAAATTAAAAGACTTTCCATGAAGAAACTATAAAGATGCAAGTTCAACTGAAATTCACTCACAAACACTTACAGGTGATTCATTATCTCTTAAAACTGGACATCTGAAATAAAAGAAATTCATTCAAGCACTTGAACCATAACGCTCGTGACAATGCACGTTTTAATAACGTTATTATTTCATGTCTGTAAACATAGAAGGGTCGTGTGTCCCATAGATTATTACCATTATTTCAACATAATTTTCCGTGTGGATGATAATTGAAGATTGCTTCTTGAAGAATGACCAGAACGTTAACATATACTTCCCCTGACCGTAATTCTTTCAGAATAATAGGCACATTACCTCCAGCGCGTTAAGGGCAAAAGGTCTGACTTCCCCTTTTCGTATAGATTTGTTCTGCCTGAAGTATTCTCGACGGAGAAACTTGACGTCATAACACCACTACAGGGCAAGATAATATTTGCTAGAAGATTGGTGAATACTTAATCTGCCTTGAGTATTCTCAACACGAATGTTTTATCTCTATAGACTATTACAGGCAACAGTGGGGGGCATGTTTGAAGACTGAGTTATGTCTGTGGTATACTTTGCGAGGAGGACTGAAGTTACCAAGCCATTGCATGTCTCCTTTGCTGGCATTTGTAGTTGACCTATGATATTCTCAGCAAGTAGGCCTAGCATCATCGGATCACAACTTATCTACAGTATTGTTTGGCATTCTAAACCTGAACGATACCTTATAGAATAAATGGATTAAACAACCAGGTCAATCCATAATTTATAGCTGCTGACCAAAGTGAGGGTAAGCGGTTATTACCAACCGTCGCTTCTTAACTGAATAAGAGTACTGAATATCATGGCTTTAATATTTTACAGCTCAAATTGTAGATCGTGTATGATAGAATATTGAGGTTCGAGTTTAGAATCTTTAATCCCTAACCCGATCCGAGCAACAAGGGAAATCCACAAACCCTTAAAGGATCTATCTGGAT
The DNA here is from genome assembly GCF_004210375.1 of Tachypleus tridentatus. NCBI lineage: Eukaryota > Metazoa > Arthropoda > Merostomata > Xiphosura > Limulidae > Tachypleus > Tachypleus tridentatus. Next base: position 88,684,288 of record NC_134828.1, read on the forward strand.
AGATCATTTTTTTGGTTTTTTTTTAATTTCATGCAAAGCTACTAGAGGGCTATCTGGGCTAGCCGTCCCTAATTTAGCAGTGTAAAACTAGAGGGAAAGTAGCTAGTCATCACCATCCACCGCCAACTCTTGGGCTACTCTTTTACCAACGAATAGTGGGATTGACCGCCACTGTATAACACATCTACGGCTGAAAGAGCGAGCATATTTGGTATGACCGGGATTTGAACCCGCGACCCTCAAATTTCGAGTCGAACGCCTTAACACACTTGGCCATGCCGGGCCAGGATAGATCGTAAGACAAATATCCAAAGTGATCTTGTTTTTTCACTCCTTAATTTAAAATTCACATTTCCTGCCTCCGGATAACAAATATATGAACACGTATTCATATTTCGTTTAAGCTTCATGGCTCTAAATACTAAATTAATGTTATGGATGCACTTTTACATGTCGCGAATAATAACATATTTATTTTGTATAACTAGTTTCCTTAAATTTTAATAAAGAAATAAATGCATAAATATTCAGCATAATTCCTCAAAATTGGCTGGGGTTTTTCACAATGTCACAGAAGGTGTTTTTTTAATATTAAATTTGATTTTAGTAATCTCAAAAGCAAAACTATATTTATAAATATGTAAGAAGCTGCGAGAAAGACAAACTAAAATAATAAAAGAAGCCAGCAGATAAATATAGTATTTTTGGTACGAATTAAATTTCTCATCCATGACAAATATATGGTCCCCTAGTGCCACAGTGGTATACCTGCAGGCTTATACAGCTAGAAATCTGGTTTCAGTATCAGTGGTGAGAAAGCACATATACCCTTTATGTGGCTTTGTGCTTAATGACAACAAACGACGATAACAGCAGCAGTAAAGAGACGTTGCTGTATTACGCCCTATATATATATTTAATTCCTATTATTGTGTTAACTAGTTATAAAATTGTAAAACACGTATATATATAATACGGCTGTATATATAACTATATGGTCTAGTGGACAAATATTTCTACAAGGCGGAGCCACGTAAAAGGATGGATTCTTAGTTACGTAACCAAATCACAGAATCTGAAGTATAAGAAAATAAGCGATTTAGGCCAAGGCAAATTAGAATGTTTGTTGTTTTTTGAATTTCGCACAAAGCTACTCGAGGGCTATCTGTACTAACCGTCCCTAATTTAGCAGTGTAAGGCTAGAGGGAAGGCATCTAGTCATCATCACCCACCGCCAACTCTTGGGCTACTCTTTTACCAACGAATAGTGGGATTAACCGTCACATTATAACGCACCAACGGCTGAAAGGGCGAACATGTTTGGCGCGACGGGGATGCAAACCCGCGACCCTCAGATTACGAGTCGCACGCCTTAACACTTGGCCATGTCGGGCTTGGCAATTTAGAAATATGTGTAAAACTGTTCTGTTGACGATGGAACTCGAATCAATAAAAGCTATAGGTAAATGGCTAAATTCGTCATTTGGAGTTATGACATTATTAGATTAAATAACTGAGGTCTAGAAGAGCTAAAAATATTAATTAGAAAACCTTTAATTCAGAACGGAAGAAATAAACCACAGAACAGAGACGTTTTAATTGCAAATTAAAGGAATATTGAAATGAATTGCACATAACAGTCTTTAGAAAATAGAAACCAATCCTAAAGGAAAAGAGGAAACAGGAAATTTATTGCTATAAGTGTGGAAAACATGGACATCACATCCAAAAGAATAGTGTATAGGCCATTAGCAATAATAAACGAAGAAACTGGTATTCTGAGGATGCGAATATCAATTCTACTTCCGAAAGAAAACAGAAATTTCAGTGCTATAGATGTCCAATTTATAGTACAATAGAGACAGGTAGTTCAAGCTAAAAGTGGGCCTGACATGGCCATGTGGTTAGGGCTCTCGACTCGCAATCTAATGGTCACGGGTTCGAATCCCTATCACATTAAATATGCTCCCCCTTTCAGCAGTGGGGGCGTCATAGTGTGATGGTCGATCCCACTATTTGTGGTAAAAGAGAGAGGACGGTAGGTAGTGTTGACTAGCTGCCTTTCCTCTAGTCTTAGACTGCTAAATTAGGCACGGCTAGCGCAGATAGCCCTCGTGTAACTTGTTGAGAACTTCAAAAACAAATAAAGAAAGAAATCAAGCTAAAAGTCACCCGTTATGATCAACGTTAGAATAGCTAAGTGATTAACTTTAGAAGTTAAACAGTCGTTTGAAGAACTAGAGATTCCTATCAAGACAGTTTTCAGTAGTTTCCCTCGATCCTAAACCTAAATAAAAAGCCCCAGTAACCAGAGTGCAAATGTTCATAGAAAAGTTATTTCATCTTCTGATCATAAATTACAGGAAAAAAAAAATCCCCCCAAAAGATTTGGTGAGTGGAGAGTTTAGAGACAGCAAAGAAAAAAAATTGTTAATTTTACATAGTTAATGATTATAGTGAACATCAATGTTGTTATTTGTGAAGAATTATTTGCTGTTTGTGTTTGTTTGAAATCTCGAGCAAATCTACACGAGGGCTATCTGCGCTAGCCGTCCCTAATTTAGCAGTGTGAGACTAGAGAGAAGGCAGCTAGTCATCACCATCCACTGAAAACTCTAGGGTTACTCTTTTACCAATGAATAGTGGGATTGACCGTCACATTATAATGACCCCACGGCTGAAAGGGCGAGCATGTTTGGTGTGATAGGGATTCGAACCCACAAACCCCCAGATTGAAAGTTGAGCGCCCTAACCACATGGCCGTTTCAGGCCTACTTCGTTCTTAATTATGAATGTTTAATTCCAATGTACCATTACTTTCCTGTGTAATATAACTTTTTAAAAGGGTTTCACAATCCAGGAAAGAGACAGTGTTGTGGGCTGTGTCCTTACGTCACGAGATGAGTTTCGAAAGTTCAGGGAATAAACGATACTGAATGCCGGTTAAACTAACGTAGTGCTATTTGTTGCTTATTTAGTGACTCTATTATATCGTAAATAACTCATGTTAGCGAGCTGTTAATTAACGTTATTGTTTTTTTCAACTTCGTAAATATTAAATTGTGTTTCAATAAAGCAATAACGATTCGGAAAATTCTTTCACAAATATAAGAATTACTATACTTACAAGACACAATGGCCAAGTTATTGTTTAACGTCATTTGTGAAATGAGGTTAATGTTAGTTACATGAAAGAACGTGGAACTAGTTGGACTTTTACTCAAAGAAATACAATTATTTTGTTTTTATAAAGTGGACTGGGTTTTGTATTATTTTTGTGTATACTAATCCACACACTCAATACAACAACAACTTTTGTTGTTGTATTCACGAAACCATAAATTACTTCTCATACCACTTTACTCACTGTACATTAATCTGTGTATTTAATAACGGACTCTATCCACTGTTCTTTAAACTTTGCTTTTAGCTATTTAAAAGCTATTGTTCATCAGTACGACCTTGCAGCATACGATGTGAACAGAGTCCTAAAATAATACATCTTTGTACAGAGAATGAATATCACAAGAGAAACAACACTTAGCTAATTGTATTTTCTATGAATGATATAAAAATCTAGGCTTTTGGATGGGTTTCGTTCGGTTTGTTTTGAATTTCGCGAAAGCTACACGAGGGCTATCTGGGCTAGCCGTCCCTAATTTTGCAGTGTAAAACTCTTGGACAAAGAATAGTAGGATTTACCACATATAATAACTTCCCCACGACTGAAAGGGCAAACATGTTTCTTGTGACGGGGAATCGGACTTGCGACCCTCAGATTACGAGTCGAGTGCCTTATCCACCCGGCCAGTTAGTGTGTTGTTTTACAAGTGAAACTCCTTGGAGCTGTGCAGAAACGTAAGTTTGAATAGGCTTCGTATCTTCCTTCGATAATTACACAAAATAAATATTATAAAATGTGAAAAAATATCAATGTAAAACGTTTTTCATTAAGAAAGTTTTAAAAAGAGGAAGAGTTGTTATATTAACTTAAATTTTAAATTTTTGTGTGAAGGTGTGCACTCAACATCTGAAAACAAATTAACTGATCATAATAGGGTTAACCTAGGTCCTAGAACAACTAATAACAGTCCAATGATATTCTCTGTTATCGACCAAACATACTGTGTACATAACTTCTGGTTATTTCATTATTATCGCCAACAAATACGTAATTGGGTGACTTTTATTTTAAACGAATCATAATAGTCCAAAAGAATCACCTGAAGAAAATGGTGCTTTCTTCCCACCAATAACGGTAAGTCACCTGACTGAGATATAGTCTCCTAAGCCTTATCTATCTTAAAATAAAGAAATAGCTTTAATAATTTTAGTTGTTTTCTTTATATTAGATGATAACCAGTGTTGCTTTTATGTTCATAAATTATGCAAAAGGAAACTAGAACTAATATTACAGATAATAATTCTAACATAGCTGTGAGAACAAAACAAGTTTAAAACTGTTAACCTTGATAATATACAAATTAGTTACTTTCCTTATACGTTGTATAAACCTTTATTTCTACATCTTGCAAACATTTGAAAAGCACACAGAAACATTATACTTGAGTTTATTTGTGTGTGTGTATTTTCACAGGTCAACAACAAAAACTATGACCTCGGTCTTTTATAGTTGCGAAGGGGTTAACACATGCTATCTCTTGCTACCTTGTTTTGGAAAGTGAGAAACCAATCTCATTAGAGACTTTTGTTAGCGCTTTTTCTCGCTAACAAAGCATACCGTGCTCAACAATAATGTACGTCTCCCCTAGTAACGGACTTGAGACAACGTCCCTTGGATACTTCGGAGTGGGTGGGTACGTCTATACAGCGATAAAACTGGTTTGGAATAACATTTTACAAACTGCCTGAACTGAGCAATCTTACAGTATTGACTAAGAGACACTACCCAACAAAAAACACAACGGAGCAAGGCCGCCGACTTGTTCACGAGGTTCCAGTAAAATTCTAATTATTTTTTTACTGCTTTTAAGATTATTATAAACATAAAAATATAGTAAAAACCTTGTCTAACTCGATTATGCGACACCGAGACGAAAGCCAAAGGAAAATAAGGCACGTATAGGGTTAAGTTTCAAAGATGTAAATCATAATGTAAAAAACGATGAAACTGATTCCAAATTACATTTTAAAACCTTTCAAGTTACTCTAAATATCATTTGAACAAATAAGTTTTACCTACAAATGACACACAGCTCTAATAGTTTTATTATTTTTTATTCAGTATGAAGTAACAAAAGAAATCATTCAAATATAATAAACATGTCTGGAAATATTGAAACACTTGCCAAATGTTGATTTTATAGCCGTTAAATAAGGATAAAAGATAAGTATATTAATATATAAACAGTCAAGCTAAGTTTTAAGTGTTATATACCAGAACCTCTGTAGCAGACATAACTACAAAGGAATTTTCACACTTATTATTCTCAAATGTTTGATTTCTTTTTGTTGTCTTCATCACACACGTACATACACGTGTTGTTGTTTTTTTTCCAAACATATACACAAACACACACACGTTATACATGTATGCATTTCATGGGTCACTGTTTTAAAGTTTGGGTCGTGATTCTCGAAGCTGCGCACATTCAGTAAGTGATATACACTTCATTCCTTCTACTGAAGTACAAACACAACAATGAAGAGAGATAAACTCTGAAGGCTATGGTATAGTACTACACGTTCCATAGAAACAAAATATAGCTTACCTATCCATGGCAACCGAAATCTTCTTCCAGAACACCATTAACACCTCAATTTCTAAGCGTTATTCTGGTAACTTGCTTTTCCTTTACTATTTTTTCCCAGTTTAATAAACAAGTCGATTAAATAAAAGCAGACACTAACTCCAGTCCTATCGGGTAGACGATGCCCAGCTGAAACTAATGGTAAGCAATATTGTACGCTGTGTTCACGTACCTAACAGGTGGTTTAGATAGGCCACGTCAGTATGTTATCAAGTTAGAATTAACTCTTACCTAGCTAGTCCAAAAGGGGGCGCTCTCGAAACCTCAATTATATGACAGCAAGTTAAACAAATGTTTAAAAAATGAGTAATACTTCTGTTTGACGTCACTGCTTTGAATAATACATACTATAGTGAAATCGCTCTGAGTTATTCAAACCAAGTAAAACGAAAATACTTTGTAGAAACACACACATAACACTAAATTAAAATGTTAAAACTACAATCTGCAGTTTTTGTTTGAGTGAATTGAAAACGGAGAACAAGATAAATGTGACTTAAAGATACTTATTGTTTAAAGATTTTAGTTAAAATGTGGTACCTTAAGAAATTAATTATTATGACTCAGATTTTTTTACCTTAATATTTCACTCAAGGAAAACCAATGATAAACGCATAAGTCCGTATCTACACGAGTACAGAATAAACTGTTTTATAGTTATCACAGAGTTAAAGGGAACTTAACACCCTGCCAAAATACCACCGTCAACATGAGAACAACGTAAGAAACAGTACGGTGTGTTTGGTTCGATATTGCTCCACAAACTCATTGCTGTCTTCTAATAACAGATTCAAAGCATGTTTTGCTGCTTAAGGTCTCATATCGGACAGCATGACGTTGTGTTGAAGTTTCAATTTCAATGACAAATATTTCCTGAGCAACAGAATCACTATTAATATCCTAACCGTATTATTGCTTAGCGTTCAAGTCCAGTGTTTGAATATTTTTAGCGCATTAGTAATTTGTAACTAGTGATGTGTACTAAGATGTAATTTGGGAGAAATCCACAAATTTATAGAGTATTACAAAATAATTTTAATAGCAGAAAACGGAATCTACAATCAATTTGTCTTAGCCCCCCCCTCCATCAGTGACATAACGGTATGTCTACGGATTCTCACTGCTAGAAACCAGGTTTCGATACCTATAATGAGCAGATCACAGATACTCCACTGTGTAGCTTTGTGCTTAATTCCAAACAAACCATTTGTCTTAGGCTTAACATAATTTAAACCTATACTAAGAACGGTTTATATTCGATATAAAGCTATGAATTAACAGTGTAACTTGTACATTTTGTTCATTCAGTTTCGTTAAGGTTAAACATTACCGTACTTAATATTATCAATAAGAAAACGTATAATGTTAACCTTACGTTAGACCCTTTATTTTAAAGTTTGATAAGCTTTTAATATGTAGTTATGTAAAATCTTTATTTAAATATATTTACTTCCGCCTTTTGTTTACATCCGTTGAAATGAAATGCGCTAATATTTTCAGAACACACACGAAGTGAGTAATGTTATAATAGATGCATATGCTACGAAACGAAGAAACAGCCATAAGTGATTGCAGGAGTAGTTAAGTTTCATGGAATAACATTATCTATGGACAATTTCTTCTTTAGACGTCGCCAGGAATTTACTCTCGCTTACTGTTTAGTTTAAACACGTTTGTTCATTTGGTTGCGCGTAGAGCTACTCAAAAACTATTTGCGCTAGCAGTCTCGAATTTTGAAGTGATAGATAGGGAAAACATACTTATCATGAACTTTTGGACTACCGCTTAGCAACGAATAGAAAGTCAGACCTTCACGTCATAACGTTCCCACGGTTGAAAGGGCGAGCGTGTTCAGCGATGGGTTTCGATCCGGCGAACCGCATCTTGCAAGTAGAGCGCTCTAACTCCAGACCATGCCAATTAAAAAACGTTATACTGTTATGAAACATTAGATAATTGGAATTCGAACTTGTATCATATTTCTTTCATACTTAACGCCTCTGTGTAATCACTGTGAAGGCAAGGCACTCGGATAATTACTATGGAACTAACGTTCCTGGGTAATCACGATCAAACCAACGTCCCTGGATGACCAAGACGAAGATATCATCCATGGATAATCACTAAGAAAGTAATGTTCCTGGGTAACATCTGTATGTAACCATAATTAAACTAACCTCTGTATGTAACCATGATGAAACTGACATCTGCATGTGACCATGATTAAACTGACATCTGCATATAACCGTAATTAAACTAACGTCACTGGGAACCCACGATGAAAGTAACGTGCGACTTTAATTAATTCTATAGTAGTCAGAATGCAGAATCCCATGGAAACGATTTAACTTAAAACAAAATAATGATGCGATATTTCAATTGGGATATGTCAGCAGATGCACTGTATTCTTTATTAATGTAAATGAAATTATTTTCCGCTTGAAGCTACTACATGATCGATCAACAAAAAGTTACTATATATTCTTCTCTAAATTTCAAACAAACTTTGAGGTACCTTGTTTGTTTGTAAAGAACAGCAAGTGAACCACAGAAATAAAGACATAGTATCTATCACAAACACTATGGATTTGGAAATGAAATAAATCTACATACTTCTATTGTTTATGAGTTTCAGATATTCGCGAGAAGCAACGTAAGTGCTCGTCGTCCAAATTCTGAATTGACAGTGTAGGAGGACAAATGTGGCTTCACAACATCACCAGGTACTTCACAATCCACAATTTTGTCATCGATGGTCTCTTTTAACAAATATGGTTTCTTGTGTGTTCTCCTCTTTTTCTGTTTTATCTCAATAGTGAAGTGATGAGGTGTAATACATAATTACACCCTTGTGCAAATTAATTGAAACAAACGGTCATTTTACGATATTTTCAGCATGGCGGCCGGTGTGGGCTCTTTGGATCTGCTGATTTCCTTTAATAGTCATTTTTTTCATACAGACGGCGTCATTAGCTGTGTTTTGCAGTACGGTCGATCTATTTTTGGGATATATAACGAAATTTTGAGGAATATTACGTCATTCGAAATTGCGTTAGAAGGGCAAGGAGACCAGTCAAAAACAACTTCTTACTAACTCAATGAAGAAAAAACGGTATCAATGGGTTCTGAAATACAAGAACTGAGCGCAAAAACAATGAAGGAAGGTGTTATTCAGTGACGAGACTTATTTCTTCGTACAGGGTCAAAGAAGTCTGCATGTTCGCAAATCTCCAGGTGAGAAACTTCGAGAATCTCACATCAATCAATTCGTAAAACATCCCTTGAAAAATATGTTATGGGGCTTTTTCAGCTACTATGGCATCGGAGGCTTACATATCGTAGAAGGTATGATACGAGGACCACAATACGTCGAAGTTTTGCAGAGAAGAGTCGTTCCAGAATTGAAAAAGAGATTTCCAGATGGATCTGGCATTTTCCAGCAAGATCTGGCTCCGTGTCACACATTGAAACTTGTGAAGAATTTTATGTCTAAAACGCGAATAAAGGTCCAGGACTGGGCTGGAAACACTCCGGACTTAAATTCTATTGAAAATTTTTGGGCGATTTGCAAAGAAAGACTTCGGAGAAAAGACTGTACTACGAAAGATAAGCTAATTGAGGCCATAATTGAGGTGTGGTACCGCGATCCAAAAATTAGTAAAGATTGCAGTCAACTCGTGGACTCGATGCCAAAGCGGATTAATGATCTTCTAAAAAAATCAAGGCGGTCATATCATGTATTAATTTGTGAGTAATTTTTGGATTCTCAGAAGTAAAACGCAAAAAACGCAATGTATACTAATTATACATTGTTTTAACTGATAAAAATATATCAGAACACTCAATTTAAATTATTGATTCTACCCTAATCACTAACACTATCCCAAGGAGTCATCTGCGCCCCTTAGGTATCATACTTCACACCCTGGAAAACCCTGGGTTACTCCAATCGAATAGGAAGTTTGGTCCTGTAGCTTATAATACACCCCAAATAACAAAATTCTGAGAACAATTTTGTATCATTGGGACACGAATCACGTAGCCTCGTATTCACATGGTCATTCAGGCCATATATACTTTCTTAATTCCTTAGTCATATTGTAATAAACTCATGCATTATATGAAACTTATAAGGTAATTCTGTTGTAAGAGGTAGTTTGCAATTTATACCACTTTCATAAACGTAGGCGCAAAACAAACGTGTCTTTGGCAACCTAACTCAACATATGAAGGCGCATGAATAAAATGGTGAAGTTTCTAAAGAGATACTAATAATCATAAACAGAATACCAGGACATAAGAGAGGCGTTTAAGATCACAAAATTTGCCCAAAATGGCTGTTAGTTTGGCAAGTCCTTTATAGCAAAGGACGTCTGAAGGCATTTTTAGACTTAGAGTCTCAGCGCAAAGACACTAGGTTTGGATACCTGTGGTGGGTGCATCAAAGAGTTTTCTGCTTAATTATAAACAAAAAATACAGCTAAACAAAAACAAATTCAACATTTAAAAAAAGGCACAAACTCTTATCTCTTCCCGACCACCCTCAATGGGTCTAGCATGGCCTAGTGGTTAGGGAGCTTGTTTCGCAATCTTAGAGTTCGAATCACGTCACCGAACAAATTCGCCCTTTCAGTCGTGGGAGCGTTATAGTGTGACGGTCGTTTTCACTTTTGGATGGCTAAAGTGTAGCCCAAGAGATAGAGTGCGTGGTGTTGACTAGCTGTCTTTCTTCTAGTCCATCAATCTTAAATGAAAGACAGCTAACGGAGGTAGCCCTAAAATAATTTTAAGCAAAAGTCAAAGAGAAATAAAACCACTCCCAATAAGTTTTGTACAGTTATGGAAATAACAAAATTTGTGTATGACCTCTTACTGGGAGCGCTATATATGTAGCTAAAAACTAGAATAAGCGAACTTTTCATGACTACAGTTTATAACATAATGGCCGAACAATAAGCTGCTAATTATAACGTGTACATAAGTATCACGTACTGTTAAAAAAGACTTCCGACCCTTTTTGTACTGTTAGGCAAACCTGTTAACCGTGAGGTAGTGTTAAGAAGATAAAAAAATGTATCTCAGAAAAGCTGGTATGGGTATTAACACTTCCACTAATAAAGCAGAGAAAACGTTTCGACTTTCTTAAGCCATTCAGGTTAACAGAGAGAGAGTTTGCAACTGCCAAGGTGATAGCTGGACGCAGTGTATTACTAAATAGGCTGTTGTCCATAATGCACTGATAAGATTATTATAAACATTAATGACCAGTGAGAGGATTACAAGTAGTCATGCCTTATCAAACATAAAACGAATATTAAGTTTCAACTGATAAAATTAAAAAAATTGCATGATATAAATAATGTCTCTCCTCAAAAGTAACAGTGCACCTAACGGTGATAAACTAAGTATTGCCAATATTACTAACGCAAAAAAATACTTAGCACATTAAACACACGTATTCATAAAGTGTGTATTTACGCATGCTTAAAAGCGTAAAATTCCTATAAGCAATCGATCCCTCATGAGGAAAGCTTACTTATCAAAACTATACGTACTAGTGCTGAGAGGTGTGAACTTACATAACACAGGGCGTACAAAGTTGTCTATATTCTCTTGTATCTCTATCACTGCAGGATATAGCGTACAAAAATCCTGAACATTCCAAGTATAAGGACGTAAGATAACTGAACGGAAACTTAGTCATAAGAACTAAGACGCTTTATCTTCCTACAGTAGCATATATGGACAGGCAAAACAGAAATATTTACTTGAATTTCATAATCGTCATCTCGGTCACTATTCATAACAAGGTTAGAGACATTGACATTAAGAACTACCGCGAAAACGTGACTTCCTCCCAAGTTTTAATATTTCTGGAAAACAGCCTTAAGAGAATTGGAAGCAGAATATCCTTAATACAGGCAACAACAGTAACATTCCCTGAAGGGTTGTGTGTGTGTTTTTTTCTTATGGCAAAGCCACATTGGACTATCTTCTGAATCCACCGAGTCCCTGAAGGTTTGACGTCAATTGCCTACATGCACGCACAAACAATTTGGAACATTCCTATCCGGTTAAACAAACTTTATCATCTTAACTGTAAACATTACGCCTCATACCAGTTAAATGTGAATGATTCCACTAACTCTGTTGACTGCTACAAACTTGTATTTGACAATTACTTTGTATATACACGTAGTATTTTTCGGATAAAAATAAACAAATAAAAATCTTAAGGAAATAGGTTTGTAGGTCGTACAGTTCGATAAGCTGCAGTCTAGGCGTTTGACCACCAATGTGACTTATAGTTAAGTCACATAGTTCTTACGAATATTTTAAACTAGTTCGTTTTATTGATTGCCTTTTATTTTGCTAAACATCGCGGGTATCGAAATTTAATTTTAGCATTATAATCCCTCAGATTTAAACTGAGAGGGGGAATTTCAAGAGACAAACAGCCAATTTTTAAAGATTTATTGTATTCAGTAAACAACTAATGTATAAAAAATATAAAAATAGATTTTTAAGAAAACGAAAGTCACTTGAAATCTTACAGACTCCATCCTTCTAACTGAGCGTTAAATTCACGTCTGTAAAATAAAATATGAAGTGACTTCAAATAACGTAGATTAGTTTGTCATTTTTTTTTCATTTTGTAGTTGTAAAAGAAGTTGGCTGACAGGATAAGACCACTGATAAAGTTATTTCATCTCTGCCATGTGGGTCTACTCTTTCATGAAGTTGTTTTATCTTCACCATGTGGGTCTACTGTTTGATAAAGTTGATTTATCTTCAGCACATTCATCTACTGTTTGATCAGGTGTTTTACCATAACCACAAGGGTTTACTGCTTATTTGTATATCGTTCCACGAATTAGATTAATCAGTTAAAACCAGATAATTCTTTAGTTTATGTACTTTACTGTTCTCTTGTAATTTTACTCGACTTCTCGTGCATCTATGGTTTTGTTGGGTTACTGGGTTCCTAATCACAAATAAATCAAGGAAAATACGTAAATAAAAAAACCCTCAGTCTTACTACCATTCCCAGTAATCAATGCTAAAGTTTCCAACGTATTTTCCAAATAAAATGTAATGACAGGCAGCAACGTAAAATTACCGAATATTATGAACTCCTTCTGTGACGAATGATAAGTAATCTATTTGTGTTTTTGCTTGTTTAAGAGCAAAACTACACCACGAGTACTGAATATTGATATACAAGTGTTGACGGTTTCTTTTCTTTTTCATCAAAGGTAAGGTTAAAAAGAGAATCTGTAAATTAAATGTCTAATGCATCTTCTACTGTGAACTGGAGTTTCGTCTATTCAAAGCTCATCAGCGCAATTTCGAGCAGAAAATAAAGTACACCATTGAAATCACTGTGTTTGGTATGAGGGATACATATATATATTTTTCACTAATAATAATCTCTTCTTGTATAAACTAACAATCATTGATATTCCAGTATATACTAACGAATATTGATACTTAGTATACACTAACGAATATTGGAATATTGATATTCCAGTAAATACTAACGAACACTGATATTCCAGTAAATACTAACGAACACTAATATTCCAGTATAGATTAACAAACATTGATATTCCAGAATACAATAACGAACAATGATATTCCAGTATACACTAACAACCACTGATATTCCAGTAAACACTAACGAACACTGATATTTCAGTATACACTAACTAACACTGATATTCCAGTATAGATTAACAAACATTGGTATTCCAGTAAACATTAACGAAACTGATATTCCAGTATACAATAACGAACAATGATATTCCAGTATACAATAACGAACAATGATATTTCAGTATACAATAACTAACATTGATATTCCAGTATACAATAACTAACATTGATATTCCAGTATACACTAACAACCACTGATATTCCAGTAAAAACTAACGAACACTGATATTTCAGTATACACTAACTAACATTGATACTCCAGAATACACTAACGAACACTGATATTCCAGTATATACTAACAAACATTGGTATTCCAGTAAACATTAACGAACACTGATATTCCAGTATGCAATAACGAACAATGATATCCCAGTATACACTAACAAACATTGGTATTACAGTAAACACTAACGAACAATGATATTCCAGTATACAATAACTTACATTCATATTCCAGTATACACTAACAACCCCTCATATTCCAGTATACACTAACTAACAATAATATTCCAGTATACACTAACTAACAATAATATTCCAGTATACACTAACTAACATTCATATTCCAGTATACACTAACAAACATTAATATTTCGGTATACACTAACGAACATTGATATTGCAGTATATAATAATAAACGTATATTTCTTATACACTAACAATCACTGATATTCCAGTATACACTAAACTAACATTGATATTCCAGTATACACTAACTAACATTGATATTCCAGTATACAATAACAAACAGTGATATTCCAACATACATTAACAAACTTTGACCTTTTTACTGATGTATGTTATTTATAATAATTTGGATACGACAAAATATAAAAACTACTGACGATATAAAATAACAACAATTCTCCTTTTTCTCAATTTCATATTTATGCAACTCGAACATCTGATGACCTTTAACATGACCTGATATGCAAATTATTGATAATTCAGCCGACATTCATAAACGAACATTCTGATTGCCACAAATGTTTGCTTATAGCTATATAAACCGGGACTATCTGAGATAGTGAGTCTAGTTTTGAAATGCCAGACAAGATGGAAGGTAGTGAGTCAACAGCACCCACCGCCATCTCTTGAGCTACTTTAATCGAATGGTAAAATTTGATTGACACACTAAAAGTGTGGCCACTACCCATGTTTTTGTGGGAGAAGGTTGTGAACCAGGAATTTGTCGATTTAGAGTACAATCATGTTAACCCAGTTGATGAGAGTGGTTTTGTACCATGCTTTAAGCCTAAATGCACGTCACTGAGCATATAATATATAGACTGACATTGTGAAGTATATTTCTAAGTGTATATGAACATTAGCTGTTGCTGCGAGCATGTGATTTAGTCTTGAGCAGGTAATCTACGACTGTCTTATAAGTAAGCAAATAAGTAGGTAACTTGCACTAATCGGAAGTTAATATTAATTATTAATTTATTCTTCTGTTGAATTTGTGGTCGCTCAACCCACTCGACACCAAGAAGATTAGCTCGCTGTTTATACAGTTTTTCTGTTTTATGAGTGAGCGAGTTTATAGGATAGGTAGTTTCCTCTGATCACAAGTCAGTGTTCATTCTGAGAAAGTAGAATCAACAAATAGCAGTTGTTGACTTGTGGATGTTGGTCTGCCTTGTTTAGATGTCAGAGTAACCTTAACGTTAGTTTGTAGCGTTCCAACTTGTGTTAACAGCACTCCGAGATACTTGTGGCTAGCTGTGATTGGACAGTTTGATTTGTCTGATAGCACTTCATACGAGTAAAACAGTCAAAGTCGTCTGTGAAACACAAACGTGGATCGTGAAAAAAAATTGATGCACCTTAAACATTAGCATACTTCAGACTGGCAACCAAGACACGATTGTATTAGAAACAAAAGAGAATCCTTAATAGCCGAGGGCAGTAATTTGATCTCAAATCGGTCAAGAGATGGAGCTAGGAGATAAAACTGTAAAGTTTGTGTGTGTGTTTTCTTATAGCAAAGCCACATAGAGCTATCTGCTGTGCCCACCAAGGGGAATCGAACCACTGATTTTGGCGTTGTAAATCCGTATACTTATCGCTGTACCAGCGGAGAACAAAGTGTGTGCTTGACAAAACCACAAAAGCTCAGATCCATTTTTATGGGCCGCTTTGCCGCGGCTAAAAACTAAGAGTGGTGATTGATATTTTATAACATTGGCGTCACCTTGTCATAACTAAAGCAGTACAATTCTGATATCCTTTAATTGTTTTATTCAGTGAAAACACACATTAAATATGTGAAATACTTCAAGTAATATTTTATGGAAACAAAAAGCGTAGCGATGACTACGTCTGTAATGTGCTATTATAAAAGTTCAAAGTAAAATGTTTCTGTTTAGAATAAAAAATTAATTACATTTTTATTCTTAAAATCTTATTTATTAATTGTGATATATTTATTAGTTATGAAATCTTGCCAAAGTTACATTCAACTTTCTTTAGATTTAGCTCAATATTACAGCGATATATTTAACTGGTATTTATCAGTTATTGTTTGTTTTGCTACTAAGCACAAGGCTACACAATACGCTATCGGTGCTCTGCCCAGCACATGCATTGAAACCTGATTTTTAGCTGTGTGAGTCCGGAGACATGCCGCTGTGCTATGTGGGGTGGCATTTTAACAGTTATTAGCTGGTTTAAAATGAGCGCATAACGTGGAAGTACATAAGAATAGAAATTAGAAACGACCAAGCTTACACGACTTGAAATGTTTTTATAATTTGTTTTAAAAGCAACTAAAATAAAACGTGGAAAAGTAACATCTTTTGGAAGTTTATGAAACATAAAAAATTTGAAATACAAAATTCAATGTGAAGGTGCGTCGTACGAAGACGTGTTACGAATTTATAATAAATAAATTTGTACAAAAGTCTGTCTGTTGCAATTTTTATTTGTTGAAGACATTGATAGAAAAAAATGTTGGGGTTTATTCGCAACGCAAAACATCTAGAAGTCATTAAAGATGTTATTAATCTACTGAGCCACAAAGTTAACAAGTAAGAAGTTGGCTTTTGAATTGTTTCTCTAAGTTAAACTACCTTCAACTGAAAAATACGGTTTAAACTAAAACTTTAAACCCTATATTCTACTGTATTTTAGTCCTTTCAAAACTATTTTTATTTGCATTTCACATTCATATATATATATGTATATTTCCAACTAATTTTCTTCTGGTTTCTAATCATTACGTAATGAAGTAATAAATTTAAATTTATTTTTATTTTAACCATGCAGCTTTTGAAAACCGTTTTAGTAACATACTTAATAAAAACTAACAAAATAAACTAAGCCTACATTGTAACCTCACAATTCTCGCCTTTTACATTGTAAAGTAATGTGATAAGCTACGGGTTATTTACGTATAATATGTATAACAGCCATAGTTAAGTTCATTGTTAGTCTGAGTTTCCAACCGTCATAATACGTCAGTGATGATATTAAACATTTAACGCACGTACATGTACACAGAACCTAAAATTATTTTTATACTCAAGGTTATTAGTTGGGCAAATATTCATCATTTTCTACACTTTACAAAGATTGATTTCGATGCGAAAAACGTAATCTTACCGCCGTATGCTGTGTTGAAACAACGTCTTGTTTCGTCTGCGTCGCTAGCAATCTCGTCTAACCACCTCAAACTGTGCAACCGTCAGACGCTGTGACTCTAGTACATGTTCAAATACACGGGCAAAATAAGCCCCCCTTACTACGGTCGGGTCACACCTACGTACACTCGACTTCCTCCCGGACAAGCTTGCTTACCAGGCTAGAATAACACCAGGCTGGTAACTCTTACTTCAACGAACATTCACCTGTGTCCCCAGGTGACCGCTAGTACGAAACTGATAGTCCTTCGCGATAAAACAGAGAACAAAGCAATGCCTGTCAGACACTGGTGTTTTCTATTCCATCCAAAAAATAAAATAGTAGAAAAATAAAAGCAGAACAATATACAATTAAGTGCCTTTATGTGTCGAATTCCTGATCCAATAACATTTAATGAAAGAATAAAAGTATGGTGCGCGTGATATAATGTGATAGCAACTGCACCTTTTAATAAACTAAGAAAATATTTTAAAGTATTAACTTGAACACGCAAGTACACAATGGTCATTTAATTATCGTATCTCTTATTTCCCGTCCAGTCCACTGTAATATTCTGCACTCATTACACTGAAAAGATAGTCCAGCTAAATAGTCCTAATAATTATTTTGTTTTAGACTTCGGTGATTCAAGGTATGCATCCCGCTATCTCAAAAAAGCATTTCTCACTCTGGCGTCATACGTGCGCTATAAATCGAATTCTCTTGTTCGGTCAGACAAGAACAGTCCATGAGTTTGTGGTAGATACCGTAGAGTGGCTGAATTATTTCCTCAGATACCCCTTGTGTAGCTTTATGTGAAAATTTGAAACAAACAAACAATTAATTTAACCTACTCTCACTTGTACAAATATAGAGCAACACAATGCAACTGTCTCAGTCCAATTTACTTTAGTAAATTGTGTTTTGTGAAATGGCTCGTCTATGGAACATAACTGAGATTCCCTTAAATGGGGGCCCGGCATGGCCAAGCGTGTTAAGGCGTTCGACTCGTAATCTGAGGGTCGCGGGTTCGAATCCCGGTCGCATCAAATATGCCCGCCATTTCAGCCGTGGGGGCGTTATAATGTAAAGGTCAATCCCACTATTCGTTGGTAAAAGAGTAGCCCTAGAGTTGGCGGTAAGTGGTGATGACTAGCTGCCTTCCCTCTAGTCTCACACTGCTAAATTAGGGACGGCTAGCGCAGATAGCCCTCAAGTATCTTTGCGCGAAATTCAAAACAAACAAATCCTTAAATGGGGATACAGAACCAAATTACCAAAAGGAAGCTGAAGATCAACCGGAGGGAGGTGTATCTTGTTTTAACCACTTACATCATTAGTTGTTCATTTTCTGTCAGTTAATCAGTAGATACTAAAATGAAGTCATGTAAGAGACATTAAACATTATAATTTGTATTGTCGTGACGTCAGTAAAACGTGCGATTACCATGGATCATGAGAAGAATTAGGCACTCTGTATGTTATGATAATTACACTTCAATAGCCAGAAATCAAAAAATGTTTTTATTTTTTTATAATATTCACTCTTGAAGCAGAACAGTTTCTGGGTCGCTGTGGAAGTTCCTCTAGTATAGGCAGATAGATACCTTTTAAGCATTAGTTTTTTGTTTTCATTTGTTTTATAATTTCCAGCCACACTAAAGGTTATTTGTGTCTAATTTTCAACAGATAGCTTAGAGGGAAGACAGCTGGTCATCGCTAAGCATCGTAAAGTATTCTTGGCTTAACCGAATAGTGAGACTTCACCATCACCCTTGTAGCATAATGCGATCTCAAAGTGCGGAGTGCGCTTTTGCGGCAACAAATAGTGAGTCATGAAACTCTCATTTACAATCTGAGTGGCCCGGCATGGCCAAGCGCGTAAGGCGTGCGACTCGTAATCGGAGGGTCGCGCTAAACATGCTCGCCCTCCCAGCCGTGGGGGCGTTATAATGTGACGGTCAATCCCACTATTCGTTGGTAAAAAAGTAGCCCAAGAGTTGGCGGTGGGTGGTGATGACTAGCTGCCTTCCCTCTAGTCTTACACTGCTAAATTAGGGACGGCTAGCACAGATAGCCCTCGAGTATCTTTGTGCGAAATTCCAAAAAAACAAACAAACAAATACAATCTGAGTACGTTTCTTACAAGGTCACACCAACCAGTTACGTGAATAGGGTTAGTTTTTTTTAGCACCAAATGTTATTCAAACAGTGGTGAAGTCAAGACGAAAAATCGTCTGCCGTTATTTTTTTTTGTTCCCCAGTTTCTTACAAAGCTAAAACGAGATTTCGAAACCCTTGGTGGGCAGAGGACAAATATCCCGACATGTAGCTTTTTACTTAACTTCAAACAATCTTTTTTCTTTGTAAAACATGTCAATAAGACTTAACGTATTCGATTAAAGATAGGAACTTTGTAATAATTCCAAAGGACAATTTCAAAGCGTTATTCTGTTGACTTTTAAAGCAAATAACAATATATCTTTCCTTTTGTTTATAACTCTGTTTCACATATCCGCGTAACGCTACACAACGGTTATTTGTGCTAGCCATCCCTTAAATTGACACCTGAAGGGAAGACGGGTGACCATTAGCACTCACCGCGAGTTATTGGATATTACTAAACGAGTAGCGCTACTAGACCTGTCCTACTGTAGAACAGCGATAAATCCGGGCTCGATTCCCCGCATGCATTAGACACAACATATAGACCAATATGGCTTTATTCTATAACAAACAAATAAGCAAAACACTCTACGTGACTATTACTTGAATAACGCTAACCACAGTGCTGAGGCGGGGAACGTAATTTTGCATCAACGAAGCTCGAAAATTAGATTCCAAATTTGGCACGATAACCATGAGGCCAATTCCAACTCAAAAATATTTCTAATATAAAAAAAATTAAGATAGTTTTCCATTATGTTGTGGGTCCTTGAGGAAGGGGAGATTGTAAGTTTATTCAGTAAAGACATGTGTTTATTTGGTTTATTTATTTAACTCCTCGAGATATTTGGCTTTTAGCTACGATATACAGAAGGAGAGGCAAAAGAAAAAGGAAATTAATTTGATACGAATAACACGTATGAAATCTGTTATTTATTTATGAGAAAAATATAACTCAACTGGTAGATGCCCTTTGAAATAACTGAATATAATTTTCTTAAAAATAGAGATAAATAAATATAAAATGTTTGGCCAACCCAACCTCTTATAATTGTCTAATGGGCTATTTATAACTTTTATTTGTTATTTCAATAACGAAAATTGTATTGAGTTTGTTCTTAAGCAAAGAAGACTGAACTCAGTGCATTTTTGGCGAATGTTTTTGGTTTTCAATGCAATGGGTACATCCAGTACAACAAAGCACTAAAGTTCGCTAATTAGCTGCTGGGTTTGTTTCCGCTGAATGCAACCTTTCCTTGTCATTTTATTGAGCGCAAGAAAAACTGAAGTGAGCGCTCTTTGACAATTGAAAAACTTATAAAGAAGAGATATTCAGTTCAGTTAAAATCAGTTTATTTGACATGTTAGATAAAATCATGCATGCATGTAATATCAACATGAAATATATATGTATAAATACATAAACCGAACAACAACGAATATATACTCAAGCACGTTCCGCTCTTTTTCCATTTATTTTACTGTATTCGAGATATTTCTGATATTCTATGTAAAAAAATTCCCGTTTTTTTTCAATGAAATTCCCTCAGAAGAAATATTTTTGTTCTTAATAAGTTTGTTTTGTTTGTTTTTTTGAATTTCACGCAATGCTACTCACGGTCTATTTGCGCTAGCCGTCCTTAATTTAGCAGTGGGTTACTCTTTTACCAACGAATAGTAGGATTGACCTTCAAATTATAACAACCCACGGCTAAAAGGGTAAGCATGTTTGGCATGACGGGGATTCAAACCCACGACCCTCGGATTACGAGTCGAGCGCCGTCGAGGACCAAATGATAAGTTTGTCGAAAACTGACGGATTGATGTTGATTTGTAATTTAGCATAAAGCTGCACTGTAGGATATCTGTGCTCTGCTCACTATGGGTATCTCAACCCGATTTCCAACGTTGTAAGTCTGCAGACATACTGCTGTGCCACTGGGGTATGCTGATTTTGATATCGATATGAAATTTTAGGAATTGCACAAAATATTTTTTGTTTGTAAAGTGCAGTTGGAAACCATTTTGAAATATACATTTTAGATATGTACAATTTGATATACACGTTTTTCGTACATACATTTTAATATATACGTTTTAGATATATACATTTATTTTGATATATACTTTTTAGATATATACATTTTGATATATACGATTTAGATGTATACATTTTGATATATACGTTTTAGATATATACATTTTGATATATACGTTTTTTCGTATTTACATTTTGATATATACGTTTTAGATATATACATTTTGATACATACGTTTTAGATATATACATTTTGATATACACGTTTTAGATATATACATTTTGATATATACGTTTTTGATGTATACATTTTGACATATACGTCTTAAGTTATACATTTTGACAAATGCGTTTTAGGTTACAGATTTTGATATATATAAATTTTGATATATACCTTTTTGGTATATACATTTTGATATATACGTTTTTGGTGTATAGATTTTGATATATACGTTTCAGATATTACATTTTCACATTTACGTTTCAGATATATACATTTTGATAGATACGTTTTTGGTTATAGATTTTAATATTTACCTTTTAGATATGTACATTTTGATAGAAACGTTTATGAAATATACATTTTGGTATATGCGTTTTAAGTATATACATTTTGATATATACGTTTTTGGTATATACATTTTCATACATATGTTTTTGGTACATATATTTTGATATATGTGTTTCTGATATATATGTTTTTCCACGGTTAACCGTTCATGAGATACAGAGCATGACAGATCGATATTTGGCTATTACATATAAAAATTGTTAGAGACAACTGACTCAGGTGACAACTTGAAGACAAACTTCGTGTCAGTAAAAATTAAAGTATACTGAAAATAATGTGACAAAATTTAGAAGTGTACAAGAGAATGTCTAACATACAACATGTTCGGGATAAATAGGAAAACAAACCAAACAGAACTGTATCGAAAATGTTTCCGAATGGTTGCATTCAAAGTATAATCTGTTTGTCTAAAAGCTTACAAATTTAATGTTCCTTATGGTTAAGCGGTAAGAAAATGGGCTTATAACAATAAGGATTGGAATACGATACCTGCTGTAGGCAAAAAAATAAATAACCCATTGTGTAACTTTGTGATTTACAACAAACAAACGCTTGTATGAATGTATCAGGCCATTACAACAATTAACAATGTTATACCATTCGTTTTCTTCCTTATACGATAATGTGAATAACATCTCAAGTACACGTTCTAAATGCAAGGTTTAATACCAAAGAACTCAGTGCAAAGAGAAAAAGTCGCTTCCCTATTTACTGCGGCAGAGACACAGTTTATGGTCTAGGGTACAAGACAAACCTGCTTATCGGGTAATATATAGGGCAAACGTTACAAGTCTTTGTTAACAAGTATTACAATTATTTGATAATCTTCTTTGGGTCTGACTTGGTCTGGTTGTTAGGGTCAGTCGTCTCGCAAGCTCGAATTCCCGTTGCTGAACGTGTTCGTCTTATATGGTTTCTGAGTGGACCAGCCAGCTGTCCAAGTATTAAAAAGAAAAGGTTCACAGAAATGCCTACCGATCCCAAACTATTTGTTAGAGATTAAGGTTATGATGGAAAAAAAAAAATTCTACAGTTGGAGTTTCTGATGTATCAGATAATCTAACCTGTATATAAGCCAGTGTATGTCACGTGATGCTTGATTTAGCAAAATAGAAGTCATAAAAGCCAAAATGCATTTATCTTGATGTATCAGCTCGACTACTGTCTGCTCATTACGTGTTTAGTGAAAAGAGGCCGTAATAGGGGGCGTAAGGAAACCTTATAAGTGTAGCGAGTGTTGATATAATAAGGTAAAGTTAAAACGCAGTGTGGGATCACCTTTTCTAGAGCCAAGTACATAAAATTTATCGTGGAAATGATTATATCGATTAAATTTTAAACTTAAATCGTTTCTAAATTCAGTTGTTTTTTCTTATATCGTCAACACCTTAATGAAAAAAAAACATTTTTACTCAACAGAGACTCTAAATTGAGACATCAACACAGTTTCGTTATCTATACATTTCATTTTATACTTTCAGTACACAGGCTGGCAATAATATTTGATTATAGTTTTGTTGCTACATGACATAAAAAGCATTTTTGGTCTGTAATGTTTACAAAAAGCACTGATGTTTTACCAATAATTATTCTATAAATACGCCAAGAAAAAATTTCATGAATGGTCTTAACATTTTAATCGGGTCACAAAGGAATTTTTCAACGTTCTACTGCCTCTACTGTACTTTTCGTCCCCCCAGTGGCTCAGCGGCATGTCTGCGGATTTACAATGTTAAAATCCGGTTTTCGATACCCGTAGTGGGCAGATCACAGATAGTCCATTGTGTAGCTTTGTGCTTAGTTCAAAACAACAACTGTACTTTTCTGCCTCATTGTTGGTAAATTTTGATTTCGCAAAATGTATTTATTCCAGTTAACTATAAAATGTGAGGTTAAGGTATACTATGGGGTGGAGGTGGTAACACATTTTATCAGGCTATACACTAGTAAGATGTATACATCTTGAACTTCAATTGTATGAAATGCTTCAATCCAAGGCGTTCGTTACATTGTGTTGGATTTATAAATGACGTAAAGTATTGCAGACAGTTCTTTTTTTGAAAATTTAGTATTGAATTGTGATCCACAATGGACTGAAGTGGACATATCTGTAATTTTTACTGCACACACTGTACTAGACGATTAAATACTAGCTGGGTTTTATAACTTTTTTCATGAAAAGACAAAAAAAGCAGCAGTTATAAAGTACTGTCAACTAACTTCTGAGTTGAATTTTATGCAAATTGTTAAACTTATGATATCTCACATTATTTAAATGCAAATTAATAATATGGCTTACTATCGTTTGTTTGTTTTTTAACTTCGCGCAATACTACATCAGAGCTATCTGCGCTAGCCATCCCTAATTTACAGTGAAAGATTAGAGGGAAGACAGCTAGTCAACACCACCTGACGCCAACTCTTGGATTATTATTTCACCAAATAATAGTTAGATTGGCCATTACATTATAACGACCCCACGGCTGAAAGGACAAGCATGTTCAGTGAGACTGAGATTAAAATCCACCTACTCCAGATTGCATGGCACCTTAAATTCATAAATGATTATTTGGTACAGGTAGCTTTACATCTTTATACTTTGTAGGTTGGGCGTGGCTTGGTGGTTATTGGGACCAGATTGTATACGAAGCCTAGAGTGTCTGGCTCGCGACCCGTTGCTGCAGAAACGCGCTCTGTAGTTTGAGGTCGTGGGTATGCTATAAAGTGAGGGACAAATCTCACTATGCGGTCAGAGAAGAGTACCTCAAGACTTTTGACCCTTTGCCTTTCCTCTAGTTTATCAGGGCGATGATGTACGGGAAGCCTTTCTGTATTTTTGCTGTTTATACACACCCTTAACAGACGTTCTGAGATACAGTTGGAGATTTTGGTTCTCAATTCTAATTAATGGTTTGTTTTTTATTTTATCCGATGACTTTATGAACCAGGAAATAGTACGTTAGGGAAAATGTTGACAATTGAGAAGCTGACAACATTATCTTTTAACATATATCTCGATCTTATGAAGTATATTTTAACAGTCTGTACACTGAGATGGCATACATTTGTGACTGTGACGATCAGGTTTATTTTCAGAATGAGCACTGTAATTGCAGCGAACCAGAACTTATACATACTGATTCTGTTTGTGTTGTAGTTGGTGGTCTGTTTTGTCCAAATTTTAAGCATTTGCACCACAAGTTTTGAAACGATTTCACATTCTATTAGCTACACTTCGAAACGCCTCCGATGGCTCAGCGGTAAATATGAGAAATTATTGTGCAGTTTGTTAACAACAACAAAAAAAAAAAAAAAACTCTTCTAAACACATTAGCAAATTTGTAAAAGCCTGCTATGATTGGCAGTTTCTTTTCGTTCGATGGGACTCCCTATGAATAAAACATTCAAATTCTTGTTTGATATCCAGTTATGAACAACTTGAAACACTTAAAAACTCTGTGTTCGTCTTCAAAGTGAGAACTCAAAAAAGCCTGCACGAGACCACTTTATATATATAGTTTGTTTGTTTTTGAATTTCGCGCAAAGCTACAGAAGAGCTGTCTGCGCTAGCCGTCCCTAATTTAGCAGTGTAAGACTAGAGGGAAGGCAGTTAGTCATCATCACCCACTGCCAACTCTTGGAATATTCTTTTATCAACGACTAGTGGGATTGATTCTTACATTATAATGTTCTCACGGATGAAAGGGTGAGCAGGTTTGATGTGAATGGGATCCGAACCCGCGACCCCCCGGCCATATCAGGTAGTATACCTTTACCAATAAATCATTTGCATTTTGTGGATTGAGCAGGAGAGCTACTGAAATAATTTTGTAACATTGAATTTATCTTATTTTCCAATGTCAGTTATCCACATATGTTTAATATAATGTTGAAAACCCTTATTTGTAGTGTCATGAGTGCATTTTAATACCTTATTTATCGAATTATATTTATATAACAAAACGTCAGTTTCAACTACTTTACAGACCTTCATCAGACCGACAAATATTTTTATATAAACAGTATTGTAGAAACAGATGTTATAGGTTACAGTCAGTGCCATCTATGGGAACGTTATATAAGGACAGAAATGAGAGTCCAAACATTAAAAAAGATATAGTTAACATACACAAATATGTGCAAATTAAGAATTTTTTAAAGGAATAAAAGTATCTACTTTATAATCACTACAAAACTGATATCAAGTAAAAAGCAGTTCAAGGTGTTCATAAATATTGATCAATAAACGCATTTTAAAGTTATACCTTATTCGCTAAATCTAGCGAATTATGAAACTGGAATTCGAAATAAAATATAATCCTACAAAACCAAATAAATTGTGTTCAAAACAATAAATTCAATAAAATAATAAATAACGCACAACACCAAATTAGGCAGATAACTAAATACGTTTCTTAATTAAGGACAATTTACGGCCTTCAGAAATTTGACTCTGCATGTTACAACATTGTGTGTTATTGAACATTATATGCAAATAGAAAGAAGTAATGTTTGATAAACCTCATAACTTTGATATGGGAATATTTAATGCAGAATAAGACAAACTAAAGAAACTATTATCGTTATTGAAAGTAGGAAATTTTGTTGAAATTACATTGATCAACATTTACAAGATACATCATGGCCCGGCATGGCCAAGCGTGTTAAGGCGTGCGACTCGTAATCTGAGGGCTGCGGGTTCGCATCCCCGTCGCGCCAAACATGCTCGCCCTCCCAGCCGTAGGGGCGTTATAATGTGGCGGTCAATCCCACTATTCGTTGGTAAAGAGTAGCCCAAGAGTTGGCGGTGGGTGGTGATGACTAGCTGCCTTCCCTCTAGTCTTACACTGCTAAATTAGGGACGGCTAGCACAGATAGCCCTCCAGTAGCTTTGTGCGAAATTCAAAAACAAAACAAACAAAGATACATCATACGACGAAAACAACTGTGTCAAGTTTGCAATAGTGAACATTATACGTGTGGTGCAGCATGTCAGACCAGACGCGAGCTTCTTTTCATAACAATAGTGTTGACTCGTCCAAAATGAACGTAACAAATATTTCAAAACTACACAACTTTTGTTTGTTTGTTGTTAAGAGCAAAGTTGCACAACAGTATATCTCTGCTGTGCTTAGTTCGGGCATCGAAAGCCGGTTTTTAATGTGCCATTGAGGAGGGGTCACGCTTTTGGACCAACCTGAATAAAAACAAACCCACGAATGTTTCTAATATTAATCTGAGGCCTGAAAATGTTTTAACGACTTTGGGTTCTCCATATGATTAGAATTTTCAGTTTATTAACTTTAACGTGGATTAAATTGTTTAATTAAATGGTATGTTACTTCACTGTTTTCAGAAATTTACAATATGTGTTCTTTACATATGCCTCTCGCTTAACGTGAATTATTCCAGCTTAAATTCGAGTTTCGATACATGCGGTGGCCAGAACACAGATAGTCCATTTTGCAGTATTGTATTTAGTAACACACAAATAAAAGCTTTCGTGTAAAGTTTAGTCTCAAGTGACAAATGACTATCGAATAGCTAAAAATGCTCTTAGATCTGTAAACAACATTGGTTAATTGATTGGTATTTATTGGCGCAATGCAACTAGGCTATCTGTGCCAAACAACTGGTAAAAAACGAAAACTAAAATTCTTGTAAAACGTATAAATTATTCAAGATAAAACTAAACAAACTTTAAATAGCAGGTAAAAACTTAACTAGAATTAATAAGGTCAATGACACTATCCAGCGTCAGGTGTAAACCTATGGACTAAACATCTATAAAGTGGTGCTATCGTGACGACAAAACTATAGTAAAACGTAAGCTGTTGTGATTAATCGTCACAAATACCACGCCACACATTGGTGGATCACCTCCAGATAAAAGAAAACGATGAGTTAAAAAACCGTATCCAATGGGTAGCCTTGCCAAAACAATTACCTCCTTCTGATCCTTACGGAAACAAGACGGTCAACGAGTAACATAATCTTTGATCTGGAAAAGCTCCTTACGATATTTTACACTCCAAGTCCACTGTCAGTTATTGCGGAGCCGAGTCTCGAATACAGGACTATAATCTATGTATAGAACAGGCACGACACTGACCACATCAGATCAGATGGACTTAACTGCAGTGTCAGGGAGCTCTTTCCTCCGAATACCGACGTGGCCTCATGTCCAGAAAAAATTAAAGAAATGAAAGATAACCAGTTGATTTTGAATATTGACGAGAATAGTGTGATAACTAACGTGAAACGATTCCAGGACCAGTGGAGAGCTAAGCGAGTCTGTATAAATAGTACAATTGTGGTACTACATAGCTTCTACGTAATCAAGGGCAGGAGAAATGGAATACAAATGGGAAGTGACACAGAAACTGTGCAACCACCGAACTTCAATAAACCATGGCAAAGCCCACAGAGTCACCTGATTTCGAACTATCCGTACAAATGGGAATGGAACGATGGTTTGAAAAATGTTCTGCAAATAGAAGACAGTACTTCCGGTCGGGAGTAACTGTTCTCCTCAGATGACTGAAAGAAAGATTACAGGTGTGGATGGGATAAGCCATGGTGGGATTGGTTGACTAGCGGAGACAGTAACGTCATCCAAGAACAGATCCATTCATCTAAATGCGACGGGATACAAAGGCCAAAAGGAATAATGGCAGATCGCTTATACCAAAAGAGCATAGTTTACTGAGGAAGGAAAACACAAACTCAGGTAGAATGTTTGGTAAGGATTGAATCATTGAGGCATAGAGTAAAGAAAGCTGTAAGCAACAGAGGTAAAATGGTGGTTCGTGAGACTCGGTGTAAAAACTTTGGACTGGAGAAGTGCGGAAAGCCTTTGCACAGGCCCGAAGTCCCAGATGGTGAATGGGGTCCATCATTTTCAAGGCCGAGGTCCTGGAAAAACCACAGACCAGAGATCAATGGCCCAGTTTCTATTGAATAAGAGCACCATAGATCTTTAGCATATCTGTCCACTACTCAAGAGGTGGAAGAGAGGACACGGAAGATGTTTAATGCCCTTGTATACTTGGTGCATAGCTGCTGGATGTGTGACATGAAGATCAGCTTACGGTCAAAAATAAGCCCCAAGAACTGCCATAGTGATCACGCAAAGAACAAAATCACCAAGATTGAGCTCTAGATCAGAGTGAATACCCCACTTGTGACAAAAAGTACATGCAAACGGTTTTAGAGAACAGAAAACATAAAAATGTTTGTTGTGGTCCACTTCAAGAAATGATCGAGAGCAGTTTGAAGCTGCTATTCAATAAATCTCATGTTCGACGACTGACACGGGATGTAGAAGTGATCGATATAGAGCCCTTTTGCAACGGTAGGAGGAAGTTGTGAAATTATAGCATTAATCTTTACACTGAAAAGTGTGACACTCAAAACCAGCCCTGAGAATATTCAAATTCCAGTGGGAAAGAACAGAAAAGTATTTAACCCACACGGGCTTGGAATCGCCAGCCCATTAAAAAGTAGTTTTTTTTGAAAACATATACTAAAAACATGGTCAAAGTGGCCATATGAGTGGAGATCTCGCAAAATGCTGTATTTCTACTTAGGATTTTGTCACTTGAGAAAGGCTTCTGTGATCGACGTTTCAAATCAAATTAGGTGGTCCACGGTGGAGCATTGTCATCAGAACAAACACTGGGTGTGCGATAGGAGGTTGTTTGATTCGATGAACCAAACAAGACGAGGATTAACCATCCTCTCTAAGCTCTGACAGAGACAGCTGGTCAAAGCAACTGGACGATAGTTAGAAGGAATCTTGGGATCTTTCCCAGGCATAAATAAAGGGAGGACAATAGCCTAATGCCAAGCATCAGGAAAATATTATCCTGCCAGATTTGTTAAAAATAACCAGAATAATAGTAGGAGAGGCAGAATAGAGATGGTGTAGCATCTCATAACGAATACCTTCAGGTCTAACTAATGTACTGCCAGACAAATGACGAGCAAGTTTGAGCTCAACCACTGTAAAAGGGCGATTATAGTCATAGAAACGATCAGCCTGAAAGTGAAGAGGCAGTCGCTGTGCCCGAGACTTGATGGTCAAGAAAGAGGGGAATGAAACAGAAGTACTAAATGTACGAGTAGAACTGTTGCCCAGAGTATCTTAGGCCAGCTTTTAGTCTTTTCATACTATTTTGCAGGCAGGACTCCATCACAAATGATGATGTTGTGATAAGCGTGGGGGGTTTAGGAATAGACTGAGCAGATGCCTGGACAATACAGTCATTCACTGCTGCCACATAGACGACACTGCTGAGAGAACAGTGAAAGAGGGCCAGTTGGCTTGGTTCAGCTTCCACTGAGACATGTGAGTTGGATGGTAATGACAATGGCTAGTTTCCCTCAAAATGATAGGAAGATGATCACTACCACGTGCGTCACTGTTAACCATTCGAGGAAAGTGGGAAAAGAGTGAATAGGAGCAGACAGAGAGATCAATAGCAGTCAAAGGCTGAATAAGTAAGTGAAAATAAGTATGAGAATCAGAATTGAAAAAAAAAAAGATTTTAGAGCATACACTCTACAGAAAGGCCTCTCCCGTCAATAACAAAACCACCCCAGAAGGGATTATGTCCATTAAAGTCCTCTATGATTATAAAGGGAGATGACATCTGTTAAATGAAAGCATCAAGGTATGATTGATCATAGGTCTCTCCAGACGATAGGTAGAGAAAACAAACAGTGATCCAAGGAAAGACGGATGGCTATAGTCTCCACGGGTGTGGCAAAGATTGGGCAGGCATGTGCTAGATGACCAGCATTCCCACTTCTCCATCACACAACTTGTCATTCCAGTACAAAGAAAACTAATAAAAGGTGACTGTATAGGCAGGCTTCAAAAAACATTTCGTGTAAGGTAAGACACAGGACGATAATAAATAATCAGCGCCTTGGTGTCATCCAAATTAGAATGTAGACCTCAACAGTTCCACTGTATCAAAATGATCAGTTTTACTTAGGTGGAGGAGAATTGGGCAGAAAGCCCCTTTCTTTTTGATCACATCATTTTTTTTAGAAGAAGAAGGTCTATCAACCTCCATGGATCTTGCTCTGGGCCGAGTGGGCAAGTCTCTGTCGGTGGACGAAGATTCCAGCAACTGAGGGTGTGAAGAAGTAATCATTTCTCGAAGAAGAATAAGATGGACCAAAGAAACGCTAGAAGTTAAGAGTCACGGGAAGTGGATCTAGAGATTCACTGGAATGAGTGGTGGGAACAGAGATGGGAATAGACGTTGAAATCCTCAACTATTTTAACCATGGGGAACAAAAGACTCTTATGCTTGGAGAACGACTCTGTCAGAAGCACGGATAGATCTGTATCCTACAGTAACCATGGAGTAGAGTGCAGCAGCATATGTCTGAGATAGAGTGGGGACAGGATAGGAACTATTATTCACAGTTTTTAAATGTTAGACTTCTTACTTCTTTACGAACTTAGGGCAAGAACAAATGTACGAATGGTGTAAAGAACTACAGTTAAAACTGTGAGGTTTCACACCCGTAGGCATCGTAGTTTTTGCTATCACAATGAACATACAACAGAAGCCTTTGAATGACTGAACTGCTGACATTGGAAACATCGAAGAGTGTTGGGAATATATAGCTATACCTTACAGTTCAGATAACCCGCCTTGATAATGGCGATGTAAACATTAAAATAAGAACATCTGTATTATTCTGTCCTTACGAGTGGAAATAGCGTACCGCAAAAACGCCTTGGCTGTGGGAACTAGTGAGGATATTCGGCACGCTAACCATTGAGCATTGCTTAATAGTAGTACAATTGTAAGTCTAACAAAATTGAGGTTCGGTCGTGTTTCGTTGGAATAAATTTTTTCTGTTTTATTGTTTTCTTTTACAAGTTTTAAATAACGCATTTTCTAGCTTAACACCATAATCACATAGTCATGAATTTCAAACCTTATACATATATTAGTATAAAACTAAGTTAAATCTTGTGCTGCCATCTTTATGTGTATTAAATAACTACAAAATAAATATATGATATATACGAAAAATGAAATTCTGGATTTTTGAAATAACTGTTACTGTGTTTTTAAGTTTTCTAACAGTATTAAAGTATAAATCTAAAAGCAACGAGAACAATAAGAATCGACATAGCTTCAATGCTATCACCTGTTTTAGTAAATACCATGATTATAAAGTTTTCAACACACAGTGACAGGTAAGGTAAGATCGTGAACGTAGTGTATAGATTTTAGAGCTTGTTGGTTATTAAAGATAAAACTACACAACGAGCTATCTGTGTTCTGTTCGCCACAGGTATTGAAATCCGGTTTCAAATACTATAAGTTTACACATGTACTGTTGTGCCACTGAGAAGTTATTTTAGATCTTTCGAAAATACGTAGATTTGGAATATCAAAGAGAAAATTTTTTAATTTGCTAGAAATGCAACGAAAATCCAGTGTTCATTATTAATAATTAAACAGCTTTTCAATTATGCGACGTATGAAAAGAATCTTTAAAAATGTTTGAAATATAAAACATTAACACCTTTATCCCACTAAAAAGTTTTAAAGATATTACATTTTTATTTTCCGTTACCATCGTCCTCAGTGTATCTGAATTATTAAGTTTAACTTGATAACGATAACATCTTCTTTTATTTATTCAAACTTGTAAATTCCTTTATCAATAATTTTTAATTCCGCATCAAACTATTTATTTTATGTAAGACATTTTTAATGAGTAATAAATTGTTTTAAGTGAAACTGGAATACAATAAAAAGTTAATTCTATTTTACCTGTTGCATATGTTACATCTTCTTCGACTTTCAGTAAAGATGATTTTCTAGTTGTCTCTTGTTGCTTTCGAATCTCGTAGGTCCTGTTTTTCTTTAGTTCTTTTCTTTTTTCGGACTCATCCACACTTTCCTGAGAATCAGGTGTCGGTTGATTATTGTTTAAATTTCGAAGCATTTTTAAAGTACCCTGATTGTTCTTAACGACTTCTGTATCTTCATTCTGGAGATTGAAAGCCCAATGTTCGATTGTCTTCCTCCGGACCACTTGTTTGTCAATTATTCGCCGCCTTTCCATTTCTATCTCATGAAGGTTCAGTTCTGAATCAGAATCTACATCATCTTGGATATTTTGTGGTTTCGATGGTTGTTGATGTCCTTCCATATTACTTTCTTGACCATCAAGATCAGTGTTTCCATCATCACAGACAAAAACCATTCTTGCTCCAACAATTCCATCCGAAGTATTGTACTGATTTGTACCACTTTTTTCTCTCTTCATTGTTATGATGTTTTCTTGTGACATGACCCCTTTCTTAGTTACTTGTTGTCGGACAGAAAACTGGCTACCAATGACTTTACTACAAACAAGAAATATTTTACCCAATATGTCACATGTAGGTTATTTTCTTTCTTCACACTTACCATATACGGAACAAAAAGTTGAAAATCGTTTAACTCACATTTGGCAGATGAAAAAGATCCAGTTTTGTGCTGTTTCGATACGTCTTTTTTTTTTTTTTCAGGTAGTTCAGAACGTTTCTCTTTATTTCTTAAGCACAGATGAAGGACCTTCTCATTCTCTTTATTATGAACCTGCATAGAAATCATCATATTCAGAACTTTAAAAATCAGTAAAATATTTATTAATTATATGCAGATTGAAATATACTAAAACGAGTTCAGTTTATGAAATATTGCTTGTTAAGTAAGTTTCACGTCTATAATACAGAGTTTCTACAAATAATTGTGTAAATTTCAAAATATTTTAGCTGAGAAATGCAAGAATAAGTGTTAAAGTACATGATAATTAACTGAATTCTTTGTCGACCTATTTACCAAACATATTCACAAGCACGTGTTCTGGAACTGCATCAACTGTTTTCCTGATGTGATTCTCGAGATAAAAAAATCTAGTTGCACATGGAATGTAAACCGTTAACTTGATGTATCCCAAAACTAGATGTTCAGCAAAATTATGGCCAGAAAGTGTGTAACAGCTCTGTATAACTAAAACACATTTTGTTAAAGTCCAATACTTTATTAGCACGAAATGCAAAATAGCTCAGGGTAGAGCTCTGTCTTTTTTAATAAGACACTTGCTAATTACATCACTAGCTTCTAACTGCAGGAATAATATGTTCTACAAAATGTTCAATTATATAATTGTAATTACTTTTTTATTTTATATAGAATTCAAAAGAAGTGTAGATATTTGTTCATGGAACAGGAAACGGTGTTTTATCGCGAGTATCGCACGAACTATTGAGAGATGTGTAGACCTTAATCTCCACAAATTCAGAACATAAATCTCATGACTGCTCCACAAAGACGGATTGTTGTTTTCGAATATAACGATGCAGTTAAGGAATACATATAACTATGATCCACCGAGTAAAGAAATATAACATCAATCATAAGTCTAGTCTTGTAGAACTCTCATATCGTTATCATTGTAGAAACGGTTCTGAAATATTCTAAATTCATGGTGTGCATGAGAACTCTTGACACTCTAGAGTAGGTGAAAGTAACCTATCTTAAAACTCTCTCTGCTCATCCATAGACTTTCTCGGTCTATGTTGAAAATCCTCAGTTTAGGAAATGTCAGTGTTCTCTTTTTGAGAACAGGCAAATCGTGTATCCTTGAACAGCTCGGCCCGGCATGGCCAAGCGTGGTAAGGCGTGCCCCTCGTAATCTGAGGGTCGCGGGAACACATACCCGTCGCGCCAAACATGCTCGCCCTTTCAGCCGTGGGGGCGTTATAATGTGACGTTCAATCCCACTATTCGTTGGTAAAAGAGTAGCCCAAGAGTTGGCGGTGGGTAGTGATGACTAGCTGCCTTCCCTCTAGTCTTACACTGCTAAATTAGGAACGGCTAGCACAGATAGCCCTCGAGTAGCTTTGTGCGAAATTAAAAAACGAACAAACAAACAAATTGAACAGCTCGCATTCTCGTCTTGTTCAATGGTAGATTTGCGTTAAAACAACAGACGTGAGTTTTGCATTTGTCACTGTCGTTTACTGAATTGTAATAATTTTGTCAGTTTCGACAAACTGTTGGATTTTAGCTTTTACCAAAATTTGTGTATGTATTAAATATCGAGGGTTATTAGGGCGACATGTACTTTATGTTCTTGTTTTTCTTTATTTATTTAAAATATTTTACGGCTAAGTATGTACACAATCATTCATAGACACCATCCAGTTTTTTAAAACAAACGAATGAATAACAAAATATATCACTCTAAGTTAAAACAAATTACTCAAAAATATAATATTTTAGAGTTGCCAAACAAATAAATAACAGAACATATTAATTTAATAAACACACCATTAACTAAATCTACTTTTACAAGTTATTCATTTCATGTACATCTGATATTAAGGTATGATATTTCGAATCCAAGGATAAGTAATTCAACAGCAACCAATTACGAATGAGCACTTGCAATTTTGAATTTAAAATTGTCAAGTCTATAATTATTAAGCCTTGTTACGTAATAGGTTTATTAGAAAATTAACTACTTCGAACAACAGAAACAACAACAAGAAAATCGAGTCACTTGGTAGCCCTTTAACTCAACTGGTAAATCACTCATTTGGCGCTTGAGTAGTGCTACAGTTTGGTCAGGTGGTTAGGGTGCTTGACTCGTAATCTAAGGTTTGCGGGTTTAAATCCTCGTCACACCAAACATTCTCGTCCTTTTAACCATGGGAGCGTTATAATAATACGGTCAATCTCACTATTCATTGGTAAAAGAGTAGCTCAAAAGTTAGCGGTGGGTGGTGATGACTAGCTGCCTTCCCTCTACTCTTACACTGCTAAATTAGGGACCGCTAGAACAGGTAGACCACGTGTAGCTTTGCGCGAAATTATAAAAGAAACAAATATTCACATAAAATTTCTATGAGAGTTGTGTGGGCAAATTACTAAAATATCGTTGTTGTTGATAACTAGCTTTTAAGTTCGTAATTAATGGAGTAATAACAGAAAATCAAAAAAGAAAGAGTCCTATAATTTTCTGACAGGAAATAGAGGAATGGGACTGTTGCAGTTGGACAGTCCACAAATACTAATTAATATCTATACAAGTTCGTTTATAAAGTAACACAAATTTCATGAAATGACAATGGAAAAATGGAGAGAACTGGTGAGACCTAAATTTTGATAAATACACGCCCAAATAATTAAAGTAACCAATATCACTCACTACTTTGTAATTTCGTGTTTGGCAAATATATGTCCAATCGTGATTCAATTTCTCAGCAAGTCCTGAGCTGTTTTGTTTTTTTTAGAAAATTCGAATTGTTCACGAGAACTGACCTCTGGATCAGCGATCACGCCCATTTCTGAGAGGAAAGGAACGTGCAGAACCTCAGCAATCTTGCATAGCACGTGGACGCATTCTTCAAGCTAAGACGAATCAAATAATACCAATTTATTTTTTATTTATTATTGAGCGCCCACCCGCAGTACTAAAATATAGTCAAACTGGTATTTGGAAGACCTACAAGTCATATTCAGCTATTCAAATTAAAAGTAACTTTCAATGTTTAAAATAAAAAAACAACACAAAAAAACCGATTGCCACAGAACCAGTCATATTCATTGTCATATGGTTCAGAGGTTTCTGTGTTTTTGCATTTTGCTAGGCATGGTACAATAGAAACGTCAAATATTTGACTAAGTTGAAACAATGACAAGAATGGATTAATGTTATTGCGCATTTTAAAACATTCTACAATTCACAAGCAATATACAGTGCTGGCCAAAATCTTAAGGCCAATGAACATAAAGAATAAATATGCATTTTGCCTTGTTAGACTCAACCACTTATTTGAGTAGAGCATCGAAAGATGAAAATAAGAAAAGGGAAAACAAAAACAAAAAAACTTTTAGCATTTAATAGGGAAATTTGAACACTATAAAATTAGCCTAAATACTAGCTGGTCAAAAGTTTAAGACCATACCAAAAAGAAGTCCTAAACAGGGTAGGAAATGCCCAACAAGAGGTCTCAGTAGTGAGTTGCCCGGCCATCATTGCGAATAACTTCAAACATTCGCTTTGTCATGGTCAGTATAAGCGTTTGCAGAAGGCTGGCTGGAATGTTATTTCAAGTGATGACGATGGTTTCACGAAGATCATGTACTGTTTGGAACTGACGTCCATTTCTACAGACTTTCCTTGCCATCTACCTCAAAAATTTTCAATGGGATTCAGTTTGGGCGAACGCGCTGGATGGTCCAAAAGAATCACGTTATTCGCCATGAAAAAGTTCTTAGTCCTGCAGGCATTGTGGATTTCAGCGTTGCCCTACTGAAAGATCCAGTCATTTCCACACAAACGAGGGCCTTCAGTCAATAAGGATGCTCTCTCCAACATGCCAATGTAGCCAGTTGCTGTTTGATGTCCCTGTATAACCTGAAGCTCCATTGTTCTATGGAAGGAGAAAGCACCCCAGATCATGATGGAACCTCCTTCACTGTGTCGTGTAGAAAATGTCTCTGGTGGGATATCCTTATCATGCCAGTAACGTTGGAAGCCATCTTGACCATCCAGGTTAAAGTTTTTCTCATCAGAGAACAAAACCTTCTTCCACTTTTCCACGTCCCATGTTTGGTGCTTCTCAGCGAAGGTTAACCGAGCTGTTTCATGGTATGTGAGGAGGCGTGGCCTCTGAAGTTGTTTACGGTTTTTAAAGCTTTCTCTCGTTGATGCCGTCTTATTGTTCTTGAGCTGCATTCTGCGTCCGTAAAGTCCTTAATCTGGTTCGACGATCGGCTGGTATCTTGCCGGACAACCCGTCAAATCCTCCTACTCAACGCCGGCAAAATTTTCTTTGGCCGAGCACTTAAAATTCTCGTTCCGTATCCCTCAGGGTCTTTTAAGAAATTTACAATAGCAGTTTCACTACGGCCAATCTCACCAGCGATGGCACGTTGAGAGAGACCTTGCTTTTGCAGCTCGACAATTCTGCCATGTTCAAACTCTGTCAACTTTTTAACCTTTGTTATGTTTTTACCCAATGTAACACAGGTGATGTCAGTGGGAGATGTTGACAACGCTAATGCTTGAGCAAAAATGACAACATTTTATTACGTGTTTACCAATTAACGCTTCGTTTCAGTATGGTCTTAAACTTTTGACCAGCTGGTATTTAGGCTAATTTCATAATGTTCACATTTTCTCTATTAAATGCTAAAAGTTTTTATTTTTATTTTCCCTTTTTATATTTTTATCTTTCGAAGCTCTACTCAAATAAGTGGTTGAGTCTAACAGCGCAAAATGCATATTTATTCTTTATGTTCATTGGCCATAAGATTTTGACCAGCAGTATAATGTAGGTAATACTACGTGAAGAATATTTATTATAATATAACTAGTTTTCACTTTTCTCAGTGTAATATATGAATTACTTTTTATTTCTGTTTAATTCTGGCTTAACACAATGTGGGTTAAGGCGTTTGACTCGTAATCCGAGGTCGCAGGTTCGAATCCCGGTCGCAACAAACATGTTCGACTTTTCAGCCGTGGGGGCGTTATAATGTGACCGTCAATCCCACTATTCGTTGGTAAAAGAGTAGCCCAAGAGTTGGCGGTGGGTGGTGATGATTAGCTGCCTTTCCTCTAGTCTTACATTGCTAAATTAGGGACGACTAGCGCAGATAGCCCTCGAGTAGCTTTGCGCGAAATTCAAAAACTAACTTAACGCAATATAACGTAACAGTCACCTTTAACTAAAGAAGTACCTTAAGTGATGTACTTAAACAGTAATTTTTAAAAAACCCAAAAATTATTACTTTGCTTATTGATTTCTCCACAGTTTGCGCAGGTGAAAAATGATCTTGTTATAACCACTCGTTTTCATTTTTGTTTTCAAACACATTTCCAGTAACGAAATTGTTTGTTCTTAATTTCGTGCAAAACTACTCAAGGGTTATCTGCGCTAGCTGTCCCTGATTTAATATTGTAAGACTAGAGGGAAGGCAGCTAGTTATCACCACCCACCGCCAACTCTTGAACTACTCTTTTATCAACGAATAGTGGAATTGACCATCACATTATAATGCATCCTCGGGTGAAAGGGAGAGCATGTTTGATGAGACGGGGATTTGAATCTCCGTCCCTCGGATTACGAGTCAAGTGCCTTTATCACCTGGCCATGCCGGGCCCCAGTAACGAAATACAGTAAGTCCAACATGTATGATATTCATAAAGAATCAACTCAACATATCATGTGGAACTGGTGAGTGGGAATGTAAATAACGTATATGGAAACCAAATAATCTTTATTTGATACAGCAAAGACACATATATTTGTTATAAGAAAGGATATTCTACGTTTCTTTTGCTCATTGTAAAGGGACGCTCAATCTTACTGTTGTGCGTTTGTTGGCTTTTATAGCAAAGCTACATTGGGCTATCTGCTGAGTCCACCGAGGGGAATCGAACCGCTGATTTTAGCGTTGTAAGTCCGTCGACTTACCTCTGTACTAGCGGGCGACTAAGTATTATATGAACTGAAGATAACGACTAAAACACTTTTAAAAAGCCAATTACAAATTTAAAAATAAACAAATATAAACCCATTATGTTGTTTTTGTTTGTTTTAACACAAATCTACACAAAGGGTTACCTGGGCTCTGCCCATCACGGGTATCGTAACGCTTTTTCTAGCAGTATAAGTTCGCAGACATACCGCCGTGCCATTGGGGGCACTATGTTATGTAAAAACAACTAAAATTTTATTAGAATTTCTGATCAAACCTTACAATAAATCAATTAACTTATTACTCTGTTCAGTTTCGGCCTGTTGCGTTCGCCCATTGTACTGCTCAATGAGATAATGCTTTTGTTCAAAGATAATCCCTTGAATATTCGAAATGTTAATTCAGCTTTAAAATCTTTGAGAATTCTTAGTAGATTAAGAACAAACTTGAAATGAATTTTCTTGAATAGATGAGCAGTTTTTAAACTGTAGCATCGGCCCGGCATGACCAGGTGGGTTAAGACGTGCGACTCGTAATCCGAAGGTCGCGGGTTTGCATTCCCGTCGCGCCAAACATGCTCGCTCTTTTAGCCGTGGGGGCGTTATAATGTGATGCTCAATCCCACTATTCGTTAGTAAAGGAGTAGCCTAAGAGTTGGTGGTGACTAGCTGCCTTCCCTCCAGTCTTACACTGCTAAATTAGGGACGGCTAGCGCAGATAGCCCTCGAGTAGCTTTTCGCAAAATTCAAAACAAATTAAACTGTAGCATGTCTGACTCTGTCAGTAACCAACGCCTTTTGTAAAAAATAAATAAATCCTTGTTCAGTATCTACACACCCAATATACAGGTTTGTTGTATGCCAAGTCTTGTACCACGTTGATATGTTGAATTTATGCTGACGATAATTCTGTGAGAACATATACAGAAGATAAACTAATCGATTATAACATAAAATAATAAGTTCAGATTTTTTGTCTTTTCACTCTGTTTGTGCTACCTTTGTAGTTTTACAATTGTTTAGCCACTAAAACACTCCTGTTAGGAATTATTTTTTTACTATTTTAAATGAAAGTCGAACAAAGAAACAGATCATAATAATAAGGCGAAAGATCTCAACTTGTGTTTATGTTTGTACATGAAGTAAATGATCAGAAAGTCTGATGAACCTACTTCTCAATCCACCCCTTCCCTCATCTCACCTCACTACACATCAATTTAAATGGTAGGTTTACGTAAAAACAAAGTCTAGTTTGTTACTTTTAAACTTACTACCTCAAATTTCTTTCTGTCAATTCGTACGTCTTTGTCTTTCAATAAATGTCTTTTGTAAAACAATAAATCCTTGTCCATGATCCAAACACCACCCACAATATATAGGTTCCACCCATTTCTGTTGTATGTCAAATCTCGTATCACGTATATCGAAATGAGTCCATTTTTTTTAATGTATAAAAATATATTTTCCAGAAAGGAGGTATTAACTACAATCGTTCCAGGAGCCATGAACCATAGAGAATAAAGTCGTTTCGGGATGAATTACATTTATTTCTTTTTTAATTTATTTTTTGCAAATTATATTTTAACGAAAACTTTTCTTGTCTCTAAGAAAACTGTCCAGAGAAAATTGTAGTTAGTCTAACTTATAGTTTTATAAGAAACTGTAATAATACGTAGTAATTGCAGAACTGCCTGTCCAGCTAGTGGTACCGTAAACGACCGTGTACTGTTACGTCACAAGAGATATGGTCTAGTTAGAAAGTAACAGAAAAACTACATACGAGTACAATAGGTCCAGAAGTTACGTATTCGTCACTCCCACACCTTTTATTGATCTCGTAACTCTGACAAGAAGACTACTACGAAATGTTGATTTAGTTTATAGTTTTATAAATGAACTTCTTTGACAAATATTTTGTGGTTCTTACATTTATTTTGTGTATAGAGAATTGTGTACACATACCTGAGAAAAATTAAATTACTCTTCGCTGCGGTATCTGTATAATTCTGTACGGATCGTCTGGAATACATTAAAACGTACAGCAACTAAACCTTTATGTAGTCCTGGACAGACACGCGACCTGAGCTTCTTCCGCTAAGAAAGTATGGAACGGGCTTATAGAGAAGTGAAACACCAGTGATACAAACAGCCACTCCAATAGTAAGACAATACAAAACACGGACATTGTTTTTCTCATAAACACATTCATTTAACACACTGTACAATTAGCTGCCAGGTAATTTATGATATACCCACTTGGGTTGTGGTACCTTTGTGGGTGTTCGAGTTAAACAGGCTAGCAGCCCTCAAAACCAGTTTCTTGAAAATATTGCAAAATGGCCTAGTTTCAGAAGACTATCGTATTAGACAGCGTTGCTCTGTTTTAGCGTGTTTTTTTTTTATTCTTGTCTCTGTCTCAATCATGTTATAAACTTTTAGATTCAGCTGTAGCTGGTCCACCATTCAGAAGAATGTAATCAACCGTGCAGACAATTTTTATATATATATATACACCCACATATATGTATATATACAAGGTATAGACAAGTAACAATTTGCTCACTGAGCTGTATTAACTAGATATGAAATTTAATCGGTTTATTGAATAAGAGCATATATGCACATAATAATATAACGCATATTTATAAAAAATATTTTATGTCATAAAATATTCTGAATTTTATACGAGTAGACAGTTTCACATCACAGATGCAATAACTTGTACAATTCACGATCAAGATATAACAACTACAATAAAAATGATCTGGAGATAAATCTCAATTCCGAGTGATACTTTAACAATTTATATCTTGTGATATCCCCTTACCCTGCCTATCTGTATTCACAATATTGTAAAAGTGTAGAAGCTATTCAGAGAGTTGTGACACAGTTACAGACGCAAACCCAAAAGGTAACAGTAACGTGCTACTGGTTTGGTTCAGATTGGTAACTTCATGGCAAAACACATCTTCAACACAAGTTTCAAAGGCAATGAACATCTCCCTTTTGTGTTTAAGAAAACAGTGACCAAAATGCAGTCAAACAACTAAATTTTTGTTTGCTCCGGTCACAATAACCAGACGTCTATTGGAACTAGAGAATGAAAGATGAATTCGAACTTATGTGAAAGATAAAAAAGGTTCATGTTTAGTTTCAGAGATACAATCTCCAGCAGTTGTTTCTTTAAAGACTAAAATTATAACAACCATTATTTACACAAGGTCCAGTCAGGTTAAGATCCTTGAATAATAAAAGGTAATTAGAACGCATGTAATAACTTTTACTGAGCATATTGAGTGAAAGGACCAACAAACCTGATATAAAATCACGTTCGCTAAACATAACTTTGCTCACCTTTCTCGTCTCTAAAAAAACGCTATCTGAACGAAAGAGATCAAACAACCTCATCGAAATAAATAAAATAACATCTATTCCGTAAGTCTAACTACGTAACAGCAACAGTACCTCATTATAGACTTCTTTTTGTTGTTGTTTCTTCCAGACACAGAAAAACCCAAAGTATTGTCAATTTTGTGTGTTTATGTCTGCCTTTTTATAACGGATTAAGGATGATGGAATAAAATAGGCTTAAGATATTAACAAATGTGCAAGTTTGTTTCCACGTCAGTGGCCAAGGTCGTCACAACAGCGACTATTGCTTCTCAAATTTCATTTGTACAAATTAGTTTGAATAAAAAAAATTACGAAATATGATATTTAAAAATCAAAACTTTCAATTTTCACAAAATGCGTGCTAGACGTTTGATTTAAAATCCTTTTTGTCGTAATTTTAAGTTTTAAAATATGACTGCTAAGTGAATAGAGAGGAAATTAATCAAATAGCCACTGTTAAACAATATTTCAAATAATAAATGATATTGTAAAATGATCTTGAAAACTATTGTCAAAAACTAAAGTGTCGATAAATTATATAAAACATTTGGATTAATATTCTACATAAATAGAGTGAAAAACTAGAAACTAACTTTTTGAGTTAATTTAAGAACTACTGTGTTATTCTTATATAGAATCTATATGTATGTTGTTGTTCATTCAAATATATTGCGTACCTAAATACAATGTAATATAATGTTTAGAGACGAGGGAACTATTGGTCCATTGGCTATCTCATCTTCTATAGCTGTTGTGCAACTAAATCCAGAGTTGTTGTGAATCTAGATATATGGTTGTCGTGCTTCGATATATATAGTTTTTATGTATCTAAACACATAGTTGTTATGTGTTTAAAAATACAGTTATTACACATTTTTATAGTTATTGTGCATTTCGAAAATACATAAATATTCACTAGAATGTGTAAGTAAAAAGTGTATTTGCTACATGAAGTAACGAAGGATCATTTCTAAAAATTATTATTCCACTGCTGGTTGAAAAACAGTTAAAATTAATATCGTCTACAAATGAAAGTGTTTATGATTTTGCAAATGAAATGACCCTTATTCCATGAAGGTAAAATAAAAGGCGTTTTAATCACAAAATGTCTAATACACTTAAGTTTACACAACATAGCCTACAAATAGAAAATAACAATTTTATTGTTTTGTACTGTAAATATTACCTTATTAATTAATTAATGAAATTAAGTATTAAAAATTTAGTGGTATTTTTTGCTGTATTTTATAAAGCGTGTAAAATTGTTGAAGCCTAACCTTTCAGAACACAAAACTCTTCTTGCAGTGTTTAGATTATGTGAGTTTGTGTTTGTTAAATGACTTACTCTCATTAAATTACATGCTATTGGATAGCCTGTAAAAAGTCAGTGTTTTTAGATTGAGTGAATCATTGTTTTAGTATTGTATAATATCTACCTACTCTGGAAGGAGCAACAAGATTATGTATTTAGCCATTTTGTGTGTGTGTGTGTTTAGGTTCCTTAACACGTGTAGGCCGAATATAAGTTAACTGTTTTTAAATAGTCGCATCAGAAGTTGTGTGGGGCTCACCTGAAGAATCAACACAGGACTTCTTATGCAACACCGTGTTATTTAACTAGATTAGTACGATATTTCAAAACAGTCCAGAGATGAAGTATTCCGTTAATAATTCAACTATAGTAGGTACGTTAAACTACACACATTCCTATAACCTACTTGCTACAGTAAAGATCGTTTTTTCCTTCATTTATACCACCAGCTTGTTTCTCCCAGTATCTA
This sequence comes from Tachypleus tridentatus, assembly GCF_004210375.1. Classification (NCBI taxonomy): domain Eukaryota; kingdom Metazoa; phylum Arthropoda; class Merostomata; order Xiphosura; family Limulidae; genus Tachypleus; species Tachypleus tridentatus. The sequence goes on from NC_134828.1 coordinate 88,728,868, forward strand.
CTTTTCAGAACCAAAGTTTAAAACAGTTTTGACCTATATACAGGATGTACCGTAGAGTCAATCCTTTGGGCAATGAGTTAGAATCAGTTTTTGTAATTTAATTTAAATCATTGTAGTCCAAACACATTTTTTTAGATCCAGTCTTCTTCACAACTAATATTTATAGGTCCAAGGTTTAATACTCAGCTAATTTACTCCTTTCGTGGCTTCTATCTCTTTCAGTGTCTCAGCATGTTATATTGCCAACTGATATATGGGGTTGAATCTCCAGTATAAATCTTAGTTGTTTTATTTGTATTACTTAAGATATGAAGCACATTGATTGTTTTGAATTTGGCGCAAACATACTCTCGGGCTATCTGCGCTAGTTCTCCCTAATTTAGCAGTATAAGACCAGAAGGAAGGCAACCCGTCATCACCACCCACCTCCAAGTCTTGGGCTACTCTTTTACCAAAGAATAGGGGGATTGACCGTCACATAATAATGCCCCCACGGCTGAAAGGAGAATACGTTTGATGTGATGAGGATTCGAACGCGCGTCCCTTAGATTATAAATCAAGCGCTCTAATCACTTGGCCATGCCAGGCCTAAAGTACATTGATGGAAGGGTCTTGAAATTATACTTTAATTTTACCCACTTCTGCAATTAAAGTTCTAATGATTTTTGGTGTCGGGTGGATGTTTTGAATTATTTTCTAAAAAAAAAGTGATGCAAAATGCAGTCCACTTAAAAATAACAGTAACAATCATTTTTTTAACTTTCAAAGTTAGTACAACTAACATTCACCAGTATGACTAAATTTACATATTCCACATGGATAAAAAATAATTCTAATTACTTGCTAATTTTGTGCATTTTACTTATTTCAAACCCAAACCCAAAACATGAACTAATTAGTTAATATAATAAATAAGAAATCGAAGAATAACGTTCCTGTGAGTATTTATTTCCTGTGAATTTGTAGGTATTAAAATATTCGTTATTATATCAAGTACAATTTTTTGTTTTAAAGTAAATATCAATTTCAAATTTAGTACAACTAACATTCACCAGTATGACTAAATTTACATATTCCACATGGATAACAAATAATTCTAATTACTTGCTAATTTTGTGCATTTTACTTATTTCGAACCCAAACCCAAACCATGAACTAATTAGTTAATATAATAAATAAGAAATCGAAGAATAACGTTCCTGTGAGTATTTATTTCCTGTGAATTTGTAGGTATTAAAATATTCGTTATTATATCAAGTACAATTTTTTTGTTTTAAAGTAAATATCAATTCTTTAAAATTATGTAATTAAAGTTTATCATAAGAATACTTAAGAAACCTCACCTTATGCTTCTGTTGATTTTGTTTTACACTTAGTTGAAATGGGAAACTATTTTGTACGATTCTTTCTGAGTGTTCGTCTCAATAGTAAAGTACCGGAGTGTTCCGAGTGTTCGTCTCAATAGTAAAGTACCGGAGTGTTCCGAGTGTTCGTCTCAATAGTAAAGTACCGGAGTGTTTAGCTGTAGCGTTTACATTCACTATTATTTTCACATGATAAAAGGAGATGGAACTAGGACATTGCTGAAGCTGCACTAAGAAAAAAAAAAACCCAAAGAGAACAGACTCTTGCTTTTACTTACTTTTTAGATAAGAACAAGGATGATTACGTCGGATCATAAAGCGGAATGCTGAGTATTTATGAAATACAGTTGAGTGTGCCCGTTTAAATCCACGGTTTATGTGAACAGTGTCATTAACTGTTCCACATAGCACCGCTATGTAATAAGTTTACTGCGGCTGTCATAATTTCGATCTTTTGTGTTGTATCACAATGATTTTCTGTTATTACTCCATTAATTATATACTTGAAAGCTAGATATCAAGAACGGTATTTTAATAATTTGCCTGTACGACTCCCATGTAAATTCTATGTGAAGATTTGTCTCTTTGTGTGTTTTAGAATTTCACGCAAAGCTACACAGGGGCTATCTGCGCTAGCCGTCCCTAATTTAGCAGTGTAAGACTAAAGAGAAGGCAGCTAGTCGTCATCACTCACAGTGAACTCTTGGCTTACTCTTTCACTAACAAAGAGCTGGTTGACCGAAACATTATAAAATACCTGCGGCTAAAAGGGAAAATATGCTTGGTGTGACGGGGAATCGAACACGCGACCCTCAGACTACGAGTCGAACGCACTAACAACATGAACATGCCGGATAGCGTGTGATATTATGTAGTTACATTTGTTTATTTCTATGTCTATGTTAAAATTAACTTTAAAATAAAAACTAGAAAACATTGTCGAATGCTTTTAATTATTTCATTAATACGCAGATCTTAATATTATACGTGTTTATGTGTGTGTGTGTTAATAAATATTTATATTCTCTTTTATACAGAAGAAATAGAACCCGGCATGGCCAGGTAGTTAGGGCGCCCGACTCGGAATCTGGGTTTCGCGGGTTCAAATAAAAAAACATAAGAAATAAATATGATTTTCATAAAAAATATGGGACGTATGGAGTTGACTTTAAAGTTATCTCTGGGAACAGGAGTAGGTCTACTTCTATCATTCTTGTTTCGTGTTCTGTTATAATTATTTAGAATCAAAATATAACGAATACCGTCATAATATAACTATGAAACAGATGCAAACGAAGAGACATTTATTTTACAAAAAAATCATAATTTCATGATACTTGCGTGAGAGTCATTAACACAAATAAGTTAGATGTTTTAGACCGTGACTTAACGTGAGAATTTGTTACAATTATTAATAAAAACTTCTGAGCGAAATAATATATCAACCATTCTATATATGCTGTATTTAGACCTCAATGTCTTGTCATATTAGTGCTCTTCTTGCTGGCTAGGATACGACAGAGATAGTAGTTGTTTGGAACAACTGTTTTGGAGTAAACTGGATTAAGTTCGTGAAATGTATTTTATTTTCGGCGGCTCCCCAGTGAAACAGTGATACGTGTGCGGACTCTTACTGTTAGAAACTGTTTTGCTATTCGTGATGGACAGTTTTGTTTGTTTGAATTTCGCACAAAGCTACACGAGGGCTACCTGCACTAGCCGTGCCTAAATTAGCAGTGAAAGACTAGAGGTAAAGCAACTAGTCATCATCGCCCACCGCCAACTCTTGGGCTACTATTTCATCAACGAATAGCGGGATTGACCGTGACTTTATAACGCCCTCATGGTTGAAAGGGCGAGCATGTATGTTGCGACGGGAATTCAAACTCTCGATCTTCAGATCACGAGTCGAACGCCTAACTCACCTGGCCATGCCGGGCCATTTGTGCTGGACTACAAACAAATAAGCATACACCAGTGAACTTGTGTTATTATATTATTTGCACATTTGTGATGTTTCAAATCACAATATCACTATATATATATATATATATATCAGTGATTCTACAGCTACCAAATACGTTAATTGTAAATAGGCGATTTTTTAATAAGCACTATGAAACAATAATGATGAAACTAATATAAATCAGAACATTACTAAAAAACCAAGATTAAGTTTTCCATGACCAGTAATATTATGGTTAATTTTTGTGTCAATTTCGAGTGAACGAACAAATCTGAGCCAGGAATATAAAAGCGTATTCATTTTTTTTGGCGCAGATATAAAGAGAAGAAAATAACCCCGAGACTCGAAGTAACAAAAAAGTAAAGAAACAAACTACACGTTCATGATAACACTTTTTAACCAAATAAAACTTCAGACACGAGTAGTTAACTAAACCAATTATACAGATATGTCAACAACCTTATGGCGACGAATGTAAAATAGCTGTAAGAACATGTACTTGAATGTTTCCTACCACATTAACCTTGCTTGAACCCATAGTCCAATAAGAAAGGGCTATGAAAGTTCTGCCTCATCGACTCTAGATATAACTGATAGTTTGGTTGACATATTATTATAAATTATTATTTACTTTCACTCAGAAGTTCTTGTTAACATGCAATTTTCTCCATCCATAGACACTGTGGTCGCTTAATCCACTCAGAAATCGAGGTGACTAACTTGTTGGTTCTAAGAGATAATGACCAGTTTAAGGAAAATAATAACAAACAGTGTTAATATAAATAAATAACACATTGTTCTAACGCACTAATTATAATTCTGAATGAATACAATTGACTGTTGTTTCTTATTAAGCACAAAGCTATCTGTGCTTCGAATTCCCCTCACATCAAACATGTTGACGGTGTGTGGTGATGACTAGCTGCCTTCCCTCTAGTCTTACACTGCTAAATTAGGGACGGCTAGCGCAGATAGCCCTCGAGTAGCCTTGCGCGGAATTAAAAAAAACTTTAAAAATCTGTACAAAGCTACATACACAAGTGCTATCTGTGTTCTGCCCACCACAAGTACAGAAAGCCGGTTTCTAGCATTGTAATTTCGCAGATGTACCGCCTTGCCACTTGGGAAGTTACTGACGTCAGAATGCAAATGTATATATACAACGAAGTGACCTATAAATAAGTTAGTCTAATTGGTTCTACCAAGCCAGCTGTACTTCACTGTAACTGTCCTATTTTGTGTCCTTTATTGACCTTATCTGTAGTACTAAGTACGGTAGTGTTTAGTACGCAGGAGAAGCCGACAATTAATGGCCGCTACATTCAGTTTGCTTCTCTGTAATTCTTAGAAATAGCTGCTTAAGTTGAGTCAAAGCCTTATTTGAGCACCAAATTGCTCCAATCGAGTATTTCACGGCTTGTATAACAGTAATATAATTCTGTTCTTCTACCAAACGTGTTTTTGTGTGAAAGTAGTAAAAAGAAAACTAATACTTAGTGGTGAATTAACTTTATAAGTATATATTATTTTCATGTTTCATAAATAACAATTTCAGTTACGGTTGCTAGATGACAACACAATTTGTTCTTATATAACGACTGTTTGTGACTTTTCAGTGGACAAACATTATATCTGTTAAAACAGTTTCAGTAAAAATAAAGAAATAACAATCTAAATTAGTATTCAAAGTATCAAGGAGATTAAGTAGTTATGCAAGTGACAGATCCGTGTATTGTTTATTGACATACAGAGGTCTACGTTTCTTCAAATTCTTAGGGGCAGCTATGTATGTACGCGTGGTATCCTGTTTCATGGCCTGGAATCTGTATAACGTTCTCCCTATTAATAGCCATAGGCCTAGCATGAGATGGAATGGATTGTATGCACATGCAATGAGTTGGGGTGGAGCTGGAATGCTGGGCTTTGCAAGTATCTCTTTAACGTTAGCCTAGAGCTCCAGGGTACTTGTCTGGTATTGGACGAACCATCTCAACTTCAGTGCCTCTCCTATCCCAGGGTAATCCGATATTAGAGAAACTGGTGAAACTGATATGATATTAACAATATATATTACCATTGAATTATAAAAAATAAAACAAAAATTCACTTAGCGATCTGCCTTAATTAAATTGTTTAAAAAGGGGGATGGGAACAAGTAATACAATTTTTTTTTTTTTTTTTTTTTTTACAAAACATAAGTATGATGTAGAGATAAGAATGCCAAAAAAGTACAAAATCGAGGTATGGTTATTCATCACTCTTAGACTGTATAGCACTTGTCAGTTGAAATGCTTTTATTCAAACCTGAATTCGTGCAGCTTACAGGAATTCAACATTTAATTGTAGATATAAGTTAATGTTGGAAAGATTTGGCTCATTATGTAGTGATTTTTGCTTGGTTCTGTGTATTCCCCGTTACATTGTTTCTGTATTCTTTGGCATTGTTATCTCTACACGGTACTTAATGTTTACAAAATTTTATTTATTACTTGTATTAGTGACAAAAACAAAACATTAACTAAATGTTCATTACTGACTGGCCTTATCGTGAACGATATATTTGTTAAGAGAAGCTATTTTAACGAAAGTCAGGTAGAAATCACCAGCCATGCTTGATAAAGTCGTGACAAAATCTTTTTTTTTTGGGGGGGGGTCGATGTCTGTTGCTTTAGCATTTTGTTTTCTAAACTTATTTATTCAAGCTCATTGCTTTTTATTAGCCGTTCTGCAAACAACTAAGTAGATGTTACATTGGATGAAACATAACCATGCTTCAATTAACTGGATAAACGTGAGGACAACAATCAACCTTGCATTCCTATAAAGTATCAACCGTGAAAATCGTTGCAACGTGTTATAAACCGGTTGTGCAATAAAAAATGACGTACCTAAATGTAAACATTTAAGACAAAGTATTTACATATTATTGACAAGTTATATTTAACCCATTTTTGTCATACTTACCCATAGTAATACGCTCTTTGGTTTGACAAAGAGTAAATATTTGGATAGTTTTTTTCATTAATCTTAGAACAATACTGTAATTTTCAAACATTTGGACGTGGCATGGCCACGTGGTTAAGGCCCTCGACTTTTAATCCAAGAATCGAGAGTTCAAATCCCCGTCACACCAAACATGTTTGCCTTTTCAGCCGTGGGGGCGTTAAATTTGTGACTGTCAATTCCACTATACATTGGTAAAAAAAGTAGCCCAAGAGTTGGCGGTAAGTGGTGATGACTAGCTGCTTTTCCTCTTGTTTAACACTGCTAAATTAGGGACGGCTACCGCAGATAGCCCTCGTGTTGCTTTGCGCGAAATTCAAAACAAACAAAACCAAATTAATCTCTCGTGCAAAAACAGTAAATATAGTTTTTGTACCACTCTTATAAAATTTATTCTTTTTTTCATTTACGTGTCTACTTAGGAATTTTGCATAAATTTTTCTGAATAAAATAGAATATTGATGTTGGTGTGATCTGGTGGTTAAAGTGCTCATCTCCAAATTTGCAGGTCAGAGGATCGAAACTAGCTACTAAACATGTTCGTCCGCTTTTAGCCTTAAGAGCGCTCTAATGTGACGTTCAATCACACTTTTTAGTATGGAATAGCCCATGGATTGGAGGTGAGGCCTATTGATTAACTGCCTTATCTACAGTCTATCAATTCATAATCTGAAAACAACTAGCGCAGATAGCTCTTGATTAGCTTTGAGCGAAATTCAACAAACAAACAAACGTAATTGTATGCTTTATTACTTATTTTATCCTTATGATATGCCCTCCTCACCATGGTTCAACACAAAGTCTGAGGGCTTGTAATATTAAAATGTGTGTTTGTATTTTTGCGTTGGGTAAAGCACACATGGTCCATGGTGCAGCGTTGTGCTAAACAATAAACAAACAAACAGATCATTATTATCATATGTTAGCCACATGCTTAAAATATTACTATGATGAAAACATAAAGCCGCTATTACATTGTTTGTGTCTTGTGCTTTCGCATTGTTTTGTAACAAAGAATAGGTGGGCCCAGCTGACGATTTTTACTTTGTAATTAATGACCAGTAGATTCAGTCTTATTCTGTAACTGGGCTTGTATTGCAATGGTTCATAACGGTATGTAGGAGAAACAGCCCTGATTTAAAAAAAAAAAGATTCATCGCTCATTTATTAATGGTAGCTCTGTAATTTATTAGTATAAATATTTTTTTATAATTCTAATGTTTATATTACTTTTATATGATGTAAATTTGTACATTGTGAAAACTTATTCACCCTATGTTTAATTAACTGACATATTATTAATTTCTGATATATATTTAATCTTTTATCATTTTGTGTGTTTTTTTTTTTTTTTTTATTCTTTCATAGGATTTGATGTTCTAACTCGAGAACAACTTTCCAGGTAACATTTAAACTTTACATTAATCAGTTCCAGAGTTAATAGGCTTTTCAGTAGTTATCACTAGATGGCGATAGCTCGCGCTATGATAAAAAGTGTGTGTGTGTGTTGTTTTTCTGATAGCAAAGCCACATCAGCTATCTACTGAGCCCATCGAAGAGAATCGAATCCCTGATAAAAAAAGAGAGCGTGGCAAATGCTAGCTTATTGTATTTTACTCAAATGATGTTAATAAAAGAAAATGACCTGCTATGACATCACTCACTTTAAATCTGAATGGAAATATTAGATTAATTGTAAAAGTATTCCTGCATCTAATATCGAAAGAAGCAGTATGAAGTGCAATATAGCTTTAGTTGAGTTTATAACGTTCATTAAAAAATTATATTTTAACATGGATCCAGTGTTAGTGACGTTACAAATTCAAAATATAGACTTAATTGATTCAATGGTGATTTGAAACTACCTCCTCTGCTTTTCAGAATCGTAATTTGTTTTGAAAGAAACAGACTTTGTCTTGTAAGCTTTCCTATTAAGTACGAAAAACTATTTGTTCTAATATTGTGTGGTAAAATAATAAGTCCTTTTTTGTAATGAATTTCGTCAAAAAGATAACACAGAATGAAGTTAAATATTTTCATTACTCTACGTGTAGATTCTAGACTATTGTAAGGTGACCTCTGCGAACGTTTATTCCTTGCTAGTCGAAGCACTAAAATATAACAAGAAAGACATAGTGTTAATGTAAGGTACAAATTCAATTTTAAATTCATTTGCTTCTGTAAATGAATAAATTTGAATAAAAGACAAACACAGGAAATGAAAAACATTGAAAAGTCCTTGTTCTAAAGCTACTTCATTGTCTGAAAGAAATTATTTTTATAAAATTTATTATATTTTATTTATTTATTATATAAATACACTTTCAACTATATTTCATCCATCTAATAAAAGTTTAAACATTTTCTAAAACGTTTCTAAAACTAATATTTGAATATTAGTTCCTGTGTATCTTTCCTCTTCTCTTTGGAATGTTAATTCGCTTAGTTTATAATGTGATAATATTAACTATTGACAAAACTGTGTGGTGGCTTTTGTCAACAAACATTTTATTACGATAAACGTGTAATTTGTTCTACTTTTGAAATACATATCATGATTTGACTTAAAATAAATTAAATCTGTCTATACTTTCCAGTTTGTAACTAGGTTTTGATAGCAACATTGTTTATTATAGTTAGATAAGACAATCTAACGTTGGCCCCCGATAGTACAGTTGTAAGTCTACGGGTTTATACCACTATAATTAGGGGTTCGATTCTCCCTTTGCCCACTCAGTAGATAGCTCGGTGTGGCTTTACTATAAGAAAACACACACACACACACATCTAACGTCAAAGTAACTAAAATTATTCACGTGGACAGTAGGTGTGAAATCCAACGCACGAAACCTTGACATAAATTACTGTTCTGTACACTCTAATGAAGGCATTGACATGTGTGTTAAGGCATTCCACTCGTAATCTGAGGGTTCGAATCCTGGTCACATCAAACATACTAGCCCTTTCAAGCGTGGGGGCGTTATAATGTTACGGTCAATCCAATTATGCGTTGGTAAAAGGGTAGTCCAAGAGTTGGCGGTGGGTGGTGGTGACTAGCTGCTAAATTAGGGACGGCTAGCGCAAATAGCTCTCGTGGAGCTTGGCGCGAAATTAATAAAACAAACAACACTTTCATGACGCAATAAAAGTCATATTTTCTCATTCGTATTAAAACAACACAAAACTTATTGGTAAGTTTTGTATTTAACGCTTCACTCCATATTTATGTTTGTTAATCAGACTCGTATGATCTTTTATAATTATCATACTCTATTAAAACTTTTATTCAACAACAAGGGCAAAAAAATAAACAAATACAACAAGCCTATGTCTTTCCAAAAACTCAGTTAATGAGGGTTAAAGTTTTATGGTTATTAACTGATACTTTTAATAGATTCAATGTTCTAACTTAGCTACTAATGACATTAAGAAATCTGGTTTAAAATAGGCTTTTCACGCTAACTTTAGCAAACGTTTATTATTTTATTCATTATCTCTAAGCAGTGAAAGAAAACCCAACAAACCTAGAGCTTTTGTAAATTATGGTTTTTTCCACACTTTACCCATAAAGAAATTAAACTATGACTAACTTCGCTGCAGATTATAATCAACATCTGTTGCAAAAACGACGTCTTGGAGGTAAGCGATCTGCTCGTTTAGAATTAGGTAAATAATAGTTAGCTCATAAGCCTGCGATATTTTTATTGTTTTGAAACGTTTCCATGTTCTGCAGTAATTCGTGTACGTCGGATACGGAAATGGTATCCATTTTTCTCTATCGCATACAAATCTTTCACAAAACATAATATATATATATATATTTACAAAAGTGAATAATTTTAATTGAAATCGGGTCACATTTTATTATGCTTAAAATTTTGACAACTATACCCTATAGATTTCTCTAGACCAATCTGCGCTATGCTATCCTAATTTTCAAATGTTTGACTATAGCTGGAAGGCATTAGCCAACAGTACATATCATCAACACTTGGACTACTTTTGTTTATCAAATAGTGAGTGTTGAAATTGTATTGCTACTCTTAGAGTGCTCCAAAGTAACAGGATGTGAGTTACTACCACAGGATTCACAGTCTGGGTGTACCAACTACAATGCTAAACTCAACTCTAATTAACTATTCAGTAATGTCGGAAACTTTAATTCAGTCAATATAAATACCAGAAAATAATACGATCTGTATAACTTTCTAGTATTTGAGTTATGTACAGTTGGAAAATTCTAAGTGGTTTATGTTTTACCTTTAATCGATTTTCTATATTTCCATAAATTATGTTTTCGTTCTGGCATTAGGTAGCTACAATATAAATATATATATATATATATACGAGTAATTTTTTAAATTTTATTATACTTTTTGAGGCAATGTATTTATATTGACAAATTTATTTTTTTAAATATGAAACACTTAAACTGCATTATTTCAAGGTGATGAAGAACAAACGTTTCTTGACGAATATGGATAATATTAAAAAGCGACTATCAGTGCATATTAATTATCATTAAATAATTCACTATAAGGGAAATTGATTATTGTTTGAGGATATATAAATTATTTCTTTATTCAAGTTACGTCTATAAAGTTTCATAACTGAATATCAGTATATATGATTACTTTTACACTTGCTAGATAAAAACAACGCAGCTTGTGGGGGAATCGAAACCAGTTCATATCATGCCTACAACCCCGTTATAACTTGATGCAGATAAAGAAAACGTGAACAGCAAGCTGTAATTCAGCTCTAACTTGAACTCAATCAAGTAACACAATTAACTCAAATCTTACTTGCTGTGATAACAATCATTGCTGTTATAACAGTTTCAAAGTTTTCAGCCTAATCACCGACTTTCCTATTAGCTAGGACGAGATCTGAGACTCTGCAGTATGGACTCAGAAAACAAACAAGGATATCTTTATGTATATCAACTACGTCCCTGTCAACATCTTACTCTTACGTTGGTATATCAATAGCATTTTTAAATTCTGTAGTCATAAATTCTCGTAATGCGCAATGGATTTCTTGTTACTATTCATAAAATGTTTTACACAATACTGTCTCAAAGTGAATCGTGTTAATGTCGGTTTTGAATAAAAATCACTAGATACGAGTTTTAACCCCACAACTAATGTCATAGCAATGTTTCCCTACAGGTTTTCTTTATTTTCATTTTAAATGTTCAATAAATATCCTTTTCTTGACTATTGAACTTTATAACATGTTTCTGGTAAAAGTTGTAGGAAAGACACGAACATTCTAATAAGTTTATTTAGCGCTGAAAAACAAAAAAAACATTTAACTTAGAAGAATGAACTTCTTCATACAAATCAAAATATACATTTTTGTTTACATTTTTTTCTTAGTTTCGATCTGGTTTCTTTTGTCACGCATTTTCCTGTTAAATGACTAACCACGTTCTGGTTTGTTTTCGTTTATTTGACCTGTAAACGTTACTATACACAACCTTTTCTGCTCTCTTCGCTTACGTAATCCACCAATCATACAGACTTGTTTAAAAGAAGAAGAAAAACACGTAGAGCTACATCTATAAGTCATTGTAAATAATCAGTGAGGTAGGCAGATCGACTCTGACGCACCCTCATGCCAAATACACTTGTGGCTTGTTACCAGCTCAATGATGGCTAATCTGAAGAGACGACTGTTAGCTCCACGACAAATACCGTCAAACATACTTTATATACTCAGCTGAAACATTTCGATGTTGTCGTATAGATATTTTATAAGTCTATTACTATGGAAATCACGCATCGTACGTTGTATCATATAAGTGCTAATAAAAGTTCTGTCAGTTGTTTATAATTTACCTTTTGGCCAATCCTTCCAAGCAAAAGATCACAGTTCTTATAATTCAATAGAATATGGCTTGCCTCATTTTCAATTTAACTTTAGCTATAACTCTTCTCTTTTTGGTATATAATGGCATGATAATATTATTATTGAAAAACTCGTTTTAGTTTGTCAGAATCAATTATACGAAAGGTAACGATCTTAAACTGGTCCTATAAATCTTAAAAACAGTTTTTGAGGATAGTTTGTAAAATGTAATAGCAAACGTGGCAAAATTAACACGAGACTTCTGTTTTATAATTTTTTTACGACTCACAAGGTCTAAAGGTTTTGTTCCTCTTAGAAAGAAAGGAGTTTGAAAACACCTTGGTGAGGTTGGAACAGATGTTAAAGGAAAGTCTATAAACGGTATGATCTTACGTTGGTTTCCTCATAGTCAACTGCTGAAAGAAGAAGGTTAATGACACGTGCGGCTTGATGTGTCATAGTGTTACTTGTTCGAGTTGAAATACTTTTTATATAAACAACTTGTGAATATTCATTCTGACGTTCAGGTGTGTTCACTTTCAAAGGTCCTGACTTCATCTTCAGGGGCCGACACGGCTACGTGGTTAAAGCACTCTACTCCTAATTCGAGGGTCGCGGATTCGAATCCCCGTCACACCAAACATGCTCATCCTCTCAGCCGTGGGGCGTTATAATGTGACATCCATTCCCACTATTCGTTGTTAAATAGCAGCCCAAGAGCTGGCGGTGGGCGGTGATGACTAGCTGCCTTTTTTCTTGTCTTACAGTGCTAAATTAGGGACGGCTAGCACAGATGGCCCTCGTGTAGCTATGCGCGAAATAAAAAAAAACCAAAACAAACCAAACCACTTCATCTTCGGCTTTCATTTGTCACTGTGTCTACGTTCCGAATATTTTACCAGATACTAAAAAACATCAACGCTGGTATTTTGTTACCATTATTTGTACGTCAGATCTTTTAGACTATGGTTACCTTGTCATGTAGGAATAACTAATAAAACTCAGGTAATTAAAATTTAAAAATCCAAGCTGTGCAACATAGTTGTTGTTCATATATCTTAGCTTTGTGAGAATAAGAAAATTCATAAGTCAAAAAAAAAATACAGAATTCGTTGAAGCTGTTAAGAATACGTAATTTCCATATGTTGTTAATAACTCTCTATTCAAGATTGGTTGTTTTAATTACGGATTGGAAGTCTGAAATTCCCCTTTTTAAAACGTTAGGCCTCTGGAGAAATTAACAAACTAAACAAAATAAGTGGCTTTAATTAGCCTCGCAGTGTTTATGATTGAGCTTACCACTAATGGGTTTGCATATGTCATTACCTGATGAGGTTCTAGCTAATAAAAATCGTGGTAAGTATTGCTTTAGAGAAAAACAGTAAAACGTACGCTACAAAGAGATACGGATAAGATGTCATTGTGATGGTATATACTGATGAATAATAGAATTATAAGTTAATTTACATTTAAGGAAACCCAGAACTCCTCTTACGAGTACATACTGAAAGCGATATAAAAGCTTCCAGTTTCCTAGAAAAATAATTGCGACAAGCTTTGTTTTGTTAAGTCATGGTGAACAGGTGAAAGGATAACCATTTAGACTGTAACAGTGATAACATGCTTAGTGGGTTTTTGTTTTGGGGCAATGGTGCAGAAAAACGTAACAGTGGATAACCATCAATTCGAAAAATAAGTTGTGAAGGTCTGTGTGATTGTATCACTGAAGTTACACATTCCAATGTGAAAGCTTGTCGCTTTTATGGTTCTCTTTGCTCTCTCAGAAGAAACAATTTGTCTTGTGCAACAAACGAGCATTAGTGGATATGAGCAGCACATTAGCGTAAAGCTAAGCCTAACTTCTACCTGGGTCTTGCTTTCTACACCTAGCCTTATAAGTACTTCATGCGCTTAAAATGTGAGCCTCGCTTCAATCTACTATAATATAAGTTTAATTTATTCTTATCTTATCTTTTACTACACATTGTCTAGCATTATGTAAAACAACTTTATATAAAAGTATGTTACTAGTGTGCAAAACAACTTCCTTTGTTACTACTGTAAAATAGCCATTACAATTTCTGCAAAGTTCAAAACATGAGTATTATTCGTAGGTTGAAGTTAAGAGTTTGAAGCGCTGAGCGATGACAAATAATGTATCACTTAAGTAACCTTATGCATAGTGAATTGAGTATATTTCAAGTGACATTACATAGGATATCTAAAGCTAAACAAAATTATGAAAGTCTAATTTCTGTTTTATATTCTTATTGCGACATTTGTTTAAATTACATTTCTTCAAGCAAATACATTGCAGTAAGAACATGGTGATACCTCCTAAAGAACTCCTTTTGTGATCCACGATTTGCATTAACAGTATCGAACCACGTACATATTTTTTCAACAATAATCGATTACACTGAAACTTCTGCCGTGTAACTGTTATTTTAAGAACCTGAACCTTACCTGGAATGGTACTGGTGAGTAGCAGTGGTTGGCTGTTTTCCTGATGTTTGTAGTGTTTGAACTAATGGCCTGTCTTCACTGTTAGATAGAATACTTCATATTTGTTCAAAAAAGTTCGTATAAGCAGTTACGAAGACCCATTTAATTTTGCGCAAATTGAACCTTTATAAATGAAGAACTTGTATCAAGCTAAGCGTATCAGAGAATTATAGACAAATTAAACAGTAACCTATCACGAATAACCTATCCTTCCTTATTTAAGAAGTCCCAGTGTGTAGGTAGCACGTATATATATATATATACATGTATACACACGTTCACCTGCACCTTCACTCACAGACTGAACGTTTTCTCCATTTTGTTGTCGAACCTGGTTGGAACAAGAATAGGGCGGTTTAATTTCCCTCCCCCATTCTTCAGTGGTTCCAGGCCTGGAGCGAAGCAGGTTAAACTATGGTATTTGCGATCAAACGATCAATCTTCACCTGTCTTCGCTCTGGGCGCATTCTTCCTCGTTTGCGACTCGCTTCCTGGTTTAGTTCCGTGGTTGCAACGGCCCACGGCCACACCTGACCCCGCAGATCTTCTGCTGTAGGCATTAAAAGTAAAAGCTGTCTATAAAGATGCTCCTTGTTTGAATTAGAAACTAGACAATAATATGAATATTCGCCGACCTTTGAACGTTAAAAGCAACAGCACTAATTAATAGAATAGATAAATACAATTAAATAATCTGAAAATATAAACATTCATTCACTCGCCATCTGTCTCGAGTTTTCGAAGGCGAGCCTAGTCAAAAACCGCGAGAGAAAATAGAAACCTCTACAAACAAGCTTCAACAGACGAATGAAGCTTGTCGACACTAACTGTAACAATTATAAATAAATTACATATTCTCAAACTTACAGTAGCAATTCTAAATAAACAGTACATATTCTTACACTAACTGTAACAATTATAAATAAGCAGTACATGTTCTCAAACTTACAGTAGCAATTCTAAATAAACAGTACATATTCTTACACTAACTGTAACAATTATAAATAAACAGTACATGTTCTCAAACTTACAGTAGCAATTCTAAATAAACAGTACATATTCTTACACTAACTGTAACAATTATAAATAAACAGTACATATCTTTACACTTACAGTAGCAACTCCAAATAAACAGAATATACCTCTGTTCTTCTCTGTTTTCAGACAATATAACCACTAGAACGTTAATAATATAAAAGTTCTTTGTATGATAAATAATGCAGCTAAATTTCTAACATTAGTTTTAAGTATTTCTTCAGTTCCAATCGATATATATATATATATATATGTGTGTGTTGTTTTTCTTTTCATCAAAGATTAGAGAAGTTATTATGTCGTAACCAATAAGTTATGTAAGAGAAGGATTAGAGTCTTACAAAAGTATGGCACAGGGGGGCATAATAGTAATTAGAGATCATATAAAGGTATTATTCAAAAGTATCTCATGTAGCAATAAGAGAGATTATGAGAAAAAAAATCAAAGCTAGGTTTTATCTAATAATTTTACTTCTTTGGTTTAATATCTAAACAAGCTTATTACACTAGACATAAAGGATTTAATTCCTGCTAGCTTTGATCCTAGCTGAAATCAGACACGTTTTGTACGTCAGATACAATGTACTAGTCGATAACTCATCAAAAAAAGAAATCACAGCAAAAACGGGGTAAATATTATAGTATACCTCAAATTTTGCGAAATCAAACATGACCAACATAGAGACTAAAAAGTACAGTCCAGGCAGTCAACATCAGTAACATTTTTTGTGAGCCAATCAGAATTATGATCATTTATGAAATGAATTCGTGCCGTTATTGACAGAATAAATATTGGCAAAAATCAGTTATGTTAACAACTAACTTCTAATACATAGAAAAGCGTTTTAGTAACATTACGTTCCAACATTGACTTTTATGTCATGTTGCTAAGCAACTAAAGAATTAATTCGTGATGACGAGAAACCCACTTGAAGTAAAAATGTATCTCAGAACTGCTGGTATGGATATTAAAACTTTTACTAATAAAGCAGAAAGCAACGTTTTGACCTTCGTGGGTCATATTCAAGTTAACAAAGAGATAGTTTGCAACTGACCGTTGCCGGGCACATGTCTCGTCCCTAATACGTCACTATAGACGTAATGAGCACACAATAATCGAACTATTTTAAGCATTTCACTTCTACGACACCTCCTATTTTGAGAAATCAAACGTGACGTGACACACGTTGTCTTTTAGAAAGGTTAGATTAGAAATTATTTTGAAGAAGTTATAAGGATCCTGAGTTATTACAGTACCACGTGAAACACAAAACTCACTCCCTTCTGTTTAAAAAAACTGGTTTTGGAATTTTGGAATGTTTAACTTCAATGATACCTGACGCACACGTGAGCTGAATAGCCAGGTCAGAGACCCCTAGGATTTAGGTGTCCCTTGTTTTCTTATCCACAAGGTTATTCGAACAGGATGATGGAATAGAATGCCACTTATATAAAGAATCCACAGCCGAAAGTGCAGAGTTTGTTCAGCCTCATGACGTCATGAATACAGACCCTTCGATTTGCAACACAACATGCTTGCTAACCACTATGCTACACTCGACAAATCTAGTTGAAGGAAAATAAATCTTTAGCGACAGCTTGATCAGAGATAGCACTATATGTTTTTGGTGTTTTTTTGTTGTTGTTTTTTTGTATTTCTTTGACCATTCCACTATGCGCGTGTGCTGGTCTGGGGCTGTCTGACATTCATTGTCTAGCCATGAGAGACATAAAGGGGACAAAAAAGATCGGCTATGCTTTCACTTAAACAACAGGGTTCGATACCTATCAGTCCAGAATAACTAAACCAGCGAACATCCTCAGCTTTAGTTCAAACATGTTTTGAAAACTGGGCGCTTGTAAAGTGAACGCTTGCGTACACGTATATCAAAATGAATAAGTTTATGCAATAGGCATAAAAATGTCACGCCAGCTCTTTTTAATTGGCATTGAAAGATGAACATAATGTCACGAAAAAAGGTATTCTACCATGAAATTATACACAACCTGTTTAGGTGGTTTCGAAACAACATGTAATGAAAATCGCAGCATTAGAACAATAAAATTCTGCGCAGAAAATAAACACTACAGTTGTAGTGAAAGAGTTGATGTTTTCGTAGTTATTTGTTGTAGACGTTTTACTTTGTAAATATTTGTGTAGTATTTCCAAGTTAATAGACAGTAAACCTATTCATAGGAGAAGAATGTATTCTCTTCGTTATCGGCCCGGCATGGCCAGGTAGGTTAAGGCGTTCGACTCGTAATCTGAGGGTCGCGGGTTCGAATCTTCATCACACCAAACATGTTCGCCCTTTCAGTCGGGGGGACAAGTTATAATGTGACGGTCAATCCCACTATTCGTTGGTAAAAGGTAGCCCAAGTGTTGGTGGTTGGTGGTAATGACTTGTTCCCCTCCCACTAGTCTTACGCTGTTAAGTTAAAGACGGCTAGCGCAGATAGCCCTCGCGTAGCTTCGTGCGAAATTCAAAACTAACCGACCCTTCGTTATCATTTAAGTTTTTAGATAATTTACTGTGTAGAGAATTCGAAACTTATCACTTTATTGGTTCTCAGATCTCTGAAGTTTCGTGAAATGGAATTGCAGCTCATTGATTTATTATGTTAGTTGTTCAAACTAAGCCTATATTTTGAGAGCAAAATTTCTTGTGTGATAAAATTAATATTTAATTACTTGTTTTCATACTAAAGTCCGGTACTTAATAATTTGTAAATAAAAACAGCCATAATTATGGGATTCAGGTTTAATCAAGTTATTTTTTATACTGAAATACCTTTTAGTTTCGCCATTTGTGTCAAGTTATATAGTTCATGAAATCTGTTTTATTTCAGCTGAAATTTTATGTATTATTTTCTTTAAGAGATTTCACCTCACTTTACATTCACCCCCAGGTGGTTCAGCGGTAAGTCTGACAGCTGGTAACACTAAAAATCGGGTTTTGATACATAAAGTGTATAACTAACAAACACTTTCGGTGAGTTGAGAGGAATCCTGACATAACAAAAAGGTTGTTGTTGTTGTTTCGAATTAAGCACAAAGCTACACAATGGGCTATCTGTGCTCTGCCCACCACGGGTATCAAAACCCGGATTTTAGCGTTGTAAGTCCGCAGACATACCACTGAGCCACTGGGGTGGCTAAAAATTGTTAAACCTACACAAATTTTAAAACTTGTTCCTTACTAAGAACAACAAAAACAACATATTTACCAGTGAGATTCTGACATAATGAAGACCTGAAGATGTTTTAGGTCATTTTTATTATTAAATTTTAGGATTATTTATTATTCACATCATAATAATAACTAACGTGCAACATGTTATCACTTTCGGTGTTTCCTTCCCTCTAGTCCAGTGGTTCTTAACCTTTTTCAATGTTTGCACCCCTTTCAAATCAGTAATCATTTCTCGCACCCCCTGGAGAAATATAAAGCATACTCTTATGTAAAAATATAGATTTGCTTTAATTATTCATGGGCATTCTCGCACCCCTTGGGAATCATCTTCGCACCCCTTAGGGGTGCGGGCACCCTGGTTAAGAACCCCTGCTCTAGTCCATCAGTTCAAAGATAGGGACGACTAATCTGAGTGTCCTTGTTAAGCTTTGCGCAAAAGAACAAACAGTCAGACTTCAGACACGAAACAGAAATGTTTATTACTTAGAAAAGGGCAACAAGTAACATTGAAATTCGTAAATAATCAGCTACTCTGCACGTTTCATTGTTTTCATATACGTATGTACAAAGTACTACCATTTAGACATTATAAACAAGCACGGTAGTATTGTAATAAAACGGCACATTGTTCTATAGTAGATACTCCTATTAAGTTCAGTTTTTTATAAGATTCATGTGAGAGTTGTGTGTATGTCTTATACATAGTAGGTAGGTCATCTTCTTACCTGTGGTTATCGAGTTCTTAAAGTACATAAAAAGTGGTTCAGTACAAGTGATGAAACAGTCAGCACCGTTAGTACAATTCTTCACTTTATTATACATAGTTCGATTCTCTAGAAGTTAGAAGAACTAGTTAAAACTAATGTTTGTTGAGATGTTCCTTAGATTAAGATAAAAATTATATTATTTCTAGAAGATATATATAGATGCTATCTTTTCTACAGGGGGTGGGGCATAACAAGGTGGTTAAGGTGCTCAACTCCTAATCTAAGTATCGCAGGTTTGAGTCTCCGTCACAGCAAACATGCTCTCACGTTCAGCCATGGAGGTGTTATAATCTGACGGTCATTCCTACTATTTGTTGATAAACGAGTAACCCAAGAGTTGGCGGTGGGTAGTGATGACTAGATGACTTCCACCTAGTCTTACGGTGCTAAATTAGGGACGGCTAGCGCAGGTAACACTCGTGTAGCTTTTTGCGAAATTCATAAAAAGTAAACAAGAACAATCTAGAGGGGGCTCGAACCATAAAAATACTAGTGTATTTATTAACACGAACTTTTCAGTTAAAGTAAAGAAGGGTATAATTACAAGTCTTTCAACAACACTGTATTTGCTATACCTGGTTCTATCCGAATAATATTGTTGCTATCCTAAAACTTATGTTGATTACTGTCGTGTGTCACTTTCTTATTTAGTGTGGTTTGCGGTTTTATATCGACAAAACAGTCATGGTTCTAATCAAAAACACCTTAGGTGTGAGAAAAGATGCAGCCAGTAAAGAACTGAGCGTGCGACTTAAGCGAATGAAATCAAAATTGGCGGCCAAACCAATAGTTATACTTAAATCATTTATAAAGATTTCACGGCAAATATTCATTTATTAGTTAGTTAAGTAGCACATTTTGTCCAACTTTGGGCACCGATGTTGGTTAAAACAAAGTACGTCCTCTAGATAACTAATGAATAAAAATTTGCTGTAAACTTCTTATCAATGCTATAGGTAGAGCTATCAGTTTGGCTACCATTTTGATTTTATCACTTTAAGTCGCACGCTAAATAATTTTTGGTCGCATTTTTTTTCACACCTAAGGTGTTTCTGATTAGATCTACTATATCCATTGCCGACAAGATATTTTGCCCAGTACCAGAGCTTTTCAGACCAGCTGACATACAACAAACATAGTAGCAGGTGAGACATGTTTATATTAGCAAATTGCTTAACAGCAATTGTAGTAAATTAAGTTGTTAAAGTGTAATTTTTCATAAATTTTATGTAAATGTAACATAAGTGTTTATTTATTTATTGTACTTTAACTTTGAGGTTTGCGTCCTGTCCGTTTTCTTGCTATAGTAAAGCTGTAGCTTATTGGGCCTTAAAGAATAAACAATTGTTTACCTGTTATTTCATTGGTTATGATTAAAAAGTACATCTGAATCTAGATGTTAGTGATGGGAAAAACGCCTTTAATGAGGCACTAATTCCCAGTGACTTAAAACTTTACTTTTTACATAAATAATTTGTTGTGATAAGCTAGAAATTTCTGGATATGAATTTGATTGGGTAGGGAGAACCTTAGCCAGTTCGAGTCTTACGAAAGAGGATACATTTTATTTCTTGTGGTTTAGTAAGCTTTTTAAATTAAACACTAGTTGGTCAAACAACTGTTTTCTTAAAACGCTTTTATGAATCTTCACCAGGGTCATGTGTGTTTGTGTGTGTTTTCTTCTAGTAAAGCCACATCGGGCTATCTGCTGTGCCCACCGAGGAGATTCGAACCCCTGATTTTAGCATTGTAAATCTGTATACATACGACTTGATTAGCGGGGGGCCACCAGGTTCATTCGACGGGTACGATGATTGTAACATAATGCTTATATACCCAGTTAACTAAATTGGGTGAAACTATATTTTAAATTCAATAGAACGTGCTTCGTTTTGCGCTTTCTCACAGATATGACGCTTTTAACCACAGTTATAGTGGAACAAATTTGAAAAGATTTGACCAAGTTGTATTCGTAACATCAAACTACATTACATGAAAGTAATAAAAATGATTAAACATTTACCTTCAAATAAAAATTGTCCTTCACTGAGTTTCATTAATTTCAATATATAGAGCCTAATATTTTAAAAATTAGATCATGTGGTCTTAATAAACTATATAAACATGGAATGGCTTGGTGATGAGGGTGCTCGATTGAGGGTCGTGAGTTAGAACCTTCATCAAATCCTATATGGCTGTAACTAGGTCAACTACCTGGGTGTAAAAATTCTTGACCGAGAACAATGTCAGCCGACCACAAACTATTTGGGATTAAGGTCGTAAAGAAGTAGAGGGGGACACTAAACTATGTGACAACATTGTCGTACCCTCTAACTGAAAAAAAAAAAATTACTCTGTAACCATAAATAGGTGATATTAATAATTAGTTTATTGTATATTACACAATGATTGCCACAATCATTCAAAATAACAAATAGGAACCAAATATTAAAAAAGAAACATGCTGGCGATTATTCTAAATGTGTAACATTTTACACTCACGATAAAATTTAAATTAAAACACATAAAGTTACACAGCAATAAGAGTTTATACAGGGTGCTGATTACATCGCAGTTTATTTGCTGCACCCTAGATGTTCAGACACCAGAGTAATTAATATCATGTTATATGATAATAATATAATATTATAATAATTGTTTCGTTTTTTTAATTTTGCGCAAAATTACACGAGGACTATCTGCGTTAGCAGTCTCTAATTTAGCAGTGTAAAACTAGAGGGAAGGCAGTTAGTCAATACCATCTACCGCCAACTGTTGGGTTACTCTTTCACCAACGAATAGTGGGATTGACCGTAACTTTATAACGCTCCCACGGCTGAAAGGGTGAGCGTGTTTGGTGTGACGGGGATTCGAACCCTCACCCCTCAGATCACGAGTCTTTCGCCTTAACCACCTGGCCATGCCGGACCATTATAATAATAGGCACGCAGATTATAACAATAATGAACAGTTTTACTGCTGGTGAAACATACTACATATTTCGACAGACATTCTTATGTTTCCTCCAGGTATTATCAGCACTAAGTAACCCAAGGTTTGAAACCACTAGATATTGCTATATTATTTACGTAGCTCAATTCAACAGAGTTGTATAGTACGATTTACCTAGGTGAAATAGGAGGATATTTTCTGAGACAGATGGCGATTAAATTTTGTGTGGCGGAATGGGGTTTTCTGTATATAATGGTGATAACTTTATTATATTCTCTTTATACACTCACATCTTGGAATGGGATACAACTGTTTGATTCTATTCTGCGTGTGAGAAGTATGACATTTTAACCAATAATCAAACGAAAATGAGTATCTTTTCGTGTCGCCATATACTAAATATATTGTCTATGTATCTTAAGTAGATTTCTAGCTTCTTGATGTATGTGTATGAATTTGTTTCCAAAATAATCTTCTTTCAGACTGGATGCCTAGAGGTCACTATGAAGATGGTAAAGGTGTTCCATTGTTAATCCATTGTTTTGTTTGTAAAGCTGGCCTTCATACATAAAGCAAGCGTTGTTTAAGCTGTGATAAGGTTTTTACAGAATTTTCTTCCAGTTTTTCTTTCAGACGATGTAAAGCTTGTTCTAGAGGTATTGAAATAAATAAAATTCTCATGTCGAAATATACTAATATATCTTCTCAGTTTAGTTTGAAGTTTTGGATTCTATGGACAAAATCTAGATTTTTGGAGAGAACAGGAATTGGTTTCCAGTAGGGGTCTAATTTCTTAATTAAGAATTGAGCAACGTTTTATAAAGGTGAGGTTATTCTAAATGCTATAAATCTACAAGGAATATTGCCTTTGTGATTTTTAGGAAGGACATGAAAACGGGGCGATAAGATATTTTTTTCTAACAGTAAGGATAGGGCAGCTTTTAACTAGATTTTAGCCACGGTATAGCAGCTCATAGAATGGCTCTAAGGTTGCTGTTGTTTTTCAAGTACAAACGTTTGGCTCCAACATCTCTTGACTGATTTAAGATCTAATTAATTTTCTGGACTCAGAAAACCAAACTCTTTAGAGTGTATATGACCACGCTTAAGGTCTCATAGATTAATTTACTCTAATTCTAACCCAAAATAATTTTAGTTTGAAGGTAGATTTTCTGATGAGTAATAAATTTGAATCGGGTGTACGCGCGCCCTACGCTTCGTATTGCCAGCGCGCAAGAATATATACTAATAAAAACGGAGAAAAAAGTTTCCGATATATTAATTTATTACAATCCTGTCTAAAAGTGTCGAGGCTGTTGAGAATTCCCTCTTATTTAAAGTTTCAAGGAACTTTGTTGTTAGGATCATCTTTGAGTACAGTGTAAGAGTTGTCATTTAATAAGGCGTTGACACCTGCTTTATAAGGCGATTTTACTTCGACTACAGTGCAACCACCTTTGTTAACTCTTGTTATATATATATTGTTGTTAGATTTAAATTACTTTAGGGCGTTGGCTTCATTTATTTAAGATCAGGTTTTAGTTGTTTTATCCTTATTTGTCGTAAGTATATAGTGTACATTAATTCTGATGTTTTCAGTTTTTTGAGATTCAAGTTGAAAGAGATCATATTAGATTTTGTGGTAGCCACAGTTTGTTCAATAGGTAATTTCTGGGTTTGGGCACAAAGTTTAAGCCTAAATTTAACGCAGAAACCTGATTATTTCTTAATGATTTACTTTAGATATTTGAAGCTGAATGAGGAATATTACCAGGTTGGATAACTTTCATCTCTTCTTTCTGGTTTCCTTTAAGTTCCTTGTTTTGATTGACCGTTTTTCTTTCTGGAACGTTGGTTAATCTAAACCAGGTGGCATACTCTAATCTGTTTCAATCTTCAAGAGATGACTTATAAGCAAGTTTTAGGTGTTTTGTCTTTGTAGCAATATATAAGTCTTGTACAGCTTAGTACCAACCACACATGAAGAAGACAAACCAATGTTCTGTTAAAACATTTAATATGTTCTACCATTTATAAAACTTTCACCGACAATTAGCTGAATTAAAAATAAAAAAATAATAATCAGTTGTTTTTTTCTCGATTATAGTAGCAGTCATTCTTAAACTTGAATTTTTTGTTGTTATTATCCAGCGGAATAAAAGAGGATTTATACACTATTGTGCAGTTTCATTTCCGTAATTATGCACGAATTAACCGAGGTGCAAAAATACAATATACATTAAATATTTTTTGGGCAATTTAGTATTTTCATCTGATAACGCTGACCAATTTTTTTTCCAAGTACTGCTTTTACGATAAAGTGATTACCTGACAGTAAAAGAAGCCTTTAAACATGGTGTGTTACTGTAAGAATACTTGAAAGAACATTTCGAGCGTACCATCAGATGCCTATCTTTCTTAGTTTTAAAGTGCTTTCTTTAAACAAACTAGTGCATTAGAAGATGTAGGTGAAAGCCTTTCGTTATTAACACTACTAAATCTGGAACATTGTGATGATAACTAATGAACAGTTTGGTTTATTTATAGTTTAAGAATGAGATATAGGAATGTTGATTCCCAGAATCTGTCAGAAAGAGAATTTACTGATGGATTTAAAATATGTTCTAACATCATTTAGAAACTCATTACAATGTTGTTAAACAAAGTGGAAACTTGTTAAAATTAATCGTTAGTTTTAACATTTTATTTGCTCCATGTGTATAAAATTTATTTATGGAATGATATGTAATTGACCTATTTACTGATTCGAGATGAAAGAAAAAGCACACCAAAAAACTGTCCGTTTGTTCAGTTAACCCTGGCTGCTTTGAAGTTTCGAACTTAAACCAGTTTTAATCTTGGTTGAAATCATGTATTATGCAGATTGCTGTTATCTTAAAGCTAGTCTGAAAATGTATGTCAAAGAGCAGAATTTAACCTTCACACACGTATATATGTATAGATATAGAGAAAAAACTATTTACAAATTCATATTGGTTGGACAAGCTTATTCAAAACCTGAATTGTAACTATAAAAGTTATTTAAAACGACAAACTTGAAAAAACAAGAAAGACCATAGATTAGCTGACTTACAGTTAAAACTGGGATCATCCATTCTTGCTAAAATCATCCACGTATAACCAGTTGTCTGTTTTTGTTCAAATATATATTAAGATAACTCCTTTAAGAGCTAGGAAGTGTGAACTCTGGTCTTTAACTGACCCACTGACCTCGTGATTTTGCACTTAAATACACGTGCCACTTACCACCGAATAGAACCTATTTCGCTAGCAACAACAGACTATTATTTGGCACTAATACTAAGGCATAACACGCGTATCTTGGACCACTATTATGATTTTACTTTCATCCCATATGAACCTATTCATTTAATGGTCTAAAAACTGGTAATTCTATTTACTTGCCCAGTACTTATATTTAAATAAATGAAAACCTGAAATAAAAATTCTAAACTGGTTATTTTGCATTTTCTTCTAAGTCACGAAACAAATATAATCTAGATTATATTGCTCACGTTTCTTAAGTATAGTAAATAGATAGACAAAGCGTTTGCTAAATGAATTTAAAGTTTTTGATTATTCAAACATATAAGTGACACTCCCTATTTTATCAACAAAAAGAAAAGACGACTTTAGACTCTATACAACAGAAGCAATTACTTGTCAGTGAATGTAACAGTGCTATAGGTATTCGAAAGGTTATTTTCTAATTATACACCAGTGAAATCCTTAAAAGTGTTCACGAAGTAAAAACCTATTAAAGATTTGTTTGTTGTTGTGGCTTGTGCATTGGAAAACTTAAGAAGTCGTTAGAAGTGTGAAGATAATGTTACGAAGTGAGATTTTAGACCTAGAAATACTACTAATAAAAATAGTTTTTAAGTGTTACTTGTCCAATTATTGATTGTTATAAAACACCATCTTTGTGCAGATTATTCATCATATTCTTGGAATTAATAACACGACAATGATATTGTTAGAATAAATCTCTAACATTCCTAGCTCACGTTGCAAGTACTATCATGCTTTCCACACACACACACACATATAATAACCACAAATTTTTAAGCTATAAACAAAACACATTAACATGAAACAAAATACGCTCCATATTTTTAAAAAGGAACGTAGGGTACAAGCTACAGCGTGGGATTATAAAATCTATCCTACGTTTTGGAGGTGACTGGGAAAGAAGAACCCACATTGCGGTGGGCATACACCGTCTGTCAGTCTTGAACTCCAATTAACTAGTTTCACATAAGAAAATTAGAAATTAGGAGGGCAAGATATGGGTGTTCAAGCCCACAACGTCCCACATCTAAATCACTCTTCACTGTTTGCAAAGAGTTATGAGAAAGTCACTGCTCTCCCAAGTTAGAATAGAAATAAGATAAAGATAAGCATAAAAAGATGAAAAATAAAATAAATAAATGAAAAATGAAAGTAAGGTACTACCTGATTTCTTCCAGCCTGTTCCCATGGGAGTGATTACGCTAGATACTCGATAGGGACAGTGGGAATCTCGTTAATCTATTCATGCGCATCACTAATTAGATGACGAAGCAGTTGGCTACCTTAAAAGAGTATTCTAGCCATCCCTAATTTAGCAGTGTGAGACTAGAAGGAATGCAGCTAGTCATCACTACTCTCCGCCAACTCTTGGGCTATTCTGGGAATAGTGGGATTGATTGTAACATTATAACGCACCCACAGCTGAACGGGCGAGCATGTTTGGTGTTACGGGGATTCAAACCCACAACCCTCAGCTTAAGAGTCCAACGCCTTAACCACGTAGATATGCCCGGCCCATAAACGTAGAACCCTCACGATTACTCCTTCCAGTACAGTTTGTATTACGCACATGCCTAATACAATATGTACCAACTGATGGAATTGATAAACTCTGATAAAGTTTGAGGTAAGTAATAATTATAGTTCTTGAAGACATTACTCAGACTGATAAACTTCATGAGGCATGCAACATTAGAAGATTTGGAAATCTTCAGAATACAGGACCTACATGCATGCAAAAAATAAACAAACTGGATATAAATATAGTGGTGACGAATCTCATTCGACATAGATCAATTCCAAAATATCACTTTTTTTTTTAAAGCAAAGCAATAAACGAGATAGAAACAAGTTCATCAATAAGTAGCCCAAGAGTTGGCGGTGGGTGGTGATGACTAGCTATCTTCCCTCTAGTCTTACACTGCAAATATAATATACACGAACTTTGCTTTACGTGCATGGAGAAATTTTCTGTTTAAATTTTAAATAGAAAAGCTACCTCAGATCCATCTGTTAATTAATAATGTTTTTCTGTTAAGTGTATTTGGATAACTGTTTGGTCCTGTATGTTTTAACATACATTGATTAGTATTATCTAATAAGATTTAACGAGACTTTACTATTTTGATATTTGGATGATTAATATTAATCAAGAAGCTTATAGAAGCATTTCATATTTACAAGGAAAGCAGTTCCAGAAATATTAATCATTATACTCTTACCTTCACGAGATGGCGCCACTATCGTTCACAACTCAATTCAAGACGCACAGTGTAGGTGTTGCGACCGAAAAAACAATATGCCTGACACACTGTGTGTTATTAAGAAGGGTGACAGTTTAGCAGTATTGCAGCATATATAATTCGGACTGTGGTTCTACTTGATTCTTATTTCACACCCAATTTTTATGGCAATTCATTACGAAATACCTGAGATATATCCAATTTTGATTTTCTTTCTATTTATTTTCTTTGCACCAGGGCCAGGCGTGGCCAGGTGTGTTGAGGCGTTCGACTCGTAACCCGAGGGTCGCGGGTTCGAATCTCGGTTGCACCAAACATGCTCGCCCTCGCAGCCGTGGGGGCGTTATAAAGTTGCGGGCAATCCCACTATTCGTTGGTAAAAGAGTAGCCCAAGAGTTGGCGGTGGGTGGTGATGACTAGCTGTCTTCCCTCTAGTCTTACACTGCAAAATTAAGGACGGCTAGCACAGATAGCCCTCGAGTAGCTTCGCGCAAAATTCAAAAACAAAAATAATCTTTGCACCAATTGCACAGAATCTTTATTTGATTGAAAAACTTATTTAACTTCTATGGACTTTTTCAAATACGATACACTGATAGATCTTTTTAATCTACAACTAGAAGTTTCATTTTGTTTGAATGTAAATTATATGTTTAGTTATTCAATAACAACTGGTCAATTTTGAACAAAATCTATGCACACACCTACACTAAAAGTCACGTGAGTTAGCGGTCTAAAAGTTTTACCACAACTTCATCTAAGAATAAAGACTGAGCACTTTTAGTTTTGTTGTCATTTGGACTAAAGATGGTTGACTCAGAGCAGCAAAAATATAGGGTGAAGGGACGCGCAAATACATAAATATTGACCAGGCCAAGCAAACTAGATTAGCAGTTTCTAGTTCAAGTTTTGAAACAAATCATACAGGTGGACGGTTATTATTCATTATTTATTGTCAGTTTTTTAAACCAAAATTTATTAAACTTTATAAAATTTTCCTAATTAAAGAATATTTATCGTCATGTGATATTAGCTTAAGCACTTTGTTTAAATAATGATGTTTGATACCGCTGTATCGATTGCATGGGTGTGATGACAAAACACTGTTAATAAAGTCCATGGCATCAATGTAAAGGAAGTTATTAACACCCTTTCAGAATGTAAAAATACTATGGTATATTTTAAAGAATCTGGTTGGTTCTGTAAAGTACAGGTCTGATCCATATAATAAGGTTTTCATTCTAAGACTAATATTGGTTATTTTGGGTGTCACTTTCTTGCTTGCATTGCTTTATTGTTGTCTATTGACAAAAAAGTCATAATTTGTAACGAAAATCACCTTAGGTGTGTAAACAAAGGTGCGACCAAAAAAGTATTTCGAGTGTAACTAAAAGGAATGAAATCAATATTGGCAACCACACTGGTTGGTACACTTATAATATTGATAAGTACCACCACCACCATCCCGAAAGTTGAGCAAAATATATGACCTAACTAACTAATGAATAAATATTTGCCATAAAATTTTTATCAATATTATAGGTGGAGCTACCAGTTTGGCTGCCAATTTTAGTTTTATTACTTTAAGTTCCACGCCGAATCTGTTTTTTGGTCGCACATTTTTTTTTCACACTTAAGGTGTTTTTGATTAGATTTATAATAAAATGAATTATTCGGGAAGAAGTAAGATAAAAACCCTCGTCTTTTAACGATAACTAAACATTTTTTATGTCATTTAACCTTATCAACAGGGGTCGTAACTGATTAAGTTATCCTGTAAATAATATTTCTAATAAATCCAATTATTTACTTCATAATTGCCTCACTTGGCCTAGTGATATATGAGCATGAATCACATTTTGCACTTTCTAGGATCTAAATCCGCGTCCAAAAAAGTTCATCCTTTCAATCGTCAGGATACTACTGTATTCGTCCGATCTTAATGTTTTTGGTAGTGAGTTGTGCCAGGAGTTTCCTGTGGGTGGAGTTCACTAATTGCCTATTATTTCAAATTAGGAAAGGCTTCGAAGGTACTTTGTGTGAAAATTAACAAGAAATTTTTTACTTAATTAAAAAAATAGATATTTTATAAGCTATGGATTTTTTTTTAAATAAACTAATTATCACTCGTAGTTACTAAAGCACATTATAATCAACTTTCTAAGTTTGGTTTGTTTTGAATTTCGCGCAAAGTTACACGAGGGCCATTTGCACATGTCATCCCTAATTTAGCAACGTGAGACTAGAGGGAAGGCAGCTAGTTATCACCACCCACCGCCAACTCTTGGGCTACTCTTTTACCAACGAATAGTGGGATTGACCGTCACATTATAACATCCCAATGGCTGAAAGGGCAAGCATGTTTGGTGTGACGGGAATTCGAACCCGCGACGTTCTAAGCTAGACGTCTGGCTGGTGTAAAAATGCGCGGGAAAACAGAGTGAGCACGCGAACGTACATTTGTGTAGAAGCATCAATATCCAGGGTGCTCTTGCTTCCAAGAAACATGAGATTGAAGATACAACAAGCTCCATAAAACCTGATGTAATCATAATTAGTGAAACTCTTCTGTATAACTACCATAGATTTAAATTAAACGGCTACTCTACTATTAGACATGACAGGAAGGATAATAGAGATCCAAACAGAGGTCTTTTATTATTGTATAAGACTGAACTTATAGTTCAGGAACTTACTATCCCTTCCAGTAATGAATCTATAGTTATTAATGTAAAAACGCAAAATCAGACAGACGTTACTGTGGCGGGCATCTACTGCTCGCCTAGTACAGTGTTAGATGTAAATCTATTGAATATATTGTATAATAGCAACTGTAATCTTATTATTATCGGCGACCTAAACAGTAAACATATAGCATTCAACTGTCGTTGCTCAAACGCAAATGGCAAATTACTTTATCAATTTCTGGACGAATCAAACATGACTTTATTAAACGATGCAACACCGACACATATCTCGTACGCACATGGCACCAGTGAAATACTGGACCTATGCCTGTGCTCGTCAAATATGAGTCGCAAATTCGTAAATTTTCATGTTGGTCACGATATAGATAGTGATCACCTTCCAGTTTGGTGTATCTTCAATCTCACCCCCACTTAAATAAAATCATAGTGAGAGACCAACTGAACTACAAAAAAAGCTAATTGGCCAGTTTTCCAAACTATATTAAATGAAACCTTACCTCCAGAAGCACTACATATTGCCGCGGACGCATCAGATATAGATGCATACTGTCATATCATCTCTGAGTGTCTAAAACATGCAGCCAACAGTTCGATACCGAAACAAAAACACTTCACAACAACTCATTCATGGCAACCACATAAAGATATAATACACTTAATTAAAAACAGACGTATACTCCGCAGACAGTACATTCAAAATCGCAACCCCACACTTAAAACTCAGATAAACACAATAAGAAATAAAATACGAAACTTAATCAGACAACAGAAACAAGAAAACTGGGACACCTTCTGTTCCGATCTAAATCATAAAACTGATCCTAAACAATTCTGGACACATTTGAAAAGATTTACAAACACAGGAACAACAAACACAGTATATCCACCACTGGAACTGGATGGAGAAACAGCATACACTAACACAGAAAAAGCCGAGATATTTAAAAAACACCTAGAAAACACGTTCAAAACACATCATGAACCAGACATGAACAGATACTTTTATAATACAGTCACAAACTTTATTGACCAAAACAGAAGCATTTTTACACCTAAATTTCCAGTCAACAATATTACACACCAAGAAAAAACAAAAGACTGGAGCACTCATCAACTGGTAAAACATATCACTGTTACAGAAGTAGTAACTGCTATTAAAAACACAAAAAACAAAGCTCCTGGAGAAGATGGTATTCAAGCTATCCTCCTAAAACAAGGCACTCAGAGATTATATGAACACCTAACAGCGTTATTTAATCTCTCACTATCAGCTGGATATATTCCCGTTTCTTGGAAGGAAGCAATAATATTAATGTTCCAGAAAGAAGGAAAGTCAGCGAATAAACCAAACAACTACCGCCCGATTAGCTTAACCAGTTGTATTGGCAAAGTATTAGAGAGGATAATTAGTAATCGTCTGTCAGTTTACTTAGAAGAAAATTCAAAATTACCAGAAATTCAAAACGGATTTCGAAAACCGCCAAACTACAGACCACCTGATTCGACTTACAGAATCAATTACCGACAGCTTCAACAAAAAGAATGCACTGTAGCTTGCTTTCTCGACATTGAGAAAGCATTTGACACAGTGTGGCATAACGGCTTAAGACATAGATTGCTTGAAATGGCATTACCCCAGGAAACTATTCGCTGGCTGTCCAACTTCCTGGACAACAGAATGTGTAAAGTAAATGTAAATGGGGCCCACTCAGGGTCCTTTTCACCCGAAGCAGGAGTCCCGCAGGGAGGGGTTGTTAGCCCTATATTATTTATCATGTACGTGAGTAATATGCCTCTGTCGAACCTAAATTTAGGTTATGCATCACAGTTCGCTGACGATGTAGCAGTCTGGAAAAGTGCCCCCACTCCGTCAATAGCAGCAACGAACCTACAACCAGTCCTAAATAACATCGAAGAATACTGCCAGAAATACAGAATCAAAGTTAATATTCCAAAAACCCAAGTCATAGTATTCAGCAGACTGAATAAGCTGAAAAAGATCCACCAAAACTCTATATGAATGGATCACTTTTACTGACTGCTACTTCTGCTAAATTTCTAGGTCTAACCTATGACTCAAAATTAACGTGGCTACCACATATTAAAAATGTACTGATACGAATCTGGAAAAGAGCAAACTATGCAAGAAGTCTTTCAGGTAAAATCCAAGGAACATCACCAGACAACATACTTAAAATCTACAAAACGTACATTAGACCAACAATAGAATATGCATCACCTGCCTGGATTAACATAGCACCCACACATGTACAGAAACTTCAACGTA
This sequence comes from Tachypleus tridentatus, assembly GCF_004210375.1. Taxonomy (NCBI): domain Eukaryota; kingdom Metazoa; phylum Arthropoda; class Merostomata; order Xiphosura; family Limulidae; genus Tachypleus; species Tachypleus tridentatus. Next base: position 88,762,057 of record NC_134828.1, read on the forward strand.
TACAAAATTCTGTACTAACTTCAGCATACAAAGTACCACGTAGCACCTCAACCACATTCATGCACAAGTATGCAAACATAGATACAATAGCTGAAAGACTCTTGCATAATTCTCTAAAATATTTCAATAAGAATTGGCACAAAAATGACTTAATGTGTGATCTCGACAGATATCACGTACATGATGTAAATGGTACTAAATACCTCTCCCCTTTAACATATATTTAAGAAATGTAACACAAGCTGGCCACTATGCACTAGACACTTAGTCCTTGTTTCTTTTTATTTTTATAATTATTATTTTCTTTTTTTAATCATTATTATTATTTTTATTTTCTTCTCTTTTTTGAATTATTATTCAAGTATTGAATAATAATAATTATTATTACTTTCTTTTCTGTGTGAGTGTTTGTGTTACTACAAGTAGTAGTAGCATTCTCTCAATCGAGAAAAAGGAGAAAAAATACAAAAAATATATATATATATATGAAAATACAAAAAAAAAAAAAAAAAATTAAATGGAGAAAAAAAAAAATAACTCCTTGTTCGTCCATGCATGGACTGAGCCCTGAAATGGACCTGAGTATGATGTTATACTTTTACTCTGGCCCAAAGCTTTAAAAAAAACAAAAAAAAAACCCTAAAGACAGACGCTATAATCGTTCGGGAGGGAGGAAGAGGTCAAATGTACCTGACCCTCCTGGGTATTTAACAACATCAATACCCAAATACCCACACAGTCAAACTTGTGTAGAAGAACTAACGTTAAGATGCAGAGTTGATTAATATAATAAGTATTTTGTGGAAATCAGGGCTAAAGAACGGAAATGCAGACAAGGAAATTGGTATAAAGGAAATAAAAATCGCTGCTAATGAAAAGAAAATTGAATAAAACGTTTATCCGAGAATAGAACACTAGAGGGACAGAGGTATTGCCAAGTTTCAATATGTCGTAAATGAAACATAACATTAAGTTAGCTAATTCGAGAATCGATTGTATTAGGTTTAACAATTTGTTGTTTCAATGAACACTGTTATTTTTGTTTCTTGTATGAAGTATATAAAATATTTAAACAGCAGTTAAACTGAGTTACAGTTTTAGAACTTATTTATATCCAAACCGCATTAATTTCTATATTACAAGAAGGAAAGTAATAACATTGACTTATTTACACGACTCAAGATGACCTACTATTCCGAAACTTATATAATGAGAGTGTAAAAGACGATATTGAAAATACAGGCATTACATGTATTCAATACATTCTAGAGTATATCATATCGTATAAATAAACCACTAAATGTCCAAATACTTTTTATACGTTAGTCGAATAGTGGGGTTTCACCTACTCGAGTTTTGCAGCAACGGACCATGAACCAAACACTATCATATTCACAGTTCGGAAGATTAGCCACTAGACCATTCCTAACCCACACACGAAAGGTGTGTTTATTTGTTTGTTTTTCTTATAGCAAAGCCACAGCAGCCTATCTGCTGAGTCCACCGAGGGGAATCGAATATCTGACTTTAGCGTTGCAAATCCGTAGACTTACCGCTATAAGGTAAGAAAAGACAGATAAAAAGCTTAGTTCTTACAGGCTTAGGTAGTAAACACAAATCAAAAAGAAAATTACAACTAAATCAATCGGACTTATAACACTAGAAACCGAGTTTAGAGACCAGTGGTGAGCACAGAACAGCTAGCTCACTATTTAGCTTTGAGCTCAACTAAAAAAAAAAAGACAGGAGAAATTCTCACGTCTAGGAAAACCATAGTTTCATCAATATACGTTTAACTTATAAAACTATATCTATGTGATTAGGCTGCATCATAAACACTAACAGTCACATTTATCACAGTCAACATTCGGGTAACTGATATGAAGTCTTTACTGGTGTATGAAAGTATGAATTAGCGAATCAAAAGAGAAGATTCCGTAGCATAACTTACCATAATGTTAAAAGCTCGTGACAGTTGGTAATGATCAAGTGACCCAAACAGAGCAAAATAATAATTTTCTCTGGGTAACTGATTCAGTGGCTTACCTTACAGAAAAATGAAAGAAAAATAAAAACAGTTCTAGTCACGCATACTTGACATTCATATATATTTCACAGTGTACAAACAAAGACTCTAGTTTCTTACTCTTTTTACGGAAAATTAATAAAATAATGTAACTTGTCAAGCTTTCTCCCTGAGATGCTAAAAACGTTAAGTTAAAAAGAAACATTATTTTTACAGTTTTCTCATATTTTAAAAGTGCAACTAACACGTGTTTTTATTTATTTATTATTTTCTGCAGAATTCTTAACGTTTGTTTGTTTTTTTGAATTTCACGCAAAGCTACTCGAGGGATATCTGCGCTAACCGTCCCTAATTTAGCAATGTAAGACTAGAGGGAAGGCAGCTAGTCATCACCACACACCGCCAACTCTTGGGCTACTCTTTTACCAACGAATAGTGGAATTGACCGTAACATTATAACGACCCCACGGCTGGGAGGGCGAGCATTAACACGTTTGGCCATGCCGCGCCAGAATTCTTAACGAATACATTGCGTTTAAGCCTGCAAAGAACCAAAGAAGAAGACTTGTTTAGATCATAGAAAGTGTTTCAGGTAGCTAATAACAAGAGCTTTAGGACAACTAAGCTGTTAAGTTTTTAAACAGAATAGAAATAATAAGGAAGCTGGGAACAAGATTTGTTAGATACACATTTGAAACTCTCAAAATATCTTCTTAACCTCTTTTGCATTAAAATTATTTCCTTAACGATTTATCAATTTTTTCCTGAGTTTAACTTTTCAGTTAAACTTGACTTACCATCCTTTGTTTTAAACATATTTTCTTAACAGTTTGTCAAGTTTGTTTGATTTTTTCTCTGGGTTTAACGTTCCAGTTAAACTCAGCTCAACCTCTATTGACTCACACTAATTTTGTTGTATTTCACCAGTTGATATGTAATATCGTCTTATTTTAAGAATTAGGGTTAAGAAAAGGAACAATGAAAGAGGTTAGTTTATCGTATTGGGAGATAAGAAAAGGACAATGTTAGTTTTCATACACTCTATAAAGTAAGCTGAATTAGAACGATCTTTAACTTACTGATTTAATGTTAAGCTCAAGGCTTACTTTATACTAATTTTAATAGTAGAACATAATAGCATTTTTTAAATGTTGTAAACACTTTAATGTTAACCTTATGTCTTAGCACGTTGTTTAAATTAGAATGGAGTTTTATATAAGAAACTTAATGGAATGTTGTAGTAAAAACGTAATAAGCAAACAGAAAGTGCCTGATAAGGACGTGATAATATTTGATTTGCATCTGCATTTTCAGTGTAAAATGTTATACAATAGAATATGTAATTTACATTACGTCTATATATAATCACAGAAGCATGTCTAGTATTTGGTGTTTGCTCATTTTGTATGATGGTATAAGTTGGAGAATGATAAATGTCTTAACCAACTAAAAATAAAATTCACTTAATGACTAGCATTAACTCAGTTCCTAAAGCTACATATATATATATAACAAAAGTGACCGCAGTGCCAAAGAAGTAAGTCAACTGTAATAACCAGCATTTACTCCCTGTTTCTAAGCTGTCTTATTTTAAGTGTAAACATAAAATCATCGGTTTTTTTTTTAATGTTACTAATAATCACTAGAAAAATGAAGTGAACGAAATGAATTGTGGGTAAGATAATCAAACCAATAATGAGAAAATACTAATCCTGAATATTAAATTTTCTCTTTAAAATAACCTTCCTAACCATCTTCATTTGAAATTATTTTAAAATAAATAAATAGAAAACAATACTTTGCATACAATACCCAAACGGTAAATGTCTGTGTGAAGCTTAGATCTTTTGTTGTTATATTAATCTGCCAGCACTCACGATTTGTCTTTTGTCTACTATGTCATCTGCTAGTCGTCCAGTTGTTATATATTATCACGTCTTTATAACTGCCTGGGCACGCTCTTGGTACCTAGCAGATATGACATAATAATATTACAAGACACTAGTTTGGAATACAACCCTATACCCTTCCTTGACAGTCAGATTGGTATGTGGTTACTATGTCGTACTAAATCATTTTCATGCCTCCTGGCGGAAAGAAAGAGAGACATTGAGCAGCGTGGAATTTTATCCACTTTATGTGACAATACTCGACTAACGAGACACTCTCTTATCTCTGTCACTGTAACTATATAGATAAACTACTCTGCCAGTTCCAGGTTTATTTTAAGAGTACCGTAAAAAGCAAAAATATGAAACACGTTTGAATATTTCATTACGTATTTGAAAATGGGAAAGTCTGGGAACTTTGAAGGGAAATAATGCCTTCTCTTCAGGGTGAACAAAATTCCACCAATTCCAAAATTCATCTGATGCTGCTCTGTGTCCGTGGTACTAAAAATGTTAAATAAAGGAACATATAATTTGACTTTCTTGTTTTAATTAAAAATAAACACTTGCTAGAATGAAAATGAAATTACTTGCATTTAATTGTTGTAAATCTCATTGTAAATTAGTTGACAAATCATTTCAAATGATAGTCAAACCTTAGACTAAGAATACCAGTACTTGAGACTAACATTCAGAGAGTGGTGCTTTTTCGTCCATTTTATCATGTTATAAAATATGCAATAAAATCAAACACACGAAGATACATAAACACACACATACGCATGCGTTACTCTATTAGTCCTCTAGTGGACACCGCTAGCACCTTGTAATGTAAGACACAGTCAGATGACAGGAGTTCTCTTACGAAGCGAAGGAGATATCAAACTGTACGTCATCCGCATTACACTTGCCATATCCAGGCCGACGAGGCCTTTCGTTAGTACTGGTGTTCATAAATATCCTCAGTTCTCGTGTACAACAATTGTTACAGTAGGAATAAGAACAAGTAAACTGTAGTTGTTACGAATTGTATTTAAGTCCGTCGAGAATTAGGCCCTGCATGGCGAGGTGGGTTAAGGCGTTCGACTCGTAACCTGAGGGTCGCTGGTTTGAGTCCCCGTCACATCAAACATGCTCGCCTTTTCAGCCATGAGGACGTTATAATGTGACAGTCAATCCTACTATTTGTTGTTAAAGAGTAGCCCAAGAATTGGCGGTGGGTGGTGATGACTAGCTGCCTTCCCTCTAGTCTTACACTGCTAAATTAGGGACGACTAGCGCAGATAGCCCTCGAGTAGCTTTGTGCGAAAAAAAAAAAAACCTTTATGAATTAGCTTTTTGGATAATAATAAAATATTATTTATTTTATTTTAACTTCTATTATTATTAATCACGTGAATAACCTTCGGACTTAATACGATTAGGTGATTTGAAAATGAGAAAAGTACCATGAACCGTTAACGGTATCTTATGGTGTCCTGTTTTCTGCCCTTTTAAATTAGTTTTTATAAACGTTGATAAAGTTTCACAAATCTTATGTCTTAAGCAAAATTAACAACATTAGACGAATGACGTGCGTCTGTATATCGAGAGCGGGAACTTTGAAAGCATACACACACTTATAAAGTATATTAGATCTTATCAAACATAAATTGCTTGAGCACAGATGAAAAGATTGGTTGGTGAACCGTAAAATAAATGTGACTGAGAGAAGGAGATAGCATAATCCTCAAAATTAAGAAAACAACATGAGCAACACTTTATTTATTACACAGACTTGAGAGTTTAAACATTATAAAAGTTAGTTTGGTTTAAATAAATGATTATTCATAATTATCCTACGCAGATTTCGAAAGACATATTCTTTTTTTTTTTTTCTATCGCGTAGGAATTCATTTTACAAATCGGAGGGGAAAACTGTTACTTAGATCATATTATTATTTCGTTTACCATAATGAACACTTTATATTATTAAGTTTGGGTTGTTTTACGATCGGTAAGATTTTCATGTCGCGATTGGTCTAGAGAAGTCTACAGCCAGTGGTTGTAAATATTTTAAACATAACAAAATGTGACCTGATTTCCATGAAAATGATTCACTTATCAAAAAGTACACATATGTAAAAACCTGTACGTGATTAACAAAAATGAATAACATTTTCGGATTCAGCGTACAGGAATTACTGTAAAATATGTAAAAGTTTCAAAACAATAAGATCATCGCAGATCTGTGTTTTTAAATAAGAAGGAGGAACTCAGACAATACAAAATTGTAAACATTTTTATCACAATAACTAAACAGGTCGGACTCTTCTCAGTGGCTGTCTTAAGGCTAGAAGTAAGACAGACGTGGGCAGGAGAAAACAACTTACCCATGATTTTTTTACTTTGAAACCTGAAACTTATATTTTTGAAAATCACTATCCACCCGAAATGAAGAGTCGTATTTATGTTTAAACCCATTACAAGTAGATAATCAATGTTTCTGACAACCCCATATTTCCCATGTGACTGTCGCCTTGGTAACCTGGCAAGATGAACGTGAAGGTCAAGACCAACAGACCAATCAAAATACAGACATGGCGTATTCAGGTTGGCATATGATACAAGTATAATAAATCCTATTGTTATATTTACTTATAAATCAAATCTTAATATATTGGTTTAAACTAAAATTATAGTAGATATATAGAAGAAGTTCTGAATTATGAAGAAATGAAATTTATTTGTGGCTAAAAGTATATTTGTGGTATAAACGTACATACACTCTGCTAGCAGTCGTTACTTTAAAGTAGGTCTGATGTTAGCAATCGTTTTTTGGTAAGGGGAACTCAAATAGCAATTGTTACTGCTACCTGGCAAGTAGATTTCATATTAACACCCGTCTGATGTTAGCAATCGTTTTTTGGTAAGGGGAACTCAAATAGCAATTGTTACTGCTACCTGGCAAGTAGATTTCATATTAACACCCGTCTGATGTTAGCAATCGTTTTTTGGTAAGGGGAACTCAAATAGCAATTGTTACTGCTACCTGGCAAGTAGATTTCATATTAACATTCGTTATTTATTCTTGTCTGATAAGCAGATCTAATGTTAGTAGTCGTTGTTATTGTCTAGTAAGCACGTCTCACGTTAGCAGTCGTCACTGTTTTTTGGTGAGCGGTTTCATGTAACACTCATTGCTGTTATTTGGTAAACAGGTCACAGCTAACGTTAAAACACACATGAGAACTAGGTACGTATGATTACTTTTATAAATTTCATCCTGAACATAAAAACTTAGTATATATTTTTATGGATGTTATGGTTCGTATTACTAAAAATATTTACTCGGCTATGCATACGATTAAAGAGAAGACGTGCATACGCATTTAAATGGTGTGATTTAGAAGTAAAAACATGTCCACATATTTCAAAACTAAAAGTCGTTATTAACTACATAGAATACATTTATAGTCATTAAATAAACATGACATATAAACATGGAAATGACATATCGTATTAAAGGATGTTTACATATTCACCCCAGGTAAAAAGTAAAAGATACCGCTTCAAAAATTAATGTAACTTTTTGTTCTTGCGTCAGGAGATGGTTCGAGAGCTAATTCGCCGTTTCTGTCACATTCATTCTGTCGCATGAAAAATTCTACCTTCCGGTAGATTATGTTTTCTCGTCATTAAAGAACGCTGTGTATTCAAATTTCCTTGAACACATTGCATTAAAGAACTTATTATTTTGAGCCTGAATAACATATTAATTACCAGGCAATTATTTAGTTCAGTTAGAAACTCGCCTAATTCTGAAATACTGACCATGGAGAAGATTGCTAATCAACAACACTTGCCGCCACCACCAGAACTTCGAACCAAACAACTAGATTGGCTGTTATTCTTAAAATACATCTCTTATTGGTTGTAACTATTACTAATTGACTCGTATTGCTCTTCAACAAGAAAGATGGAGGGGGGGGGGAGAAAGGTACCAGCAACAGCACAAAACTGCAAATTCTAGTTGGAGCCTCGGGACCATCTTTGCACGTGGTTTATTCCAAAACTTTGCTTTTTTCGGTGCTTTCCACTTTGTGCCTCGCTATGACACTTTACTAAAATACCTGCCCACAACAAGCTCGTGACGAAAATAAACACGTGAGAAACATTTTTATTTCTAAAACCCCTATAATCTTGGAGGTTTCAAAGCAGATTTTATAAACTTGCATGCACTTGACGTGTTTCTCTTGTGTGTCAGATAGGGTAACGTTCGTGATCTCTTGTGTTGAAACAAAAATCGAGTGATTGTGTAAAGAGATAAAAAAATGCTTTTTTAACAGATCAAATTTACTGGTCATTCTTCATTTGTCTAATAAGTATTAGTAGTGTAAACGTTAAAGAAAACACACATATAAACAACAACTTGAGATCGAGTTTCTACGTAGTTGTTGTGATTGTTAGCAACATGAAGTAGGTCTCGTGGAAACATTAGATATCTATTGAAAGAACAGTGTGAGCAATGTTCCTCTTTATATTCACACTTTAAAACAACAACAATAATTTAAGTTTCTATTCAGATATTGTGAATGTAAGCAATGTAAAGCAATGCTCGTGTAAGTGAGATCAAGACCAGGATCCTGTGTCGAGCGGTCATCAAGACCAGGATCCTGTGTCGAGCGGTCTAAACAAGCTGCAGGATGCACTGTGTGTTGTTAGTACGTTTGTTTACTTGCTTTTAATTTGGCGCAAAGCTACATGAGGGCTATCTACGCTAGTCGTTCATAATTTAGCAATGTAAGATAGAGGGAAGGCAGCTAGTCATCACCACCCACCGCCAACTTTTTTAACAACGCCACCACGACTGAAAGGGCATGTTTGGTGTGACGGGGATTTGAACCCGCGACCCTCAGATTATGAGTCGAGTGCCTTAACCATGTCGGGCCTATGTGTTATTAACAGGAGTGGTAGTTTAGCAGTTTTCCAATTTATTTAGATTGAACTTTGGTAATCCAAAGTACCACATATTTTAATAAGATATGCACTTCTGGAGTGTTACTTCACATACTAAATTTAAAGGCAATCCCTTTGGAAATATAAAAGATATAAACTCTCCAATTTGGATTGCATTTATTCTCTTATTTCTTTTTGCACTGAAAGTATAGAACGTCTATTTGATAGAGAAAAATCAAACTTAATTTGAATTGTCTTCATGTCTGGTACACTAATAGAGCTTTACAGCTTACAATTAGGTCTCAAATGTGGTTTAAGTATAAGCCATATGTGCAAAGTTATTCAACAAACACGCTGAATTTTGAACAAAATTTTTGTTTTTGCCTACGTAAAAAGTCGTGTGAGCTATCGGTATAAATAATTTACTGTAGCTTCATTTAAGAATAAAGATAGAACGTTTTAGTTTTTTTTTGTCATTTGGATTAAAGACGGCTGATTTATAGCAAGAAAAATATAGGGTGAAAGTATGTACGAATACATAAATGTCGGTTAGGCCAAGCAAACTAGCTTGTTTCTAGCTGGTTCTAGTTTTTAAAGAATCACAAGAGTAGACGATTTTTACTATCAACTTTATAGCACAATCATATTAAATTTTATGAAATTATTCTAATTAGAGAATGTTTAGCGTTATGTGTTATTAGCCTAAGCAATTAGAATATATTAATAATGATGCTTGATATGACTGTAACGATTGTGTGACGGTGATGACAAGAAGCTGTTAATGTAGATTCCATGGAGTTCATATAAAAGCAATTATTGACAGTGTTTTAGAGAGGAAAACTACTACAATATATTAAAGAATGTGGTTGGTTCTGTATATATCTGTTTAGAATAATTAATGTTGGTTACTATTGGGCGTCATTTTGCTTGTTACTGCGATTTATTGGTCTTTATTGAAAAAAGCCATGATATCTTACGAAAAACACCTTAAGTGTGTAAACAAGACGCAGCCAGAAAAAGGATCGAGGGTGCGACTTAAAGAAATGAAATCAAAATTAGCGGCCAACCTGGTGGCTACATTTATAGTATTAATAATAATTTTACAACAGATATCCATTCATTAGTTAGCTAAGCCGCATTTTTTTCAACTTAAGACATAATGGTGGATAATATGAATAATACAAAACACTCAATCCTTTATTTTACCGAACGTTTTTTACACTTAAGGTGTTTCTGATTAGATAATTATTACAAAACCATTGTAAACATTGTTTCTTCTTGTACGTGTACTTGAATTATTATATTTTTCTTATAAGAAATTATCTTCCTTCAAGACCAGTCATTATGAAAATTTATAATTTTGATTGAACGTCTTATGGAAGAACGGAATCAATAAAAGAATGTTCTGTTTTATAGAATTTGTTTTTTATCTGATAATTAATACCAGTGTTTGCTATAAGTACGTCAAAATATTCACGTTTCTTTACCTATCGTTCAAATTCAGTCTTTCTATGATCTACTGCAATATATATAAAAACATGACACCTGAATATGTTTTTCAGTATTAGAGAAAGTTTTTTTTTTTTTTTTTTTTTAATTTCGCACAAAGCTACTCGAGGGCTATCTGCGCTAGTCGTCCCTAATTTAGCAGTGTAAGACTAGAGGGAAGGCAGCTAGTCATCACCACCCCCCCCAACTCTTGGGCTTCTCTTTTACCAACGAATAGTTGGATTGACCGTCACATTATAACGCCCCCACGGCTGAAAAGGCGAGCATGTTTAGCGCGACGCGGGCGCGAACACGCGACCCTCGGATTTCGAGTCGCACGCCTTACGCGCTTGGCCATGCCAGGCCATTAGAGAAAGAAAGTCCGAATTAGCCTAGTTTATATGTAATAATAGTTATTACTATTTTATAGTTACAAGATGAGCTATCTGCGCTCTGTTCATCTCGGGGTATCGAACTCCAGATTTTTTTTTATGTAGTAGACCTGTACAAAAGTAAAGATCGAATACATTGCTCAAGTCTATTAAACAGTTACAAAACTATAATATTCCTTTTATTTACTTACATTATCAAATGAATGACTTTCAAACTATTTGAAATATGCAAAACCTCATCTCGTTTGATACATGCTAAATACACACATTAATAAGAAATATTAAGAAATTAGCAAATATTTTTTCATGATTGTGTATCATATTTTACAAATGATCTAAAGTGTTGTATGTATATATATATATATATATACACCTACATATTAGTTTGTTATAACTTAAAAACAAGCCGAAATAAAAAATGGGTGGTGATTGGAAGCTATACTAGCCTGTTAGGAGAGCTGGATGGAACGCTACTTGCTGGTACAGTTCGTTTGCTGTACTGTCAGTTAGTGCCTTATTACCACACTGGGGGCTGGAATGGTGATGGTAATACTTTATTCCTTTTTTCTTATTTTTATTTCAATTAATTTTTTCTTCTTCATTTGGGAGAGCAGTCACCTTTCCCCAGCTGTTTGCAGGCAGTAAAGAGTGATATAGATGTGAGACGTTGTGGGCTTGAGCACCCACATATCGCTCTCATAACTTCTGTAACTGTATCTATTGCTAATTTTTTATTTCTTATGTAAGACTGGCGAATGTAGGTTAAGACTGATAGACAGTGTATCCCCACCGCAATGTTGGTCCTATATCACAGCTACCTCCAGAATATAGGGTACATTTTATAATTCCACATTATAGCTTGTGCCCTGGGATCTTTTCAATTAGTTCAGCGTTTTTTAAATTTATTTTTGTTTCGGTTGGTTTTTTAAGTTATAGCAAACTAATATAATAAGTCATAAGTTTGAATTTGCTGTTTGTAACGCAGTTCTTTCTTGTGATTTTGCTTATTTAACTTCATTAAGATATATTCATTTTCCCTAAAATATACATACATATATTTATGTAGTTCATAGTAGTTACAAATGAAAAATATATATTCAAAATTTAATCTACTTTTTATTCTAAGAATATTTTTGTTTTTCGCTGCTTCCAGTCTAATTGTGGAAGTTTTGTGTATTAGAAACTAGTTTGAAGAAAAACATTTATTTAAATTATCTTCTTTTATCTGCACTCTGTTAACTTCGTCATTTTATCTTTTTGCATCTAAAATCTAATTTCAAACACATTCATAACTTCTGCTGTAATGATATAATATATTTTTTACAATTCTATTGCTGTATTTACAGAAATGCTTTTTCAAACTTCCGAATGTGCATATTTTAGATAAACATCATTATTTCATTTCCCAACTTCCTAAAGAATCGCTATTTACTAATTTTGTGTTAAAAGTAATTAACAACGTTAATATGTTCTAGTTTTCATGTCACGAAACTAATTCATCGGTTAATAGATGCCATGTTTTAAGACGTTATTCGTACATACTCATTAATTTGAATATTCTGAGCATAAAAATGTTCGAATATTTAACAAGAAATTGATAGTTTCTTTGAAACTGATTTTCTCATTTCTATAACCCGAATGTTTTATTTCTTTTTTATACTAAACGTAACATGTTACCAGATAAAAATTATAAATAATTTTATCACTTGATAACTTGAAATTGTTGTTTTAATTATTGTTCTTATTTTTTAATGATTGATCGTTTTCTGTGTTTCAGTGAATAAATTCCTGTTTATTTCTGTAATTAGTTTACATGGCTAATTTATATTGGCAGATTTTGTGTTATAGAAAACCAAAACGAAATAATCAACACACACACACACTAAATAATGAACTATGTTTTCTGGACTAATTATACTTGGCTGTATGATGTTATAAAATTCATATGTTAATTATTCACAGTAGAAACATATCCAGAATGAAACAGAACAGTTTTACCTAGTCTTTGTAAAACTCGTGATGTGATCCTATCTTGTATTGTCTGTTTCTTGGATATCTTTGCTAGACTTCGCTAGTTTTGAAATGATAAGAGTAGAGCAGTATTTTTCAACTGTTGGCCTCGAAACTTGTTCATTTGTTTGTATTCAAGTACAAAGCTACACAATGAGCTATCTGCACTCTGGCTATTACGGGTATCGAAACCCGGTTTCTAGTGTTATAAGTCTGCAAGTATATTGTTGGGCCACTGAGATGGCCATAAAGGAATTTGAGGTGAGGCAGGTAAAGACTTATAATTAGACGACAGTATTTTAAAGAATGTTACAAAACAGTAAAAATATAATGCAAAGTATATATAATACATCCCAAGTTGGTGACTATAACTTAACATCCTGCGCATGAACCTTGCATAACAACAACAAAACAACATTTCCATACGTGTCATACTTCTAAAATTTTCTGCGGTGTGCTGCTAGAATTTTTTTTGTAGTTTAGATGGGTCGTGTTACAAAAAATTCGAGAAACGCAGGGCTAGAGTGAAACATCTAGCCAAGTCCATCAGCTCTTGGTTTACTCTTATTACACCGAATACTGGATGAAATTTGACAGGCAATCCTATTACTCACCCACGGTCCCAAGTGTGAAAAACTATTTTCTATTATCCTGTGGCGATAACCAGATGCGAAACACGTAACTCAGCTCTGGAATTCAAATAGTACTTTAAAAAATCAGGCATAGAACATCTTGGTTTCTAAACTGAAAACACACGTAAGAATGAAAGTAAATATATTTCTTTTTTACGTGCGTGAAAAAGTTAAGAATCTTCCTATTTAGAGAATGTATTATTCACTATTTGGTTTGTTTTGAATTTCACGCAAAACTACACGAGAGCTATCTACGCTAGCCGTTCCTAATTTATCAGTTAGTCAAAACCCATCCACCACCTACTCTTTTATCAACGATGTGTGGGACCGATCATGACTAAAAACATATTTCCTTCATTGTCTGGAGATACAATATTTTTTTGTTACAGCAACAGACATTCTGTATAGTTTTTTTGTGACATATATTTTGCATCAAATTAATCTCGTCGTTAAGGTACAAAGATGTATTTATGAAACTCTAAAGCAATTATCAACTTCAGTAATAAATTATCTAACATTAGCCTCGATATTAATATTCAAAGGTCTCATAAACTCTGAAGCAATTATCACTTTTAATTATAAGTTGTTTCACATTAAAATAATCAGCTTAATACGCGCCACAGAGATGTACCAAACTTTAAAACCATTGTCACTTCAGTTAATAAGTTGGCTTATGTTAGGTTAACCTCCTCATTAGTATATATATATAAAGATAAAGAAAACTCTGAAACTATTAAATGTCTTAGTTCCACGTTTGTATTATCTTATTATTTTATCTAATTTAGCTTGCAAGAGCCTCATAAGCATCTTCAAAAACAAACAGCACTAACAAAAAAGAAACGGGAAGTTTAAGGTAATGTATTTAAAATCTAAATCTGTGTATGAGTTCTTGTAGTTCGAATTTTAACACGGTTGAGATAACTTTGAAGAACTCGTAAAAAAACGATTTATAGATTCAATTTATGTACAATATTGAATATATTTAAGCAAATTTACGGATGATGCACATAAGAGAGTCACAAACAATGACTGATTGCAACAGAATTATCAATTCATCATGAACACAGTATATTTTATAGAATGTAATTGTATAATACAATAGTATTTTGTTTCTGTTTAATGCCTTTTTTATGTTACTATAAGTTTTTCAATGTAAGTTTACAAATTATTTTTTCAAATGTTCTGTATTAACCTCAATAATTTGACCAAGGTTTTTGTTTACCATTTGACTTTTTCAGTCGCAACATAATCTCTTACAGCCTTAATGATATTCATATCAGGCGCAGTCATGGGTTTGAGTTCCACTGTCAAAGATTAATTCTTATCTAGCAGACATTGGTGCTAAGTAAATGATTTGATGGATGAAAGGATCATTGCACCTGCCAGCATTCAGGGTGCCATCAATTTTGTATAGATGTCTCCACATAATTGTCTGAGATTGTAATGTTCCTCTTGCTTACTTTACTGTAGATGTATGTTGAATGTGATACCATTCTCCTCTTTTCCATTATACTACCTATTAGTGACTGCAAACAACTAAGTTGAATTTGGATTCATTTGCAAACAGCACTTTTTTCGGCTTTTCCCATCTCATAGTTTGAGAACTGATGCCCACCTCATCCTTTTGATTGATTAATTTCTATACAACAGTGATTTCCTAGCAAGTACACATTTCACTGGGTCTACTTCATGCTAATATGTATCGTACTGTTCTCTAGGTAACATTCATACCTGTACGTACAACTAAATCATTCTCAAGATTTTTAATGGATTATCGTGTATTACGTAACTAGTTTGTTTGTTTGTTTGTTGTGGAATTTTGCACAAGGCTACTCGAGGGCTATTTGTGCTAGCCGTCCCTAATTTAGCAGTGTAAGACTAGAGGGAAGGCAGCTTGTCATCACCACCCACCGCCAACTCTTGGGCTACTCCTTTACCAACGAATAGTGGGATTGACTGTCACTTTATAACGCCCCCACGGCTGAAAGGGCGAGCATGTTTGGCGCGACCGGGATGCGAACCCGCGACCCTAAGATTACAAGTCGCACATCTTAGCACGCTTGGCCATACGTAACTAGTTTGGTTTGAATTTCGCATAAATTCTACACGAGGGCTATCTGTGCTCGACGTTCTTAAATTATCAGTGTAAAAGTAGAGGGATGGCAGCTAGTCATCAGTATCCACCGCCAACTCTTAGGCTACTCATTTACCAACGAATAGTGGGATTGACCGTCACGTTATAACGCCCCCACGGTTAAAATGGCGATCATGTTTAGTGTGGTGGGTATTCAAACCCGTGACTCTCGGATTACGAGTCGAACGCCTTAACCACCTGGCCATGCTAGGCCTACGTAATTGGTAAACTCTGAATTACTTAATATCAGTTTTGAAGAATTTGGGCGTTTTACCTCAACCGTATTGTTATCAGTAGTATCTAAGTTTCCATATAGCTCCTATTGGTACCCCACTTGGACAGCGGTAAGTCTTCGGATTTACAACACTAAAATAAGGGGTTTGATTCCAGTCAGTGGACACAGCAGATAGTCACAATACACACAGCTCCTACTGACACATGAAATTTCGACTCACTGTGTTGCTTGGTGAAGATTACACTAGTCACAGCTTTGATTTTTATATGTTTATAGCGTATCATTTCTTTCCTGGGCGCCACAAGTGCATTTAACACAATATTCCCAGGAACAACATGAGAGCTTGTACTGCTGTAAGCATTAAGACAGTGTGGCATTTTCTAATTGGTTGGGTAGCAGCCAATCACAATGTAAACTACTCAACATGTAATTGTCGTCTGATCTAGTTTATTTTCAGGCAATAGAATCGAAAGCATCCATATAATACTTTTATTTTATACCAGTTTAATTCACGGTTAACACAATTATTTTAAAAAATATGTGCCTTTTAACAATCACCAAAAATGTCCCGCAGCATGTTTGTTATGCTGATAATTCAGTTCAAAGACAGACGCAAATATGAAACCAAATTTTTTCTTTAATTTGTGTTTTTTCAAATATTTTACGAACGAGTTTACATAATTTTATCGGAGCTTAACAGCAGATGGTACCTTTTCCAAACCAGCTCTTGAGACTCCAATTACAAAAATTCAATTTAAAACATAGCTGACTGTATTTAACATATATTTTTCCCACTTTTTTGTATAACTTTAATTAAAAACTGCACATGGTAACACTGAAACAGTGAAGCATTTGTATAATTAAGAAACCTTCCTGGTTATTGACATTAAAAAAATTGTTTCAAAGCAAGTTTATTTTAATCACTCATTAATTGCAAAGTGAAAGTACAATTGTTTCCATGAATTATTAACATTTATTTGTCGTTATATTTATATCTCAGTATATTATTTATTAAATAAAAAACAAGACTAAACGGCCAAACAAACGCATAATATATTTTTCTATCTGCTACATTAGCGTTTTGTGATTCGGGAACATATGAAATGCACACGGCACTTTTTATACTTTTTTCATGATGTCACATATTAACACCACATTACTGTGTGTGTGTTTTCTTATAGCAAAGCCACCTCGGCTGTTATCTGCTGAGCCCACCAAGGGGAATCGAACCCCTGATTTTGGGTTGAAAATCCGAAGACATACCGCTGTCCTAGCGGGGGGAAACACAACCTTACCTAAAACAATTTCTTTGTTTTGAATTTCTCGCAAAGCTACCCGACGGTTATTTGCGTGGCCGTCCCTAAAATTAGCAGTGCAAAACTAGAGGGAAGGCGGTTAGTCATTACCACACACTGCCAAGTCTTGGGCTACTCTTTTACCAACAAATAATGAGATGTATCGTCAATAATGACGTCCCTAGGACTGAAAGAACGAATATTCGGGCATTCGATTCTGCAACCTTCAGATTATGAGTCGAGCACCCTAACCACGCGTCCATGCCGAGCCCTCGTAAAACAAAAGAATTAACGACTAAATAATTTATCACAGAACTCTCTCAAGGTTAGACAAAGGATAAATTGAAATAATGTTTAATTTCATCAATACTGTTATTACCGCTATAAACATTATTTTTTTTACATGTCTTAAATCAAAATTAGAAGTTAATGTAGATAATGTTAGAATGAGCATTTTTTTATTACTTGTTTGTTTGTTTTTGAATTTCGCGCAAAGCTACTTAAGGGCTATCTGCACTAGCCGTCCCTAATTTAGCAGTGCAAGACTAGAGTGAAGACAGCTAGTCATCACCATCCACCGCCAACTTTTGGGCTACTCTTTTACAAACGAATAGTGGGATTGACCATCACATTTTATAACTACGCCCCCACGGTTGAAAGGGCGAACATGTTTGGGGCGACCGGAATTCGAACCCACGACACTCAGATTACGAGTCGAACACTTAAACCCACCTGGCCATGCCGGGTCTTTTTTTAGTACTACAAAATGGATTATCTCAAAAGCAATAAAATACTTACCTTGGTTTATACAATCTCAATATTTGTAAATTACTTGTAAATGGATAAATTCTACTGAAAAACATTAATTACTATTGTTATTATTAATATTGTAATACACATGTATAACAACATTGTGGGGCAAAAAATTGTTGACGAACTTCCTAAACGTACAAAAAATCAAAATTAATACACTATTTAATTGAGAGTTTTATAGACCGCTGATTGATGTACTAAGCTGCTAACTGTAGTTGGAAATTGTAGTAAAAAATATTTAATATTGCCAAACTAAGGCCTGGTGTGGTTTAGTTTTAGGATGCTTAACTGGCAATTTGAGAGTCGCGGGTTCGAATCCCTATCTCACGTTCTGGGGACGTTATAAAGTTAAGATCAATCTCACTATTCGTTGGTAAAAGAGTATTCCAGGAGTTGACGGTGGGTGGTGATGACTAGCTGCCTTCTACTAGTCCTTTACTGCTAAATTTCAAATAGTCAACGCAGATATCTGTTGTGAAAATCCACTGGACCCCAAAAAGTGTTATATTCCAAGAGCGAATAAAATTAAGAATAACAAATATTTCTATTTCTTGTTTTTGATGTTTTTATGTCATGCTGTGTCATAAGATACAGAGTGTAATTCTTCCCATGATTTTTATGGCATACGCACATTTTAGTGACGTCACGACAAAACAAATTATAAATTTAAACGTCCCATATATGACGTAATTTTAGTCTCTATTGACTAACTGACAGATAACAAACTACTCTATATTGGTGCAAGAAGTAAAAACAAGCGACTCTCTGGCCGGTCTTTGGCACTTTTCGAGGAAATGATTCTATATGTCTATATAAGAAAACTTAAGGTGTTTTCCAAAGATGGACCATTTACGTATTTATATAAGCCTATTTTTTGGAAAATTTTTTCCTTGTAAGTTGGATTCACAGAAACTTAACGTATGCTCATTACACACAATTAGCTAAAGTCAATTGGACTGAAACACTTAAATTCGTCTTGTTGCTTCACAAAAAGCCCTCCAGTGGCTCAGCGGTATGTCTGCGGACTTACAACGCTAAAAACTGGGTTTCGATACCCGTGGTGGGCAGAGCACAATAGCCCATTGTGTAGCTTTGTGCTTAATTCAAAACAACAAAGACTGTTCCACAAACAAACGAATTTAGGCCAAATGATTGTTAAACAAACATTTTGAATAGCTTGCATGAAATTCAACTAAACAAAGTAAACCTGCTAACTGAGCTAAGCCTAATTAGATGACTATATCGATCTTATGCTGCTACTTTAATTCGACATATTTAATTATATTGTACATCGATATATCGAATAAGTGCCTCCATTTACCCAGTGTAAAGTGTTTGTTTTTGTATTTTATATTCCTATTTGTTTTAGCACTAATGTTCTTGATAACGTTTGTACATTTTGTAATAGATCATTAAAGTTGAATGTCGTGATGTTTTTGTGTTAAATCTCTAAATTCACTGAACCTTTGAGATCTTATTTCTTTCAATAAGCTTTAGATTTTAAATTAAAGAACTAATCATTAAAGACAGACTTTTCATAATGATGGTGATACTGTCATGTTGCGTCTCACCAGCCTCAAGCATGATCAAACCTCTCCGAGTTTAAGACATCTACATTCAGTCCGTGCGTTACCATGCCAACAAGTCAGGTTATCTCATAGAACCAGTATTTTTCTCCCCAGCTGAGTGAAAAGCCAACTTGGACTGCACTAGTTGTCATTCTATTCTATTCTTTTTTAATTATTTACTTCTATAATATAAATATTCCTATTTTTAAACTAAATACTATTTGGTAGCCAGGTTCGGTTAAGAGAAAGTTAGGTAATTTTCACTGTAGATTTCTGATGATATTCATAACTTTTGTTCACAATACTAAACGTACATACGTATTTAAAAATCGGTTTACTAACGGTTCTCTAAGTCAGTGAATGATATAAACTTTACAAATCAAGTTCCCAAACACAAACTAATTAAAAAAAACTATTTTAATGTTAGCTAATAAAGACATTTCTTTTATTTAATTTTTATATTAATATATATGCTAACAATGGTGTAGCTAACAAACTCATTTAAGGCTTTCTGGTTAATTCAAGTGAAATATTTCGTTTCTTTGTTTGTTTTTGAATTTCGTGCAAAGCTACACGAATGTTACCTGCGCTAGCCGTATCTAATTTGACAGTGTCAAACTAGAAAGAAGGCAGCTAGTTATCACCACCCACCACTAACTCTTGAGCTTCTATTTTATCAACGAATAGTGGAATTGACCTAACTTATAACGCCCCCAAGGCTAAAAGGATGAGTATGCTTGGTGCAACGTGGATTCGAAGATTATGAGTCGAGCGTATGTTATTATCAAGCATAAATAGAAAGGAAATAAAAAAAGAGTTTAGTTTACAAAGTGGAATATAAAATGGATTTACTATTATTGATTTTAAAATTGATGTTTGTTTTGATTAAATATATGTTTGGAAAAGCACGTAACATGTATTGTTAAATACGTATTGCGAAAGTCCCGCCTATTCTCTAAATTTGTAGAAGATTATCGAGTGTAAGAATCAACAATATATGGTTTACATTTTTGCCAACTGAACTTTCGAGAACCTCGCCTAAAGTTTATAAACTGATGCGCCAAGAGACAATTTTCAGAATGTATTGTTGGTTTGCTACAATCGGTATACTATAAACCTCAGAAGCTATAACTGTGATAAACGCTTATCAATCGGGAAACTACAGATATTTGACCAAGAACGTTTATAGATTTCGAACATTACGAACCGTTTAACTTCAGTGAATTAACTTCGGACGTTAGTATTTCTACTAGAACAATAGATATATTCTTCGGAGTAAAGTGAGCTTGTAAACGGCACGAGGCCAGTCATTAGGCAAAGTGTAACAATATCAACATAGAATTAATCATTCGTCATGAACCGTCGATAAAATATTAAATAATAGTAGTAAATTGAAAAAAAATAACAATGCCCTATTAATTATTACCCTATAAATCTGATTTGTAAATGATTTAAATAAAATTAATAATAATTACAACTCAAACTTTAATATTCCTAGTACTTGAAAGAGGGAAATACGAGCACAAGATGTTCTATTACTATGTCTGTTGTTTCCACAGGCTTGATTAGCCCTGGTATTGAGTAAAAGGACTTGTTAGCACTGGATATTGCTGACTTAGTGTTATTGACAATTATATTTTGCTTTCACTTATAAATTGTTGAAGCAATTAAAGTTTTCATCACCTCTTAAATTTTTAGGTCAAAATATCTAATGTCAAGTCACTGTCAAAAATAATATAACATTGTTTTTTAAACGCATTGTATTTATATGTTTATTTTTGCTTAAAGGCTGAGAGGTTAAGCAAACAGGTTTCAATCTGAGGTTTCCAGAGTATATTAGCATCTTTTATGAATACCACAAAATGGATTTTTGTTTGCGGACTTTACGCTTTTTCTTGTAGCTAGGAAACTTATTGTCTGCATTTCTAGAAATAAATAATATTTTAATCAATTTATTTTTGAGGTAGCTATCACAGTGCAGATCTTCCTAAATAACTGAGCTGTTATCGTTAATGTTTCTTTACATTGTAATGACGCTTATTAGATACACATTCATATTTCTGCTAAACGTGTATTATTACATTATCTGCTTTGAGCTGTCACCTGGTTCGTTAAATGCTACACTTGCGTTAGGTTCGATATCGTGATCAATATTAGGGCTATCTCAGTAACTGATAAATCAACGTGTTTTAGAGGTTTGAGTAGGTTTACTGTAAATATATATATAATCACCTTTCTCTAGGGCTGCTTCATGGCAAACACATGATCAATAATTATTTATGCATTACCTCAGTTTAATTTATAGTGAAATAAAATTTTATTTTCTGCGAATAAACAAACAAAAATAATTTTAGCTTATTGCGCTCAGTAAGTTTGAGTGCCAAGCGACGAAGTTCATGTGTTCGTATATATATATTAGATATAGGTGGGTTTAAAATACAACTAATTAACGTTTTAGGTTATCGTATATAAGACAAAGTTTATATATGTGTATAAACACATTGCATTTTTGTTAAAATAAAGGGTTATACGTATACACACACAAGCACATATATCATTATATGTAACACGTGTGTTAGCAATAGCGGCTCTTATCTTGTGAGCACTCGTCAACTAATATAAAGAAAAATATTAATAACAAAGTGTTCCTGACGTGCTAGGTCTACAACAAATCTTTCAGGGAAGTCCACACGAGAGAGTGTGTGTGTGTTTTCTTATACCAAAGCCACATCGGGCTATCTGCTGAGTCTACCGAAAAGAATCGAACCCCTGATTTTAGCGTTGTGAATCCGAAGACTTACCGCTGTGCCATCGAGGGATCTATCAGTGAGAAAATCCAAACTTTAATTGTCTCAAAATGAGTGATGATATATATTTTAAGTTTTTCTTTCAGGTTAGAGGAAGTATTCGGTTTCCTATTTATTTTACATTTAACCACGTCTTTATTTGTAACTTAAGATTAAGATGGTGGACTTATAATGTTAACATTCGGAATTTAAAACCAGCTTGTTGTGCAGTTCGGGCTAAGGCAACAGAAATGAACGTTTAATTCAGATTGAAGCACCACATATTTACACAATCCTCCTTCTGATACATTTATTGTTAATTGTCAATCTATTATTCAGTTTCGTATTACCCATTCAGCCGCTTCTCGCTGAAGAGTTAATATTCTTGGTATTTTCAGCTGAACAACCGTATGGGTATCTGTTTTAATTCCTAACTTTATTTTATATAATTTATTTATTTTAAACTGAGTCCTTGAAGGCAGTATTGGGATGGTAATAAATGTATTTAGAATGAATAATATTTTTTTTCGGGTAAAATAAGATAATGCCAGTTTCCGCAAATGGTGTCGTCACAGGTCACATTTATACGCAATCAAGCAAAAGGTGTTATTTTCAATGTGTCTCCTGCTTTATTTTATATCTAGCTTGATTTTATGTATAGCTTAAAATAATTAAAATGAAATTTATCGCGGCAGGCCTGTACTGCGATGTACTGATTTACTTATTTATCAATCTGCATATATATATATGATTCTTTGTAGACAACATATCAAAAACATCTTCACCTTTGACCTCCAACGTCTGCATGCATATGTCACGAACATTAATGAAGCGTAATGAAATGTTGATTAACGATTCCTGTGACCAAGAAATTTTTTGAACTGTACGTAAGGTCTCAGTCAAAGGTTTCTAAAATAGACAACAAGATGGCGCCACAAGAATTAAACGCGAATATTTGCCTTTACTGTATGAATTGTTTTTTAAGTTAATCATTCATCTATATTTCTTATTAGAAAATTCCAACATTTATTTAACATTGTAACAAAGAACTTATCACAAAAGTTAGCATAATTATTAATTGCATCAAAAATCGATACTTTTACCGCCATTTCTACTAATATATATCAATACTTCAGGCTTAAAATCAGAACTGACAAGTACTCCCAAAATCTTTTATCGAAGGACTGTTTTTATAGAATACGAAGCAGAACAATAAGTGTATAAAATATTCTTTCTCAGCTGTTCTGATTTTCCTTTGTACATTTGTTGAAAGGTCAGTTATGTAAACATGAAATGCGCGTAGACCATATCTGTACTTATACACAATTTCCGCATGTTAAAACGAAATTATCAGGAATTGTAGGAAAATTAGTACAATTGTTTAAGACAGTTCTTCTAATTAAGAAATATTCAAGTACCACTCAACATTTATGAGTTAATTGCAGCTCTAATACGGTATAATACGGACATAAAATCCGGTTAGAGTTGTGAGAGCGAATTTACCCACGATAACAGCACCACGAACAACAATAAACATTTTATACGAATTGGTTTGTTTGTTTGTTTTTTGAATTTCGCCCAAAGCTACTCGAGGGCTATCTGTGCTAGCCGTTCCTAATTTAGTAGTGTAAGACTAGAGGGAAGGCAGCTAGTCATCACCACCCACCGCCAACTCTTGGGCTACTCTTTTACCAACGAATAGTGGGATTCACCGTAACATTATAACGCCCCCACGGCTGAAAGGGCGAGCATGTTTGGCGCGACGGGGATGCGAACCCGCGACCATCAGATTACGAGTCGCACGCCTTAACACGCTTGGTCATGCCGGGCTTTATACGAATTGGTCATCAAAATTTTAAAATCAGCATCTATCCATCTTCAGTTGTTTGTGCTACAACTCTCCTTTAAACAAGCTTCATCCTTTTCTGTTTGTGCAACGATTTTGTTTTGCTGTTCATTTTCGTTCTCAATTAATGGTAAAAAGGTAATTACCAGTTTTTATCTCTTGCAGCTGACGTTAATCCCTTCACAATATATCAATCCTACGCACCGAGAATTGGTAATTGCTTTCAAGCTTCGTTCTTATTTTTTTTTTATCGACGTTCATAATTTAAGTGTCCGTTAAACAACGTGTGAAATGAGATAGAAAAACAGATAACTGAGCTTTGACTGGAATGATAATCCATATTTATGTATGTTTAGCCAAATAATTTCTGGGGTACTTTTAATGATCATGTTTTTTCTTATTTAAAGCCTCATTTCTCTGTCGGACCAAAATAATCATGTTTGCATATAATAAAATTTGTTTAAAATGTTGCAATTGCAGTCTGATTATTATCTATATGTTTGTTTGCTTTTTGAAATTCGCACAAAGCTACACGAGGGCTATCTGCGTTAACCATCCCTCATTTTGCGGTGTAAGACTAAAGGAAAGGCAGTTAGTCACCACCACCCACCGCCTTCTCTTGGGTTACTCTTTTACCAACGAATAGTGGAATTGACCGTCAAATTATAACGCCTCACGGCTGAAAGGGCGAGCATGTTTCGTGTAATGGAGATTCGAACCTGTGACCCTCGGATTACTAGTCGAGAGTTTTATCCACCTGGCCATGCCGGGCCTTATTTTTATGTCTATTTGAAGAAATCATTTACGAATTTTTTTCTCTTTGTTGGGGCTTTTGCTTAAATTTTTCAACAGTGAGGATCTGACATAACCTCTTACGTTTTTTAGCTCATCAATAGGTTTCATATAAAATAAAACTTATGTGTTATCGCCTATATATGCAAGCATTAATTAACACGTTGGCCCGGCATGACCTAGCGCGTAAGACGTGCGACTCGTAATCCGAGGTTCGCGCCCGCGTCGCGCTAAACATGCTCGCCCTCCCAGCCGTGGGGGTGTATAATGTGACGGTCAATCCCACTATTCGTTGGTAAAGAGTAGCCCAAGAGTTGGCGGTGGATGGTGGTAACTAGCTGCCTTCCCTCTAGTCTTACACTGCTAAATTAGGGACGGCTAGCACAGATAGCCCTCGAGTAGCTTTGTGCGAAATTCCCAAACAAACAAACAATAATTAACACGTTGAAGTTATTTTAGTTGAAAAAATGTGTATACTTCATGACTTATAGTATTAATTATTGCATGTAGGACTTAAACATTAGTTTTAGAATGTAGTTTCATGCTATTTCATTAATGTTAAGTCCTAATACGGCAAATAGTTATTATTACGTTACAATAATGTTTGGCATAGTAAGATATGTTTGCTTGTTTTTGAATTTCATGCAAAATGATACAAGGCTATTTGCGCTAGTCGTCCCTAATTTTGCAGTGCAAGACTAGAGGGAAAGCAGCTTGTTCCCACCACCCACCGCCAACTCTTTGCCTACATTTTTACCAACAAACAGTGAGATTAACTGTCACACAATAACGCTCCCACAGTTAAGAGGGCAAACACGTTTGATTTGACACGGATTCGAACCCTTGACCTTAACCACCTGGCTATACCGGGCTAGTAAATTATGTGTACCTTACTACATTTCATTAATGTTAGGTTTACACACTTACTAACAATAAACACACCATGTAAACACAATTATTAAGACTTGTATGTAAAAACGGCTGGTTTGGGTTGAGAAAATTTTTATGTGGAGGAACGAACAACGTTTCGACCTTCTTCGGTCATCGTCAGGTTCACAAAGAAAGAAAGAGGTAACTGACCAACAGCTGACCACATGTTTGAAGGGAGTTGTGTAACTGAGTGTAGGAATGTAGAGGGCGTGCTTAGATATTGGATATATTTATTAATATAGGTATAAAGGTGTTCCTTTGTATTGGTTTATTTTGGGCTTGAGTTGTTGTATAAGTAAGACTTTTTTAATGTTACGTTTGTTTATGTTTCTTTCTTTATTTAGTATTTGGGTGTTTTTTACGGTTATGTTGTGCTTATTTGACTTGCAGTATTCGAAAACGTGTGAAGGTGACTTTTTATGTTCTTTGAATCTGGTTTCCATTTTTCGACTTGTTTCTCCAATATAGAAGTCGTGGCAGTTATCACATTGTATTTTATAAATAATGTTGGTGTGGTGTTTGGCAGTGTAGTTTTTACATAGTATAGACCTCAGTTTTGTACCTGGTTTTTGAATAAATTTGGTATTATCTGGACTGTCATATTTTGTTACTAGTTTTTGCCAAATGTTGGTTATTTGTCTGCTGATGTCGGGAATATATGGTATGCAGCAGTATATGGTTTCGTGATTTTTGGATTCGTGAGGTATATTTACTTTTGTTGGTTGATTTTACTTTCTGTCTAGGTGTGTGCGTATAATGTTTTCTACGGTTTGTGGAGGAAACTTATTGATGTTGATGAAGTATTGTTTTATTTTGTCTAATTCATCGTTAATTTTATCTGGTGAGCATAGTTTTATGACTGTGTTTATTTCGTTTCTTAGTATGTTGAGTTTTTGTTTTGTTTCATGTGCTGAGTCCCAAGGAACGTATAGTCCAGTATGGGTGATTTTTCGGTGGATTTCTGTTTTAAATTGCGTATCGGTTCTTGTAATTTTGAGTTTAAGAAATGATATTTGATTACTTTATTCCTGTTCACATGTGAAGTTAATTCAAGTCTAATCTAAATCAACTTAATCATAAAGCCTTAATGGCCAGTTTCGATGTTACATCTCTCTTTACAGAAGTCCCAACCACTGAAGCCTGCAAGATAGCCTTAGAACTCTATATCCGAGGCCTTAACTCATCAATAGACATTCCCAGCAACCAATCAGCAACCCTTATTCACAACGATGGAGACAAACTTCGTGTTCAAAAACCACAACTATATACAAAAAAATGGCCTAATCATGGCAACCCAGTGTTACCAGTTCTAGGTAGGTAAATAATAGATTCCAAGAAATGCTTTGATTTATACAAATCAAAGTTGTTACTACAGTGCTCTTACATATTGTGTTTGTTATAAAACCTCACGGAAGGCTACTCAAGAGGTTATTTGAAGATATCCATCTCTATTGTTTTAAATTATTGTTTGCACAAATCTTTATGATCTACCATATTAGGATAAAAGCTGTAAAACTTCATCTGACATATGCTTTCGTTAAAATATTATCAATTGTTTGGTGTCTGTAAAACGGCCCGGCATAGCCAAGCGTGTTAAGGCGTGCGACTCGTAATCTGAGGGTCGCGGGTTCGCATCCCCTTTGCGCCAAACATGCTCGCCCTTTCAGCCGTGGGGGCGTTATAATGTGACAGTGAATCCTACTATTCGTTGGTAAAAGAGTAGCCCAAGAGTTGGCGGTGGGTGGTGATGACTAGCTGCCTTCCCTCTAGCCTTACACTGCTAAATTAGGGACGGCTAGCGCAGATAGCCCTCGTGTAGCTTTGCGTGAAATTGGAAAAGCAAAAAAAGCGAACATACCAGGCAATAATAGTGTTTGTTACTACAAAATGTCAAACTTATTTCTGTTGTTAAACTGAAGAAGCAAACATTCTAATTCTTAGAGGAATATATAAACCATTAGAAGAGGGTAACAATACCAGTATGGCGAGATTCAGGCTTTACTGGAAGAGATCGGTTAATAATAATCTCAATATGGTGAGACTCAAGGTTTACTGCAGGAGACCAGAGGTAAAAATCTTTATAATGTGAGACGATAGTCACTAACAGTATAATAAATACTAAACAGACGTAAAATCATCTAGTGATCTTTGTAATGACATGTGTTTCAGAATATTTCATTCAGTTGAACAAATTAATATTTCGGCTTCGGCCCGCTAGGATAAAAGCATGAAGAAAGAAAATATATACTTGAGTTTCGTTTCGTTTTTAAAATTTCGAATCAAACAAATCCAATTTCATGTTGACCTTACATCCTGGTTTTCTATGTGTTTTCCACTTGGTTTTATTATAGTACCTATTATTCAATCTTTTGCAACTGTGTGTTTCAGTTCTGTATGTTTGTTTGTTTTGAATTTCGCGCAAAACTACTCGAGGGCTATCTGCGCTAGCCGTCCGTAATTTAGCAGTGTATGACTAGCGGGAAGGCAGCTAATCATCACCACCAACCACCAACTATTGGGCTACTCTTTTACCAACGAATGGTGGGATTGACCGTAACATTATAACGTCTTCACGGCTGAAAGGCGAGCATGTTTGGTGTGACGAGGATTCGAACCCGCGACCCTCAGATTACAAGTCGAACGCCTTAACACGCTTGGCCATGCCGGGCCCCTCTGTTGCGTACGACTTTTAAGTTTTACATCATGATAGACTCAATTAACTTTGTATTTGACCTTCTTTCCTTTGCCACACCATTTCATTTGTTCTCCCAAGAGAGAGGATATGACCAATAATAACG
Source organism: Tachypleus tridentatus (assembly GCF_004210375.1). Taxonomy (NCBI): domain Eukaryota; kingdom Metazoa; phylum Arthropoda; class Merostomata; order Xiphosura; family Limulidae; genus Tachypleus; species Tachypleus tridentatus. The sequence continues at coordinate 88,790,629 of NC_134828.1, forward strand.
GAAATATACCTAATTTGCTCACAGTGGGCAGATCCGGTGGCTCAATAGCCTACGATGTGAAGACTGCTGCAAGATTAATGTCCTCATTATTTGGTTTATTTGCAGAGGAAATATTGGTGACGAAAGCTAAACCAATTTAATTTCCGAGGAATTAGGAATATCATATACTGGTTAAATGTGAATATTGGTAAATGTCTCACAGGGGATCTCGATGAGCGTTATATATTTGTATATGTATATATTGCGCTAACTTAAGATGTTTTTATATATGTAAAAACGGCTAGTATGGGAAAAGAAAGCATTATGTGGAGGAACGAACAATGTTTATACTTTCTTCGGCCATCGTCAGGTTCACAAAGAAAGAAAGAGGTAACTGACCGATAGCTGACCACAAGCCCAAAATAAACCAAATACAAAGGAACACCTTTATACCTATTTTAATAAATATACCCAACATCTAAGTATGCCCTCTACATTCCTACACTCAATTACACAACTGCCTTCAAACATGTGGTCAGCTGTTGGTCAGTTACCTCTTTCTTTCTTTGTAAACTTGACGATGGCCGAAGAAGGTCGAAACGTTGTTCGCTCCTCTACATAGTGCTTTCTCTATCCATACCAGCCGTTTTTACATATATAAATTTCTCTACAAGTGGGTTTTTCTCGTCATCACGGATTGTCATGTTTTTGACTAACTTCTTTATAACGAAATTTCTTCATCAGATTTAAGACTAGGAAGATAATCACAGGTTTTTGTTCAGACAATGCATATTGAAAACTTTTAAACCATTGCTTTATATACGTATAGGTGTATTAAATTCCCAGATTCAAGTGTCTAATTAAATAAAAAATAACAGCAACACATATACCCTTTGGCGATCGCGTTAAACCAGTTTCAGCTATCCGAAATATTTTCTGGCAATCCCAAATTCTTTAACTATTACTAACAATGAGGATAGCTAAAGGATAAATGAATGCATTCTAATCTATATAGGTTTCACGACATTGGATACAGTTGTTATACGAGATTGGATATGTTAATTGTGAGGTAAAGTTTTAGCTCTGATCTATGTTTGTAGTTTGCTTTAATCAATGAGGTTCCAACTGTATATTTACTCTTTACCTATTATTGGTTGGTAAATTCCTGTTTCAACATATACTGAAGCTTTTAAAAGGAATGTTAAATATTTGTATCAAAGCTACCTTCACAGGGTAATGATACCATTGTTTACATTGTTTATAATCGTGGTTTTAAATTGCTATTAGTTAAATAATACTTATAATAGCAGATCCCTTCGGTGAACTCAGCAGATAGCTCGATGTGGCTTTGCTATAAGAAAACACACATACACACACATGTACACATAAAAGCAGATATTACGTTTAAAACTACGTCATCTTAGTGAATTTGGGTGATATCGTTTTTTTCTGGTTTTTGTGTTTTCATGTAATAAAAAATATCAGAAGTAAGAAGAACAGAAAATTCAAACTTTTTACTATGATATTTACAAACATTACCATAACTTGTGACTCAGTCATTATATAGATGTTGGTATAAAAGGAAACATTGTATAGTATTGTAAAGTTCTGATGACCTATTGAGAAGATATTTAGAATACGAATTCGATGAACATTTCAAGCCACCATAACGAAGACAGTACAGCCGTATGCCTTATTATGAATAAAAGTTGAATGAACATATTATGTAAAATCTTACGTAGAATGGATATAATAAGTAACACCTTACGAGACATATTTTTTTAATGACAACTAACTGTTAGAACAGTTGTCTTTCTAGTTCTTTAGCGACGCTTCATTGACAACCTACATGGCCAATTCCTCATAATCTTTCTAGAATATATGGTTTTCTGGTCAAATGATTATTAGTTAGTCTATACAACTGGGAAAAAACGTTTAACCTCATTCAAGTAAAAAACACATTTTTCTCCAGCACAGTTTTTCAGGAATTGTCCTCCGCTGGTACAGGCCCGGCATAGCCAAGCGCGTTAAGGCGTGTGACTCGTAATCTGAGGGTCGCGGGTTCGCATTCCCGTTGCGCTAAACATGCTCGCCCTTTCAGCCGTGGGGGCGTTATAATGTGACGGCCAATCCCACTATTCGTTGGTAAAAGAGTAGCCCAAGTGTTGGCGATGGGTGGTGATGACTAGCTGCCTTCCCTTTAGTTTTAAACTGCTAAATTAGGGACGGTTTGCACAGATAGCCCTCGAGTAGCTTTGTGCGAAATTAAAAAAACAAACATCCTCCGCTGGCACAGCGGTAAGCCTCTGGATTTACAACGCAAAAATCAGCGGTTCGATTCCCTTCGGTGGATACAGCAGATAACGCAATGTGGTTTTGCTGTAAGAAAAAAAACACACATACAAAACACGCTTATACGAATTGCCATGGAACTTTGGAACAGGTAAACCGTTCTTTATTGTGTTTGTGTGTGGTTAATTTTCTGAAAATTGATTTTTGTTATAAACTGAACGATTACAGTTACTGTTCTTCGCCAGTTTTGATTACGTTTCTGCTGATTTTTACCCCAAAATGTAATTTTTCCTTTTCGTGCGTAGTTTGTTGTGTAAGTTATTATTTCATGAAAGTAAAATTTCATTATTTTAGTAGACTCTCAAAACGATTGGCTCACAAATTTGAATTAAAATTTTAATCACACTCTCTAAATAATTTATAAAACGTAACAACTTACATGAAAAGCTATACTTTTCTTTCTGTTTCGATAAGAATCACTCATCCTGCATAAAGTAGATAAGCAATAATCAAAGCAAATAGCGACGGCTCATATTTAAGGGTTGGTTATGGCAGTTCATTCTCTGCAAGTTTTTTATTTAGAAGAAAAGTTCTGCAAATAAATTGAAACGCCCTCTGATGATGAAATAAAAACACTCCAGGCAAGAAAACCCTATAAGAAAAGTGACTTCCAAACAGTGATAGTGATAAGAAAATACCAACAAAAACTAACTATTGGGTACACATATTTTATACATTCTCTAACGATGAGTAAATACGGTGGATAGAGTGCTGACTTTGAGATATTTTTCTAACCTAAGGGAATCCATTTTGTGCAAGAAATTTTCCTAGATGATGAAACAGGACATTCAAAAGCACCAAATTCTGCGTTTCTAAGAAAGAAGGAAAAACACTGACCCTTGTCGCGCTCTTCACGTCAGCATAAGATGTATATTTACATATGTGTCACAGACCACTGAAGCAAAACCGTTAGCTTACTTGCTCAACTATCACAATTAATTCCTAAATACACCAACATGATGGTGGACTTCCTTAAATGTTCTTTCCTCTTCCTCTGGGTCGTGATCTTTGTGCAGTTCAGACTAAAACTAAAATTATATCTGATGTTTCGTTATTAAGTGCCATGATTTAAGGCCTGGTTATATAACATAAACTGTATTCGACACATTCTTCTCTGGGACACACAGTTGTGCCAGCTGAACCTGAAATTATATATTTATTTTTTTAAGCAATCAAAAGTTTTCCGTTTCTGTAATTTTGTACCCTCAAATCTTTAATTCAAATGATTTAGCATAAAAAGATATAGGCATGTAGCTTGTTAACAACATCAAAAAAATTCGAGAAGAGAACTGATCAAACGCGGAATTATAATGAAAGTTGCTGGAACAAGAAAGTACAAGTTTTCTCTTGAGCATAGACGGAGAAGTTTTGCCAAGTAATTTACTTACGCGGTTGTAATTTCCAACCGTAAATAATGGTATAAAAGCTTGTTTAAGTTATAAATGGATATCCATCGAGTGTAAGCTGTGTATACTTTGTTAAATCATGCAAAAGATACAGACCAAAAACTTAAAATAAAAAAAACTTATGTATAAACATGTAATGTAATTATTCTTCACATATCTCATAAGTTGCATTTATTAGTAGTTTTTCAACTTTTATTAAGCTTTCTTTAACTTTTTAATAGAGTACTTAATTACAAAACGCACGGAGTCATACGAAGAGACAGGCACGGAAATATCTTTACATATGCATGGTAAAACGTAAAAACTGAATTGCATGAGGTTGCTATGCGACAGTTGAAAAATTTGAGTTATAATTTAGGTTTAATTATTGAAATACTTAATTGGTTCTTTTGGTTATCCGAAACAAATCTACAATGCTAGTAACCAAAATTAGTTTCGTATTACATTTTGTTTAAAAGTCAGATATGTTTGTATTTAATTGTTCAAAGTGGATCTTAGTTTTAGAAATAACCTGTTATTCGAAACTATTCATAACATTGTACTTTGTGGATAAGTAACTGTACACATTAAGTACTAGTTGTTAAAAATATTATTTAGAGGTATAAAATCAAGTTATTTGAGACAAAAATATTGTTGAATTAAAAATAATGAATTTTTGAACCTGTCGAATTTTAGTAACTCACATCATATGCCTAATATTAATCAATATCGTTTGTAACTACAGTATATGTGTAATAATTATATCTACTGGACCGAGATATATCTTTGTGTTGTGAAATAATTATATCTACTGGAAGGAGGTACATCTTTGTGTTGAGTAATAATTATATCTACTAGAATGAGATATATCTTTGTGTTGTGTAATAATTATATCTACAAGAATGAGATATATCTTTGTGTTGTGTAATAATTATATCTACAAGAATGAGATATATCTTTGTGTTGTGTAATAATTATATCTACTGGAAGGAGGTACATCTTTGTGTTGAGTAATAATTATATCTACTGGAAGGAGGTACATCTTTGTGTTGTGTAATAATTATATCTACTGGAATGAGATATATCTTTGTGTTGTGTAATAATTATATCTACTGGAAGGAAATACATCTTTGTGTTGTGTAATAATTATATCTACTGGAAGGAAATACATCTTTGTGTTGAGAAATAATTATATCTACTGGAAGGAGGTATATCTTTATGTTGTGTAATGATTATATCTACTGGAAGGAGGTATATCTTTGTGTTGTGTAATGATTATATCTACTGGAACGAGGTATATCTTTGTGTTGTGTAATTATTATATCTACTGGAACGAGGTATATCTTTGTGTTGTGTAATGATTATATCTACTGGAACGAGGTATATCTTTGTGTTGTGTAATGATTATATCTACTGGAACGAGGTATATCTTTGTGTTGTGTAATGATTATATCTACTGGAACGAGGTATATCTTTGTGTTGTGTAATGATTATATCTACTGGAACGAGGTATATCTTTGTGTTGTGTAATGATTATATCTACTGGAACGAGGTATATCTTTGTGTTGTGTAATGATTATATCTACTGGAACGAGGTATATCTTTGTGTTGTGTAATTATTATATCTACTGGAACGAGGTATATCTTTGTGTTGTGTAATTATTATATCTACTGGAACGAGGTATATCTTTGTGTTGTGTAATGATTATATCTACTGGAACGAGGTATATCTTTGTGTTGTGTAATTATTATATCTACTGGAACGAGGTATATCTTTGTGTTGTGTAATGATTATATCTACTGGAACGAGGTATATCTTTGTGTTGTGTAATGATTATATCTACTGGAACGAGGTATATCTTTGTGTTGTGTAATGATTATATCTACTGGAACGAGGTATATCTTTGTGTTGTGTAATGATTATATCTACTGGAACGAGGTATATCTTTGTGTTGTGTAATTATTATATCTACTGGAAGGAGGTATATCTTTGTGTTGTGTAATGATTATATCTGCTAGAAGAAGGTAACTTGTAATTATATAAAGAAAACTTTTTTAAGAATGGGAGTAACTTTAGTGATGGCTGATATTGATCATTCAAAAGTAGTAGAAGTAAGATAGTACTGACGACATTTGCATCATCCTTATATAATAACACAGGCAAGAATTAACTTTAAATTCATAATTATTAAATCAAACTTGAGTTTAATTTATTATGTTTCTGCCTGTTAACGTTATACTTCACTGTAGGGATGACGGGTTTTGAGTTATCAGGTAATAAAAAGTGGCAGAAGAAAGAAAAGCAGAAAATTCAAAGTGTTTACTATAATATTTACAAACATTACCAGAACTTGTGACTCAGTCATTATATAGATATTGGTATAAAAGGAAATAGTATTGTTAAGTTCTGATGACCTATTGAGGAGATATTTAAAATGCCAATTTGATAAATATTCCAAGCCGTACCTTTGTAGACAGTGCTGCCGTCTGCTTTACAATACTTAATGATCCGGCATGTTCAGGTGATTAGAGCGCTCGACTTATAATATAAGGGTCGCGGGTTCGAATCCTCACCATACCAAATATGCTCGCCTTTTCAGCCGTGGGGGCATTATAATGTTACGGTCAATTCCACTATTCGTTGGTAAAAGAGTGGCCCAAGAGTTGTGTGTTGATGGCTATCTACTTTCCCTCTAGTCTTACACTGCTAAATGCTACCTTCATTTATATTAAAACAGAATAAAAATAAAAATGCTTTAGTTATAAAAATGACGACAAAAGAAAATGTTATAAAACCATTTTAACTCTATTTAAGACGGCTTGATAAATCAAATATTTGATTTAGAAATCTGGTTGTGAAGCCAATACGATGTCAAACGACAGAAACTCTATTGAAATGAAACTAATGAATTAGCCATTGACCTATAGCGTTTCTGATAGGTTTAAATTAAACAATTATGTTTCAGTTATTTAACTATTATTTTATGCGTCTTCTAAGCCTTATAAGACAGAATTAAACTCGAAACAAGTCATTAAAATTTCTTCTCGGATTTTAAGCGAATTATAAGATCAGCTATGTAGCAGTAGAAATGCATTTAGTGCACTTGTTTAACTCAATTGTGTATCTTAGCGAATGATGAAGTTCCTCTGAAACCACATATTTACAACAATACGTAAATAAAATGTTTACAAGTGAACATGAATTTTGTTCAAAAATGTAGATGGAGTCTGATAAAGACGTGCAGTAAGATAGCAAAAATTACCTAAATTAAGTATGTAAATAATCAACATAAGGTAGTCTATCACAAAAGCATAGACATAGTTTACTTACGTCAGTATGTAAAACTTCAAATCAGACAAACAATGCAAACAGAGAATATATATTAACTAATTTTCGTATGCCTTAATTTGACTGAGATTCAACGTAATAAACAGTTATTATTTAAGATGTTGCTAGAAAATGTTAATGAAGTTTAACACTTAATGTTTTTTGATATCAAAAGAAGAAAAATCAATATTTATAAATATTTACTGTTAAAAACTCTAGTATTATAGTCAAAAAACGCAAAACAAGAATTAAAGCCACCGCTGTCTTTACTATCTTGTCTTTTGAATTTCGCGCAAAGCTACACGAGGGCTATCTGAGCAAGCCGTCCCTAATTTTGCAGTGTAAGACTAGAGGGAAGGCTAGTCATCATCACCCACCGTCATATTATAATGTCCCCAATAATTATATCTGGGAAAACTAGCTGATTTCTCTAAGCCAGTTCCCTAGGCTGTGGTTTCGCTAGATAGTAGATAGGGACAGTGGGAATCTCGTTTGGTGCCACCGGGATTCGAACCCGCGACCCACCTGGCCATGCTAGGCCAGAGTCTTTACTGTTTACTTAGTTTTTGTTTTTTTTATATAAAATAGGTATGTTTATTACTCTGGAATTAAAAATAAATGTTTTGTTTCATCCTAATTATTATGTAGTTCAAGAACAAGTCTACAAAATTTTGTTCACTTGCTATGTCTGCTTTGGAAAAGTTTTTTTTTGAAGATTTCAGTAACCATAATTATTTGTCCAGCAATATAATATTTTTTTTATATAAATGTGAAGAGAAAATTAAACATACACAATTTTTGTAAACTCTGACTGTCAGTAATGTGAAATATGCTTTAAAAATGGTTTACAAATAACTCGTATTTTTCCGATGTTTAAAGTTATGGAAAGCAACTTCAAAATGTAAGCACGTTTAGTTTCTATAGTGGGGGAGAGACCTGGGCAACATAATCTTCCAGCAAGCACTGCAGGCGGATTCTCACTTTATCTTTTGCAAATTTTACTGTTTCTATTAATCCTAGCGTTAGTTGCAAGAAGCAATGAATTCAATTTGTGTTTACATGGCTGAGGCAGCTATCTACATCGTTCTAGATGTATATAAATGTCTATTCTTGAAAGCATACGAGAGTGAAAAAGAAAAAACATAAGTTAGTAAGAAGATACACACTCTTTCTCTTCAGTCATCCAGCTTCACCGCTCCTTTTTTCACACGTTGCCTGTCATATTTAAAGGTAACATGCTCTTCAGTTCCATCTTACTTATGTGTAATATTAGGAACATCTTTCTCTGCGTCTTATTTCTTACTTACCCGTATGAGTTGCTTTCCGTTTAAGTTCTGTGTAAACAACAGTGATTACAAAGTGTCTCAGGTTCATGTAACACACAAATGCGCCAAAACGTTCCATGATGCTTTAGCAAAGAAAAAGGAATCTGAAGATTCAGCTGGGCTCATAATTCACATCATGTTTTGTTCAGTGTAACGTAATAATGATTCTTAGGTGAATTAAATATGCGATGCTAGTAATGTGAAGTTCCTTTATTTGCTGTGTTTGTGAGATGTCAAGTGAAAATTTGGTTTTTATTTTGCTCGACAGTTTTTAGAGGGATATTATACAGCATTTTACTGAATATGCAGTCATTAAAAACATGTTTTGAAATCACGAAAATACGTTATAAGTTCGCGTTTCCCTTTTTTTCTTAGTTTTTAAGCAATTACTGAGTTTTAGTTAATAGCAGAGAGTTGATATTAAACTATATATTTGTTTGTTTGTTTTAGAATTCTCGCGAGTTAAGTTACTCATAGGCCTGTATCTGCATAGTTATCCTTTAATTTTGAGCTTATAGAATAGAGCTAATATTTAAGTTACTCTTGCCCGTCTAAATAATAGGTTTTATTTTCATCCTTATAGTGTGCCCAAAGTCCCAGTTGTTTGGCTTTTTGATGCAACAGGCCACAAAACACGATTCGTTGGATTCATGATCAGAACATGCTGAGCACTGTACTACGTAAATAATGGACTTGTCTGTAATTTTAAATGTGAATTTTGCTTGCTTTACTTTTATCATTAGGATATCTGCTGAGCCCACCGAGGGGAATTAAACCCCTGATTTTAGCGTTATAAATCCGTATACTTACCGCTGTATCAGCGGGGGACTTCTTGGAAATACATTTAGTGACATAAATGTGTTTTTAATTAGTGTAATATAACATATTTTTCATGCCTTTTTTTATCTCCAAGGAATAATTCATTCCAGCACATGTTTATCATGTGCTAGATAAGAAAACTGTAGTAACAGATTGAAAGGAGAGCAGTCTTTGTTTTCAAGTATTATACATCCAGTAATACAGTCTTTAAAAACTTCACAACAGATATATTCAGCATATATTTCTTCCTACATCCATAAAGCTTAACAGATATTAAATCCTGCACATTTAAGAGCACAATTTAAAGAAGTACGTTCGTAATTCAAGGTTTTCAAATTACTTGTAATTTCCAGTTCTATTATTCGCGTATCACTTGATATATTTCTTCAACTATTCGTTCTTTGTTATCGCATCCTTCATACACACCACGTAACGCAATAACAACTTTATTGTTGATAAATTCATACTGTTTTATTGGTGATTCTACTACCTGCTATTTGTTGTCTAATTTTTATTGAAAGAACATTCCGCAGTGAATTAAGGACCATGGCTGAGTCGGCATATTGAACTGATAGGAATGGTAATAAGTTTTTGTTTTGTATTACTACAGGCAATATGCTGTTCTTCTTGACGTGTAAAAATGAAACATTTGTCATGTCACGAAAGCACTACTGAGAAAAGCGAACTTATCCAACTGAGATATGATGTTAATAAATATGATGTTAATAAATCACACACAAAAAAAACCTTCATTCGTTTTCACTGCAATTACATAGTTTTGTAATCTCCGAAACTAGGAATACTGAGAAGGAAAGTGGGCTTGTTTGTATTGTATAAAAAATATAAAAATGTTTCAAAGACATTTACATATTACAGCACCTTATAATCATCTCAGCACCTTTCAATCTTGTTTGACACGTAATATCACTTGCTTAGTTGTGTATTTCATAAAGGCTATATTTAAGTTCTTTGTGACGTAATAACATCACAACATGAGAGAAATTTATTTTGCAAATTTCACAAAACAATAAAAAAAAAGGGTTTACGACAAATGAAATTAGAAATTGTTTGTCTGTTTGTTTTGAATTTCGCGCAAAGCTACTCGAGGGTTATCTGCGCTAGCCGTCCCTAATTTAGCAGTGTAAAACTAGAGGGAAGACAGCTAGTCATCATCACCCACTGCCAACTCTTGGGCTACTCTTTTACCAACGAATAGTGGGATTGACCGTAACATTATAACGCTCCCACGACTGAAAGGGTGGGCATGTTTGGTGCAAACGGGATTCGAACCCGCGACCCTCGGATTACGAGTCGAACGCCTTAACACGCCGGGCAATTAGAAATGGAAGCCGGCTTGAGAAAAAAAACCTGTATAGATATTAAAACTTGAAATGTGTAAGCAGTAAACTTGCTTATCCTTATCAGTAAACCTGCTTGTCATTATCAGTAAACCTGCTTGTCATTGCCTAGTTAATCTGAATTATATTTATTATTAATAAAAAATGACCTTTCTTAGATTTTAGTGATTTTGTCTTTACAGTAACTATACAGTTATGCCATATTTTGATGTGCCGTCTTGGAAAGTCCCAGAAAAATAACCATAAAAACATTTAGTCTTGTATAATAAACAATGAAGGTTAATTAAAGAAAAGAACAGTAAGAACATATTATATATTTAAGTTTTGTAAGACAGTAGTTTCTTCCCCGTAAATGATCGATCATATTGTACATAATGACTGCCTGATGCTTTCTTAAGAAAAACAAACTAAGTGACGTCATTGATTAATTAGTAACAAAAGGATTTATTATTATAGACAAATAAACTGGTTGATAACACTTGTTTCATATAAATATAACTGATCAATTACTGAAGCACTCCAAGTTAATATCCTTGTCTCAAGTTTGTCTTTGGTGCGAAACGAACGTTTTTCGTTTATTTCTTTCACAGTTTTGTAACAGCTATCTAAGTATTAACGTCATCTTTGATTCAAGTTATCAGTAAATTTTGTAAATTTTCCTTCGAGGAAAAATTCTATTTTATGGCGAAAGTTGTGCAAGCGATTTTTGATACTAGATCATATAAGCTCGTTACCAGACTACACCATCCCGCATCTCTTAGTTTAACTACGAAATGTACACATTTATCTTTGTTTAGGTACGTATTATATCAATTTTGTATATTGCTTGTTTTGTTAGGGGTCTTTGATTTTCAGTTAGACCAGTACTATCGAACCGAAGGCCGTCGTTCCAGATCGAAGTTTATCCGAACAGCTCATATAAGTATATATTTGAAATTATATTTTAGAGTTCACGTTATTTAAGAAAATGTAAAAATAGATATACAATAAGCACAGGAAGTGGTAAAATAAAATGATGTTCTATATAGCTGACGGAAGGGTGTACTTTAATTGCACATTTGTACTTATTGAAAAATGGTTTTAAAATTGAAATTATAAGAATGTTCGTTCATTGTGGCTGAGTAATATTGACGATGAAATGTTTGTTTAATGTTCCTCTTTTCAACTTCTTTAATGATCTGATTTTTTATCTAACTGATCGTCTTTTGTTACACGTTTGAGTCAAACATGTCTAAAAAATCTCATATTAATTCAACTGTTTAATATAAAATAAAAGCAAACATCTATTGTCTTTGTATAAGGAAAAATATTATAGATTAAGAGAGATAAATAATGTTTTATTGAATGTAAATGTAATGCACTCTTTTACTACATCTTTAGCTTAAAACATGGACTAATTCTAAAATACATCTTATCTTTTATGTAGCGTGGTTTCCAATAAAGTTTATTACGTCATAAACATATATTTCAGATTCATGGTATCACTTATACTGTTTTCACCATATTTTAAAGTCGTTGGATCTTCAGAAATGTCTGATGACGCGAGGCCCGGCATGACCAGGTGGTTCAGGTGCTCGATTCATAATATGAGAGTGGCGGGTTGGAATCCCCGTCACACCAAACATGCTCGCACTTTCAGCCGTGTTGACGTTATAATGTTACGGTAAATCCCATTATTCCTTGGTAAAAGAGTAGCCCAAAACTTGGTGGTGGGTGGTGATGATTAGCTACCTTCCCTCTAATCTTACACTGGAAAGTTAAGGACGGCTAGCGCAGATAGCTGTCGTGTAGCTTTGCGCGATATTCAAAAACAAACAAACTAATGGCACGAATGTAATATTTTCTTTTCTTTTTTCCATACGGGCTTTAACAAATGTACTTTACTATAAAACAGAAGTAGATTACGTTTTACATCGATGTTTTGACATACTGGTTTGGATGGTTTGCATATATAAACCATTATTTACATCGATGTTTTGACATACTGGTTTGGATGGTTTGCATATATAAACCATTATTTACATCGATGTTTTGACATACTGGTTTGGATGGTTTGCATATATAAACCATTATTTGCAAACTGAAAAAAAAGAAATCTCTCTTTGCGTTTGTTTCGCTGTTTCTGCCCTTTTCCTGTTTTCACACTTTTTGTGATGGTTTTTCCCTGTTTAAATAATATATAAATAGTTTGAGAAAGCTGCATGAATTAAAACGTGTTTCAGTTAATAAACGTTTATCAGGACCGGACGTGAATTAATGATTATGGTACCTCACTACGAACCCGAGGGTCCCTTGTTTGCACTATGTTACTGCGATATTTCGCGCTTCACTTTTGGAATGTAGGTGCGTTAAAAGACTAAAGGACAGATTCATCTATAGAAACTAGTTGTTTGTTAGTTCAAAATTACGGACAGCTGGTTGCTATGTAACTCAGCGAAGATAACAAAATAAAAGTTATTTTAATAATATTTAATTGTGATTGCTTTTTTTTAAGAACAGTTTACAGTTCTTTTTTATGCACTGCTATGAACGTGTTTGTTTTGAATTTCGCGCAACGTTACACAAGAGCTTTCTGCGCTAGCAGTCAATAATTTAGCAGTGTAAGACTAGAGGAAAGGCAACCAGTCATCACCACCCACCGTTCAGAGATAGGCTTAACTTTACAAAATAAATTACGTCGAATAGCACCACCAAACTAGTTTACTAACTAACTGGCTGAACAATTAAAAGAAGAACGACTACTTGATCCAAAGGTTACTTATTAACCGACTAACAGCCTATCATTTAATATAACTTAATTTGATTATGATATAAGGCTAAAATTGTTTTTTCTAAAAGTCGCGGGTTCGAATCCCTGTCACACCAAACATGCTCGCCCTTTCAGTCGTAGGGGCGTTAAAATGTGACGGTCAATCCCACTATTCATTGGTAAAAGAGTAGCTCAAGAGTTGGCGGTGATAACTAGCTGCCTTCCCTTTGGTTTTATACTGCTAAATTAGGGATGGCTAGCGCAGATAGCCCTCGGGTAGCTTTGCGCGAAATTCCAAAGAAACCAAACCAATGAAACTTGTTTTAATTATTTTTCCTGATTGATCAACTACGGGTGTGTAGCTTGCTTACTTTTTCATTCTGTTTACAAGATTTTTTATGACTACAGTTTCTAGTGTTTAATAATATAGTCGATGTGTTACCTTTATACATATACTTCTACTAATGCTTAACGTTCTTTGCCAGACGGACTCATAAAATGATCTTCATTTCAGCTCGAATTGTGCTTATTTGTTGCTGAGCGTAAAGATACATAAATAGGTTATATGCGCCAACAACAAATATTTGAATACGGTTATTTAGCTGTGTTATTGAAGGGGCTCAAAGTATATTATTCCTAGTTTGAAGACAATCATGTATTTCATTATGAATGTCCGAAGATATATCCAGTTACCAGTCAAGGAGATTTAAATACTTCGTGATCAAAATTATTAAAATCACATAAATCAAAGCGAATTTAATAACTTTTGGTAGGAAAAGCAAAATTTGACTTACAAAAAATAATTACTTTCATAGTTTATGGATTTTAGTGATTTTTTTCTATCGCTATTGGCTTTTTTTAATATTAAGCAAAGAATGTTTTTTAATTCGAAATAATTTAAGATAGCTCAAAAATTAGTTACATTTCTATAATCAGGTATTAATGTTGATGTGTGTTTAATTTTCTTTTCTATAATCTTATGATAAAAATTATATATTGTTGATTTAACAAACTCTAGCTGTTTTATTGTTTTTTATTTAACAACGATGAAATGGATAAATCTTATTAACTCTGATACGTTTGAAAGAAAGGCAGAATAATCTTGTTTGAGAAAATGACAAAATTATTTGTTTTTTAGACAAACAATGCATAAGAAGGAATATTAGCAGTAAACGATTTTAAATCCAATGGGTGTAAATCTCAATCATCGCATTCTTAACGCTCTAAAACAAGTAGACTATGGCTTCTGCATGAAAAGATTCGAGGTGTCTGCTAGGTTGAGGTGCTGTTTCTTATAAGCGTTTATTAGTGTGAAAGTTAGCACTTTTAAAACACTTCACTTGCTTTAGAAGATTTGGATCAATCTGTGCATACCATCGTCTTCAAACCTCCACAGCTACCTGAGTAAGGAAGACTGTCAAGAACTAAAGAAACTATTTTAATTACAAAGCAAGTTCTTTTCCGAAACGGCAAGACTTGCTAGTGTAACTAGTTCTGTTTAAATTTCCTGTTAATTAATAACTGAAGTCATTCCTTCATAAAACCTAAATCATCCCTGCTATCTTATTTGTATTGTTTTTAAAGGATCAATATTAACCATTCTTATATTAACTTATTTTTTGAAAATGTGCTTTTTTTAATTATGTTATATAGATTCAGAAGGAAGAGAATGAACAATACTTAAAAATAACGAAAACAGTGGACGTTTGTGTAGCATTTCTACTTATGAAACCTGTTTTTATGGGTTTTTTAAGCATAGGAAATCACCAAATCAAACTTTTTTAAAAAAAGTGCAACTAAGGCACTTTGAACAGTCTTTATTATTATTATTTTGACACTTTGAGTCGACTGTTGAGTTATCAGGTAAGGTCTCTATTTTATTGATAAGTGTTGCCTTCATATAGCTGAAGTCACATTTTAAAACTAGCTAGAGCAGATTTTATTATTAAATAACGTATGTTTTGTTTCATGAAAACGACGCCTTTCAAATTCAAGAAGCTTTCCTTGTTCGAGAAAGATGAAAGCTTGCTATTCGGAGGACATGCATGTTAGTTGTTCACATTAAAGTGAATGATTAGATCGCGTCAATTGTGTCTTCAACCATACAGATAAGAGTTTCATTAAAATTTTTACACGATTTATGTGTAAGATAATAAAGCACATTACATGATTACCTAAGTTCAGCATTTTTTTCGTAATAAGATTAGAGATGTGGACAAGGAAGCAAAGGGGCTTTTGCCTTCCTTAGAAACTATTCAGGATTGTTAGTTTCCATGTGTAAATGATGCTCTCAAATATTTAAAAACTAATTTTCTTTCGTTTCATATTAAATGGTATTCATTCGTTTATAAATTTAATCGGTGGGGAATTAACTACTAGATTATGGTACGACCACTCCAATCAGGCAGCTGGCTCAAAAACCCATGATCTCTCTATCGGTTTGGCTGTAAAATGGAAAATGGAGGAAAGTTCTTTAAATCTATAGATTATAGTTTATATGATATATAGACCGTGTTTTGAGAACGTTTCCATCGCAAGCACACACTATTTATCGTTTCATATAGCGCAGCACGCCACACAAGAGAACTGTATGAGAAAGTGGGTTTAATAATGTAGAGTAGCGAAAGATAAACTTAACCATGCTCTATTATGACTTCACACTTCACTCAATGTAATCCAATTTGTTATTTAAATATAAATATGCATAGTATAAGCATATAGAAATAAGTCGAAAGTTCACGCATTTTTCATATGCTTAAAATAGAAGCCAATTATTTATGTAAAAACGGCTCGTTTGGGTTGAGAAAATATTTTACGTAGAGGAGCGAACAACGTTTCGACCTTCTTCAGTCATCGTCAGGTTCACAAGGAAAGAAAGAGGTAACTGACCGGAAGCTGATCACATGTTTGGAAGGGATTGTGTAACTGAGTGTCGGAATGTAGAGGGCGTGCTAGATGTTTAAATATATAATTTTATATTATTTATTTTATTATTATTATTTATAATATTATTTTAAATATAGGTATAAAAGTGTTCCTTTGAATTGGTTTATTTTGGGTTTAAGTTGTTGTATAAGTAAAGCTTCTTTAATTTTGCGTTTGTTTATGTTTGTTTCTTTATTTAGTATTTGAGTGTTTTCTATGGTTATGTTATGTTTATTTGACTTGCAGTATTCAAAAACGTGTGAAGGTGACTTTTTATGTTCTTTGAATCTGGTTTCCATTTTTCGACTTGTTTCTCCAATATAGAAGGCGTGGCAGTTATCACATTGTATTTTATAAATAATGTTGGTGTGGTGTTTGTCAGTGTAGTTTTTACATAGTATAGACCTCAGTTTTGTACCTGGTTTTTGAATAAATTTGGTAAGTATCTGGACTGTCATATTTTGTTACTAGTTTTTGCCAAATGTTGCTTGTTTTTCTGCTGATGTCGGGAATATATGGTATGCAGCAGTATATGGTTTCGTGATTTTTTGATTCGTGAGATATATTTACTTTTGTTGGTTGATTTTGCTTTCTGTCTAGGTATGTGCGTATAATGTTTTTTTACGGCTTGTGGAGGAAACTTATTGATGTTGATGAAGTATTGTTTTATTTTGTCTAATTAATCGTTAACAGTACACACTCATACGATCGTTAAGAAACTAAGAAATTTAAACCAAAGAATTATCAATAGAAGACATGACATCTATTTCATTCAACAATGTAGAAAGGAACAACTAACCCCTAATTTTGTAAAGGTAAAACTATCAAAAAATTTTAATAAATACACAAACATTATCCAAAATTTACAGAAAAAAAACTGCTTAAAGCCACGTTGAACACGAAATACAAAGAACTACATGACTTACAAAAACAAAAAATGAACCTAGACCATCAACTGGCATGCTGCATTAAACCAGAGCCATACGGACTTATACAACGAAACATAAACCAAATCAATACTAAGAACGACAGAGACAAAAAGATCTGCCATAACAAAAAACTAGAAAAACTAAGATGCAATCAACAGAAAAGACATCACGACAAACCGTTGACTAACCTCATAATTAACAGATCCGACCGACAATTAAACACAGACGAGATACAGCTACTTAACAAAGAACTCAGCTTCGCAATAGCGTTTAGGTACATTACAACTTTAGAAATCAAAACATGTTTAGAAGATCTAGCCAGGAGACGTGTGGTACTTTCTACAGAAAACAAAAACAAGAAAACGACCAACAGAAAGAAGACAACTTAGGCATTTTTATTGACATCCAACAGCCAAACTTTCCAGGAAAAATTAAAAATTTATATTTTCCAGAAACACCTAAAAACAACATCTTAAACGATTTTTCAAAGAATTTTCTCACAAAACCATCAACATGATTTCACAAAACAGAAAACTAAAAATAATCTTACAAAAAGAGACATTAATTCCAATAATTCTAAAAGCAGATAAAGGTAACGCTATAGTCATAATGAACACGAATGAATATATCCAAAAAATGAAGAACATCCTATCGGATACTAACAAATTTAAACCAATACACACAAATCTAACAAAGACACATGAAACGCAACTAAACAAAACACTACTAAAAATGAAAAAAGCCAACACAATTTCACAAGCACTTTATACCTACCTACGTAAAACCGACTCACGCAAACAACAAATATACGGCATCTACAAACCTCATAAACCAGATTGTCCATTACGACCAATAATGTCCACATATAAATCGTTTAATTACAATCTTGGTAAATACATAGCATGGGCATTCTCCAAATATGTAACATCAGCCAGTTCATTCACCAAAGACTCTTTTAATTTCGAGTCTAATCTAAATCAACTTAATCATAAAGCCTCAATGGCCAGTTTCGATGTTATATCCCTCGTTATAGAAGTTCCAACCACTGAAGCCTGCAAGATAGCCTTAGAACTCTATATCCGAGACCCTTATCCATCTATAGACATTCCCAGCAACCAATTAGCAACCCTCATTAGCAACCACGATGAAGACAAACTTCATGTTCAACAACCACAACTATATACAAACAAATGGCCTAACCATGGGCAACTCAGTATCACCAGTACTAGCCAATATCATCATGACACAAGTTGAAACACAAGCAATTAACACAGCATTACATCCACCACTATACTGGTACAGATATGTAGATGACACGATTGCGGGATTCAAATCTACAGAACACAACCTAATTTTTTTCAATCACATTAACTCAATACATAACAATATTAGCTTCACATGCAATTAGGAAGAAAGCAATCAAATATCATTTCTTAACCTCAAAATTACAAGAACCGACACACAATTTAAAACAGAAATCCACCGAAAAATCACCCATACTGGACTATACATTCCTTGGGACTCAGCACATGAAACAAAACAAAAACTCAACATACTAAGAAACGAAATAAACACAGTCATAAAACTATGCTCACCAGATATAATTAACGATGAATTAGACAAAATAAAATAATACTTCATCAATATCAATAAGTTTCCTCCACAAACCGTAAAAAACATTATACACACACACCTTGACAGAAAGCAAAATCAACCAACAAAAGTAAATATATCTCACGAATCAAAAAAAACTCACGAAACCATATACTGCTGTATACCATATATTCCCGACATCAGCGGAAAAACAATCAACATTTGGCAGAAACTTGTAACAAAATACGACATTCCAGTTAATACCAAATTTATTCAAAAACCAGGCACAAAACTGAGGTCTATACTATGTAAAAACTACACTGACAAACACCACACCAACATTATTTATAAAATACAATGTGATAACTGCCACGACTTCTACATTGGAAAAACAAGTCGAAAAATGGAAACCAGATTCAAAGAACATAAAAAGTCACCTGTACACGTTTTCGAATACTGCAAGTCAAATGAACACAACATAACCATAGAAAACACTCAAATACTAAATAAAGAAACAAACATAAACAAACACAAAATTAAAGAAGCCTTACTTATACAACTTAAACCCAAAATAATCCAATACAAAGGAACACCTTTATACCTATATTAAAAATAATAAAATAAATAATATAAAATTATATATTCAAACACCTAGCACGCCCTCTACATTCCGACACTCAGTTACACAACCCCTTCCCAACATGTGATCAGCTTTCGGTCAGTTACCTCTTTCTTTCCTTGTGAACCTGACGATGACTGAAGAAGGTCGAAACGTTGTTCGCTCCTCTGCGTAAAATATTTTTTCAACCCAAACGAGCCGTTTTTACATAAATATTTCTCTACAAGTGGGTTTTCTCGACATCACTGAGAAGCCAATTATTATTTGAACTATTTTTCGTAATTAGGTCTTTTTATTAAAAGAAAAACAGTAACAACAATGACTAAAACATGACCAGGTGGTTAAGGCACTCAACTCGTTATCCGAGGGTTGAGGTTCAAATCCCCGTCACACCAGACATACTCGCCGTTTCATCCGTGGCTTCGTTATAATGTGACGGTCAATCTCACTATTCGATGGTAAAAGAGTAGACCAAGAGTTAGCGGTGGATGGTGATGACTAGTTGTCTTCCCTCTAGTCGTACATTGCAAAATTATGGACGGTTAGCGCAGATAGCCTTCGTGTAGCTTTGCGCGAAATTCAAAAACGAACAAAACACAACAAATAAAAAAAAATCTAGATATCAAGATATTTTTCTGTTCAACGAAAACCGTTGGATTTGTGTTTGGCATATATTGTAGATAATTTTGAAAAATAATATATTCTGTTTATGGAATACTAAATATCTATTCCATAAATAAACTGTAGTATTTTTCTACTTTGTTTTAACTAAGACTTTAAAGGATTTATTTTACTCTCATGTTATTTTACCAGTAACTGCAAAAACAAGCGTACTTTCACTATGGAAGAAAAGGGCAACTAGCACACGTTTTTTTGAAGTTTATTTGAACTAAAAAATTTTGACGTTTTAATGGTTTTCACTTAAATATCAGAAAACAACCTCAACTGACCTAATATGACGGTGTAAAAAGAATATCCAAAGCTTCTCGAGGACTATATGTGCTAGCCGTCCCTAATTTAGCAGCTAGTCTTCACCACCCACCGCCAACTCTTGCGCTACTCATTTGCCAACGAATAATGGGACTGACAGTCACATTATAAAGCTCCCACGGCTGAAAGGGCGAGCATGTTTGGTGCGATCGGGATTCGAACCTGCGATCCTCAAATTACGAGTCGAACACCTTAACCCACCTAGCCATGCCGGGCCTGTAATAAATTGATTTTTCCCCACAATATGTTTGGCTTTTTAACATTACATTGCTTAATTTTTTAAAATATGTTTTCAGTTTATAGCCTTTTTATAACATGGTTTAATTCAGATGTTTCGTGTGATTTTTGTTACTTGTTTAATTAAAACAGATTTACTTGATTGGAAGTGATATTTCGTTCAGTGTGAGTGGGATGACGGCTTTAGTAGTGAAAATATCGTTATATGTCGTCAAGTTTCTGAATGTCATTGTGTAAAAGATTGTCATTTAAAGAACCAGTGACGTCATGAAAATTAACTTGAAAACGTAAACTTAATTGTTCTCTAAAAGGTGCAAGCATAAAAAAAAACAGTTATTTAAATGATTCAGAACCAGCTGTCAGAATTTGACTTTCAATATGATAATAAATATATTGGCATAGTTTGGAACCATTTTGGTACTCAGTACGGTACTGTTCATCGTTGTTGAATTCGAGCTTGTTTAGAGATAGGCAAAGTCGATTACTCCTTGAAATTGTGATAGATTGAAAAGGTTTAGGCGTATTTTGAAACTTTGAGTCCTTCATGTAAGAGCTAGAAACATCTATTGGACATAGAAGGCTGTTGGTATATAACTACCAGTTGGATTTTAATTCTCTTGCTGTCTCAGGTATGCGACGGCTGAATGAATGTATCGTGGAAGCAACTTATGTAATTGTAACTTGTTCTCATTTTCAAACTGAGATTATTCATGATCATGTTATCTGCTGTTGCCTGGGGTACGTGGACGGCTTTCACAATTTCAGGATTGTCTTTACGTTCCAAGTTGATCAATACTTCTGTGTTTTCTGCTGTCAATAATTACAAGTCCTTCTTTTGAAAATTCTAAACCTTCAATATAAACACGTTTTCACGATCTGAGAGTATGAATATCTTAAGCCTGAAAGGACTGATACATATATTTAGTTTTACCTGATTATTATCGGACAATTTGAGGCTCCAAAAATTCAAGCTCATGAAATACTACTAAACACTCTCCGTAGTTTCAGTTATGGTAAAGTTATAACTGTAGCAGTCTATATCTTATTCGCTTAAGACTAATCACGTGGGCCGAGGTAATATTATCTGGTTATCATACCCTCTTTACGGTCAGCATTTCAGAATGAGGTATTGTTATGCCTGACTTTAAGATCTTTTACCTTAACATATATAGCCCATATGCTAGGTTGAAAAGTTGATGTTTTTTAATTAAGCACAAAACTACACAATGGGCTACCTGTGCTCTGCCCAACACGGGTATCGAAACCCGAATTTTAGCGTCGTAAGTTCGCAGACATACCCCTGAGCCACTGGGGGGATGCATGTTTAAAATACTGTTCCATACCTTTATCACATAATACCACCATTATAAGAGATTTATAATGTTAAAATGCGGTGTTTGATTAATCATGGTGGACATAGTGTTGATAGCTGATTGTGTCGCATTCTGTTAAAACAAAAAATCAAAACAATTTATATTGTAATCTAAGTTTTATTATTTACAATCCCTAAAAATAAGGATGGTTTAAGAAGACATCTTCACTTTACATACAGTTATGAAAATGTTTAGACTGGAGAATGCATCTATTCTTCCCATTGTTAAAATTGTACTTATAATTTATTTTCTCATTGAAACTGAAAGTTTCAACTAAATATACTGCAAGATAAAATCTAAAGAGAACTAAACTGAACCGCAAGCAAAATTTCTGTAAGTTTTCCATATTGAAATCGCGTAGAAATCTTGAAGTAAGACGCTTAGCAGTGATAATTGGTAACCTCCACAAGATATTCCTATTCAAAAGATCAAATTAAACATATATTGCAATATGTACTGGAGATGGACAATTTCTTCGTATCTTAAATCATAGTTCATCGTATTCGTTTCTAATTTTTATCAACTATGGCTTGTTTTTACGTAGAGACACGTGTAAAATAATTACGAAATATTAAATTTTGGAGAAAGAAAAGCCACCCAGAAAAGAAAATAAATTTATTTTTTTAATTCATGAGGAGTAAGGACAGAGACTTTATCGAATAATCGATTTTGTTTTTTGAGAGACTTAAAAATAGTCATTTTATTTGTAAAACAAATAATGAAATGTATCTTTATGTACTCCTTTCGCTGTTAATGTTCTGATAATTTACACTACCTAGAATGGCAAACAATGATGTTAGCGTCCACAAATATTCAAAACGTTGGCTTCTATTAACAAGAAACTGTTTTCATTTAACTGACAAAAAGTTACCTTTCTTGTACATATTTCCCACAGTAACATTATTATTACTAACATTTTTATATTGTGACTACAAATCTAAAGGTTTAGAAGGCATTATACTCGCATGTGTGGGATCACGTGTCAGTCGTATAGCTTATTTGGATGCATGTAGAAGTTTAGCAACTTTTTTTTTAGGTGAAATATTTTCGAATTTTTGAAATACGTTTTCTCCTTTTTCAGTTACAGCAAAAGCTTTACTTGAAGTCTCTAACAAAAGTCAAAATTCTCTCTCTTTTCCTGAGATGAGCAAGATTCACGAAATAATTCGAATTTGGGGAACTTTTAATTCTTTTTCGTCTTCGTCATTAACACAGGTTGTTACTTTAAGAACGAGGCGTATATTCTCTTAGATTTGCCAATCGTGTTGCTAGAGTGCCCAGCAGGAGAAATTGAACCGTTCCAATCTAGAGACGTTTTATCTTCCCCATCCATCCAATCAACAGGAGAATTTAGCGCTCATTGAATTCCTCACTTTCCTTCAAACAATTAGTTCACGGAGCAATACGAAGTAATACAAACCTTTTTATATGAAAGAATTGAAGCAAGGTATATTATGTTCTGGAAACCTTGTCGAATGTAAAATTTCTTATTTCAGCCACACTAACAAGCTCGAAGCTGTCATTCGAGAAAAAGACTCTCATAAAGTCAATCACAGAACAGATAACAAAAAAACACCAAAATCTTTTGCTGCAGAGAAAATCACATATGTTGATATATGTAAAGTGTTTCAATGTGAAAAGCTCGGCATTTCCATTTCTGGCTAATACATATGATAATACAATCGTGTATATACATTGTTGTTTAAAACGATTTCGGCTTCAAATCTATTTTAAATAAATATGAAATACGCATTGGAAATGCAAAGAACTTGTATTTTCTTTTGATTTATTATGCATACAATTCCAAAATTGATCTGATTTTTCTGAATATTTTCACGAGATATTTCATAATGATGGATGATTGCGACATATACTTCAGTCTATGTATTCTATTATTTTTCTTGTGTAGCTACAATTATAAAACAAACCACAAATTATTTCAACCAGACAGCGCGGACAGTGTTAGGAGATTGAAACACGTGAATATTCAAAGATGAATTTGTATATTGTACTTTACACTGCATTTTCTGTTACCGATTCACTTTTTTGTTTTTCTTGTATAGAAATTTTATTTATACTTGAGCAGCCATGTTTTTCTTCGAGTTCAGATTACACTTGAACATTGAAAATGGCTGTAATTTAAAAGCTATGTTTTTGTGTATTGAATCATTGGTTTTTGCTGGTTTATATCACTTCTCTTAGAATTTACTCTACAATATGATCGTATTTTTCACGACCACGACAAGAGAACTTTGTCTTAGACCTTCTTTTGTGATAATATAAACCACTGTAATCACAGCAACTCCTAATTTCTCCATTATCGGCAACGACAGCTCCAAGTATTTCATCTTATTGCCATATCCTAGACTATCCAATCAGAAAGAGAAATCCATGAAAATATTACTTCCTCATCACTACTGCTAGAGTAAATTTTATAACTAATGTTTTTGTTTGTTTTTCTTGCCAACAAAAGGCAGCAAGACTGACATTTCTTGTTTGTAGATCCAGAACTCTTTTTTTTCTTAAGTTCTACAATCAATCACCTGGATAATTAACACTACCGAAACTGTTAAACGATAATGTAGGTCCTAAAATAATAAACCAGATAAAGAACTTTATGGAAATAGATTTCACTTTGAAGGGTTAGTTCATCTACATTCTCTAAACGCTAGGTTTATTGAATTTCCAACTTTGTGATTAACCTTGTTTTATATGAGTTATTGGTTTCTTTGTCTTGTTATTCTTACAGAAGTAGTCATTCCAAGTAGCTATTATAATGATCACCTTCAGGACCACTGCTGCTACCAGTAAACAATTATTATAAATTCCGACAAGGAAAGGTCATATTTTGGCTTGGAATGTTGCGGTTAGGATTAAAATATTGATGTAATTCTGCTGTGAAATTCTGTAATAGTAACCGTCTTTTTTATTAATGTATTTGACATGTTTGTTAAATCGCTTAATCGGTAGCTATTTATGTATTATTATTTCAATTTTGAATTATTCTGACCGATATGTATTGAAACAATAGATTGTATTCCCAGTAGAAGTTAGTAAATGTTCACAAAATATAGTTTTCCCCTGTCTTGATATTTTTAGTCTGCGAACAGTTCAGTTGCTAGATATTTCTAAATTTTCAATAAAAGCATTTTTTTTATATATTTTAAAAAAGATGTTTATCCAAGTTTGAAATGCGATAACAACGATCAGTGTGTCTGTGTCTAGTGCTGAGCACAGTATAGACTAAAAAATCTGGCATTTTTCTTTAAAACAAAGATAGGAATGCTGAAGTTTTGTTTAATTTCTATCAGACTATGCAAGTTGGCTTTATGGACAAAAGTCTGGACAGTGGACACCCAAACAGAACAGTCCTAAGTGACTGTCATTCTACATGAGCAAATAATTTAGACAACAGGGTTAATAGATACAACCATAACAAAAGTATTGTGCAAAAGTGTTAGGAGAAATTCAAAAGTTATATTTTAGGCTACTTGCAAGGAACAGTGGAAGGGAAATCACAGGCGAATCTCAGTGGAAGTGCTCGAGTTCATCAGTCTTTCAGGCATTGTTGCAACATATTTAATCAAAATATCCTTTGAGAGTTTACTACAGATATCTCTAATATACTCCTATAAAGTTCCTTTGGAAGTAACTTTTGATTTGTCAAGTTTCTGATCTACCAAATTTCCAGATCTGGTCCACTTGGTTGAGATCGGGGCTCCATGGGAACCGTTGCATTATTTCAATTATTCCGACGCCTTTTTCTTAACTTAGTAACTTATGCATAGTTTGGGTGAGTGTTTGGGATCATTACCTTTGTAGTAGATTCCTTTAGCAATAATACGCAAATCACTGGGTATACCAGGACGGATAAATATCTGATGGTATATGCGATAGTCCATTATTCCATTTACTTTTGCAAATATCTCCTGTTGTCTCAATAGAAAAACATCCCAAAGCGTCACATCATCTTCCTCATGCTTCATAGTAGATGTTATGCATTGAAGCATGTTTCTTTCACCTTTCTTCCGCCAGACGTACAACAACCGCTTTGAAACAAATATTTCAAGCTTGGACTCATCCATCCATAACAGTCCTTTTCAAACATCAACAGTCACGTTAGTGAATTTCAGTCTCTTCACAATATTTCGAGTTCGAAGTAAGGATTTTTAAACTGCTACATAACGAAATATTCCATTCTGGTTGAGTCTTCTTGACACTGTAGATCTGAACACTTTTTTGTCATTTGATACGTGATAATTTATCTCATGCTTGATATCAGTAACAGTTTTACTTCTGTCCCAAAAGCTGCATAAACAAAGATACTTAACATCAGTATCGCTGAGTTTAGGTGTTCTGCTTCTTCCTTTCTTATTATCAAATTTACCTGTCTCGGTCCCACGATCTAGGATGTACTTAACAATGTGTGGGAAGAACATTTCAAGTCGGAGAGCCCAACCAGCATCACGTAGAGCTTTTATGTGAACTCTTCTACTGATAATTCTCTACGTTTTTTTTGGGCCTGGGCATAACAACAAAATTATTTTTATAAAAGTTAATTTGTGGACTAGTATTAGCTAGATTTATTCTAACATACGAGGTCTGTTCAAAAAATACGCGGACTGACGTCATAAAACAAAATGTACTTTATTTAGAAGTTACAGGTCTGAGACCACTTCAAAGTACTCTCCTCCCCAACGCACACACTTATCCCAACGGTGTTTCCGCTTGTTGAAACAGTCCTGGTACGCTTCTTTTGTAATGTCCTCCAGCTCCTTCATCGCATTTGCCTTAATCTCGGGAATCGTCTCAAATCTTCTTCCTTTCAAGGGTCTTTTCAGTTTGGAGAACAAGAAAAAATCGCAAGGAGCAAGGTCAGGTGAGTAGGGGGGTGGGGTGGGGAAGAACAGTGATCGAGTGTTTGGCCAAAAACTCACGAATT
The DNA here is from genome assembly GCF_004210375.1 of Tachypleus tridentatus. Lineage (NCBI taxonomy): Eukaryota > Metazoa > Arthropoda > Merostomata > Xiphosura > Limulidae > Tachypleus > Tachypleus tridentatus. The sequence goes on from NC_134828.1 coordinate 88,817,532, forward strand.
CTGAGGGCCGAATTTCGCAGCAACGCGGTGCATCTTCAATTTTTCGGTCAAAATCTCGTAACAAGATCCAACTGATATCCCACACTCTTCAGCAAGCTCCCTGACAGTCAGACGTCGATTTGCCCGCACCAGGGTGTTGATTTTGTCAACGTGTGGGTCGTCAGTTGACGTGGAAGGACGTCCAGGACGCTCATCATCTTCAATGGACTGTCGACCATCCTTAAAACGTTCATGCCACTTGAAACATGCCGTACGCTTCATAGCAACATCACCGTAAACCGTGTTAAGCATAGCAAAAGTTTCAGTCGCAGATTTTCCAAGTTTAACACAAAATTTCACAGCAAGTCGTTGCTCCTTCAGGTCATTCATTCTGAAATCCGCCAAACGAAAAAATCGCACTTCACTTAAAACCGCGTAGCTAATACACAAATAAAGATATCTGCAATCGGGAAATGGCGTCGTAATCAGCTGATATGTGCAAACCTAGCGACATCAAGCGGATTCCCCTGGAACCAACTGGAGCTGCGCAATTCAAACAGTCCGCGTATTTTTTGAACAGCCCTCGTATACCGGTACCATATGTTAACTTTTTTTTTATGTAGTTAACACATTGCATGGGGTACCACGACAGTTATTCCAGTCTCTAAATTTGATTAGTATGTTCATTCAAACAGAACCCTTATGACGTGCCCTTGGTACAAGTATATGGGATTTGTAAAGAATGATACGTATTCTCATCCTGGCTCATTCAACAGGGTTCGGTGAGGCATTACCATAATGTTAAAATTTATGTGATGTAATGGCATGGAAGAATTGCCCTCATAAAATGGAAATAATAACAAAATATTATGTTGACTTAACACTTTTTGCACAGTAGTGTAAGTTATTTATAAAACACGGATAAAAAATAGTAAAAAATACACACACACACACATATATAGAACTCAATATGAGCCTTGTTATGGGTTTTGTGAGTCAAAGAGCATGGATATTGGTTAGTTGATTTATTTACCCGGTTTTAATTATTTTTGACTGACACAATTATTTATTAGTTTTATCTTTAAGCTCCATATTCCAGAATGCAAGAGCGCTGCTTTTGTTTACTTCAGATATCCTCTTCGCTGATGTTGAGGACTACATGAAACTTGCTATATTACAAGTATTAATTCAGTAGACTTTCTAAAGAATTAAAGGTTAAAATAAAGTCCATTGCTATGTTACAATATATTATTATTTAACCATTGTCACTATGAGGTCCATCTGCGACATAAATGCACATTTTAAAGTGTTTTAATCGATAAATAGTGTTAATAATAAAACATTGCTTGCTTTAAGTCTGATGAATATTTTGACAAACCGAGAAAAGCAACAACAATAACCAAAGTAGATTTAACCACATTTGTTGTTACATAATTATGACGCTGCTATAAAGTAGCTACGACACCACAAAGGTTAAAGCATACTTCTGGTGAAAGACTAAAATTATTGTAAGGGTTCTTTGGGAAAATTACGGTCCGAGAAGGGAGAACTTACTTGTGATAAAATTGTATTTATTTGTTTCAGAACTTTGCGAGAGCCACACAAGGATTTTGTCTGTTAGCCGTTCACAAATTTGAATTGCTAAACTAGAGGGAAAACGTCCACCACCACTTCTTTGGCTATTCTAATGGAATAAGATAATTTGATAATCGCTATCACTCTTTTAACGCATGTACGGCCTCAAGGACGCGAAATAGTGACTGTTAGATTCACAGTCCGGAACATTAAGCATTAAGTCACGCCAGGTCCAAAGATGTTTTCTATTAAATTTCCCACAATGTACAACTGTTAGTAATAGTTTTTACAGTTAATTATCAAGTGGTTATTTAATATAGTTGTATATATATATATATGAATTAATTTTGTATGAACAAATAATGTTTAGTATCAATGTTTTATTACAATTCTCTTATTACTGTAACAGACAAAAATAGCTTCTGGGAAACCGTTGTATCTCTTTATGTGATGGAGCTAACAACCGACGATTGTCATACAGAACTTTTTAACCAAATCAACGAACAAAGTTCGAGATGTAAAAAAAACAACAATGTGTTTGTTTTAATAAAGTTCTGGACATATTCCAGGTACTTTAATAAATAATTAACATTCTGAGCTACATTTCTAACTTATTTGCTTTGTTTGTACTTTCATACATACATACATATATTTCTTGAGCAACGACGGAAATGGAAATATAAAATTTAATAATTTTTTGTGCTTTATTATATTTATTTATGTATGAGTTAATCTTAATACTAAGAACGTAAACGAAGAATTTATTAGTATAAAAAGCAGCAGTATCATTTACAATAAAGTAAAATATTTAAGACATAATTAGAACAAAGTGCTGTAGGAAAAACAAATCTAGTGAATTATTTTCAAACTTTAACAAATATTCGAACACATTTTTAGTCTTTATGTCTTTATCTTAGATGCCCACAATGCATTAGAGTCTGCAATCCATTTAATTAAAGATACAGGAAACGACTCCTCGTGGGATTCATCAAAATCTACACGATAAATGGTGATATCTATGTGGAATCAATAAATGTTGTTGTTCTTAGAATAAAGCTTCACAATGGACTTTCTGCGCTCTCTCTATTCTGGGAAATCTAACTTAAGTTTTAACATTGTAAGTCTGTATACTGTTGACTCATCAGGGAAAAAGAGACTTTGAGAGGGTCACTTGTTTTAAAGCAGAATCCAAACCCTTATGGAAAGACTTCAATGAGCTCAGAATAGCATTTTTAGGAATAGATGTTTTTTTAGCCGCGGTATATAGACTCAAAGAACGGCTCTGAGTTTTGTTTTTTGAGTAAAACTTTTTAGCTCATGGATCAGTCATTTCATGACCGATATGAGATCTATTACAGTTTTCCACTCGGGAGGTCAAATCCTTTCACTTTATGCATTTGACCATGTCGAAGGTGCTAGGGATTAATATACTCTAATCCTGCTTAAAACAATTTCAAATAGGTAACGCGACAATTGAAGATCCTCTCTTGTTTTTTTAAATATGATACAAGTCTTAAGATATAATACACCAAAATTTTGTTTTCATTTTATTGTACAGAATCTTCAAAACATAAAATATATAAATCAAATGTACTCGAACCATAACTCGCAAAACATATGTATTTATATGTACCCACAGAAAGACAGAGAAATATGAATTCAAACATGTATCGAAATTCAGAAAAAAACTGTCAGTTACCGTTTATTTATACACCGGTATACAATTTCAACAAAATAATTCACTTAACTGGAAATATCTTTTAACTTGTAAGAGGCAGACGCACTACGAAGTCACGCAATGTATCTATTATTGGACAGAATGAGGGTAAGTATATTTTTAAACGATATCCCGATGATGTAGTACATCACAGACAAACAGAGAGCTCGATAGATAGTACAGCCGCCTATAAACAACAATAACACGTATATGGCTAACAAACAAAACTCCTGAGAGACGAGAAATTGCATGTGTTACGGCTGCTTGACGTCAAATTCTTATATCTTAGATAACATGAGCGATCAATTCTGGTTGTACTTGGATAGTCTGGAAGTAGTTTTGTCTGGATATTCCTGATTTTAATAATATATTGATAATAATGCTTTGAAATACTGTTATTCATCATAAGATTTATTTTGAGCAGGAATTATATATTTTTAAATCACACTATTTTATACGAGCCAAGGCACGGCATCGCTAGGTAGTTAGGCCGCTCGAAGTTACATAGTTAATGAAATATGCTTTGTTCCAGCTGAAATTTCCATGTATTTAGTTTCTTCAAGAGATTTCAGCTCACTTTACATTCACCCCCAGGTGGTTCAGCGGTAAGTCTGACAGCTGGTAACACTAAAAATCAGGTTTCGATACATAAAGTGTACTTAACAATAAACTAACAAACACTTTTGGTGAGTTGAGAGGAATACTGACATAACAAGAAGGTTGTTAAACCTTCACAAACTTTAAAACTCGTTCCTTACTAAGAACAATAAAAACAACATATTTATCAAATTCTGACATAATGAAGACCTGAAGATATTTTAGGTCATTGTTTATTATTAAATTTTAGGATTATTTATTATTCACATCATAATAATAACTAACGTGCAACATGTTGTCACTTTAGGTGTTTCCATCCCTCTAGTCCATCAGTTCAAAGTTAGGGACGACTAATCTGAAAGTCCTTGTTCAGCTTCAGATGCGAAACAGAAATGTTTATTACTTAGGCAAGGGCAACAGATAACATTGAAATTCGAAAATAATCAGCTACTCTGCACGTTTCATTGTTTTCATATACGTATGTACAAAGTACTACCATTTAGACATTATAAACAAGCACGGTAGTATTGTAATAAAACGGCACATTGTTCTATAGTAGATACTCCTATTAAGTTCAGTTTTTTATAAGATTCATGTGAGAGTTGTGTATATGTCGTATAAATAGTAGGTAGGTCATCTTCTTACCTGTGGTTATCGAGTTCTTAAACTACATAAAAAGTGGTTCAGTACAAGTGATGAAACAGTAAAAAGAACTAGTTAAAACTAATGTTTGTTGAGACATTCCTTAAAGATAAAAATTATATTATTTCTATAATATATATATATAGATGCTATCTTTTCTACTGGGAAGGAGGCCACCATGACCAGGTGGTTAGGACGCTCGATTCGTAATCTGAGGGTCATAAGTTCGGATTTCCGTCACACCAAACATGCTCCCCCTTTCAGCCATGGAGGGGGGGGCGTTATAATGTGACGGTGAATCCAACTTTTCGTTGATAAAAGAATAGCCCAAGGGTTGGCGGTGGGTGGTGATGACTACTTGCTTTCCTTCTAGCTTTACACTTCTAAATTAGGGATGGTTAGCGCATATAGCCGTCGTGTAGTTTTGCGCGAAATTCCAAAACAAAAATACGAGCCAAATTTCAAGATTTTCTCAGGTTTAACGTTAAGCCAAATATTCTATCAAATTATGTTTTAATTATCAAATAGCTGATAAGGAGTTAGTTACTCATGTTGACTTTCATTGCAATGAAAATAAGATTATATTAAAAATCCTATGTACTGGTAGAATACAGGTTGAGCTGTAAAAATATTTATTTGTATTTCAAACCTTTGTTATATAGGCTTACAACATTCCTCTGGTCTGTGATATTAGTATCATTGCTTTGTTTTTATTGCCTGGAGGAAACTTAGCTCACTATAAATACCCAACTGTCAGCAGTGGACTGTAGGACACCTTTGGCATATTGCCAGTTTTACTGAGTTAACATGTTATTCAGAACTTAAATCAACCAGTTATGTGAGTTGCAGGCATATTCAGGTAAACTAACCACACAACAATGCCAATGAAACAACGAACAATAATAACGCAGACGCAGATTCGGAAGCACCATGAAATGGTTGGTCTATACTCAGTGGAATGCTGTAATAACCACGAGTTTACGTGAGTAGTGATAATTTAGGTTGTCCATTTTCTATGGATTCTGTTAAGCTAAATTATTAAATTTGTAAATGAACATTTTCAAAGTGATATAAGGTTAAAATGATTTACTGGAAACAAACGTCCGACAGATATGGATATATAAATACAATGTATTAATACAAGTACCTGCCTTCGTGAAACCTTATTTGCAGTATGTAATGCATTTTTGTTAGGTCGTCTTAAGTTGGTACAACGGTACAAATTTACAACACTAAAATCAGGGGTTCGACTCCCCGCGGGGGACTCGTCAGGTATCCCGATGTGGCTTTGTTATAAGAAAACACACACACATTCTTCTTAAGTCCATATTTATGCTGGGAATTTGTTTTTGTTTTATAAACGTACAGAAATGTATTACACTTTTTTCTTCACGAACTACAAGTCCCCTGGTGGCAAAGCGGTAAGTCTTCGAATTTACAAAGCTAAAATAAGAGGTTCGATTCCTTTCAGATGAAACAGCCGATAACCTTATGTGGCATTGCTATGACAAAATATATACACAAATGAAATAGATAGTTGTAATACGTCTAGATATGCTTGAAAAGAGATATTTTTCTGATAAATAACTATTGGATAAGATTTCTAGAGTGGAATAACTCTTCCACAGTATAAAAATGTGCTAGCCTGTTGTATTTCCTTATAAGGTTTTCCATTAACTACCAATAAGATTCGGTGAAACCGTTGGCAGTCTTCTCAGAACATAAAGCTTAAACCTGAGAGCTACCTTACTAATCAATCCTTTTCATGATAGGATAAAATAGAACAGTTGTTAACTGAATAATTTATATACTTAATAAAGTCATGCTAACTTTTTTAGAGATCTTTTCTAAGGTAAGAATTAAAAACAGTATTAAAGTGAAACCTACTTATAACATTATGTGAGTTAGTAATAAACGTTTGGTAATGATTCGAAATTAATCGAGTATGATTTTTTACCCATGTAAATGAATTGCCTATTGAAATAACATAAAGTGGTATATTTTACTTCGCTACAGTAAACAGATGATGTAAACCTTAAATATACCACTATGTTGTGAATAGTGTACAAACCATCTATCCTTAAAAGTTCTTAATTTGCGTATGACACTGATATGAAAAGCCACAAACAATACAGGTGTTTGAGTGTTACGAAATAAAGAGAATTAATATAAGTATTTCAGATGGTTCAGAAACCAGTCCAAGAGTTTAAAATCGTTTGGTTAGAGTTCTTGTTTTCTGAACTTCTTTAAAAGATTCGAAACCTTGCAGATGATAATAATAAAATAATAAAATTTACCGATCAAATGGTAAAAGATACATGTTGGCCGCGATATAGTGGCTCACAAAATGGCTCCGAATTTGTTTTTTGCTTTTTCAAGTTCGAACTTTTAGTTCGCAGCTCCGTCATCTCTTGACCGATTTGATATCTAATTACAGTTTTCCAATCAGGAGGTCAAACCCTTTCGACTGATGTATTTGAAGACGTTAAAGGTCTTAAACATTAATTTGCTTTAATCCTGTCTGAAACAAGTTCAGTTTGAGGGTAGGCTGCTAGAGATTCTGATGAGTAATAAAATCGAATCGGGAAAATGCGCGCCCCACGCTTGGTGTTGCTGGTGCTCAAATCTATGGCTAATAAAAAGGAAATAAAAAAGGCCTCATGGATTAATTTACTCTAATTTTGCTTAAATTAATTTCAAGCGTCGCGGCAATTGATGATTCACTCTTATCTTGGTTATTCACCGATTGTACGTGTTTATTAAAATTTATTCTTAAGGATTTAGGTTGGTTATTTTTATTTTTCTGAAGAATCAGCGGAAAGGAGTTTGTTGAACTTCGGTAAAGCAAAGATTGTGTGGCTTCGAGCTTAACAACAAACAAACAAAAACATTTCTATTATATAATTGAAAAGATAAGAATTATTTACTTCAGTGTTAATTTTTCCTTTTCCCGTAACGAGGAAAACTTGATTAAACCCCAATCTGTATTCTAGGAAACGTCACCATGGCGATAAGCTGCTTCTGATTTAACAAACAGAAGTAGCTTCACGAAGTTCCCAGCTTTAAATAAAGTGCTATTAACTATAGCAGCCGTCTTGAGAATACATCTTCCCAGCATGAACCTTCATCCACAAGTTAATTTTTGTAAAACAGTGTTTGCTTCATGAAAATCTTTTTTTTTTTTTTTACCAAAAGACAATATCATATGGCACGTACGTAAAGGCAACTACAATGTTTTAAATTCGGGAAGTATAAATTGTCCTTCTTTTTTAATGATCTACCCCCCTACCTCAAGTGCCACAGCAGAATGTCTGCTGACTTACAGTGCTGGGAACCGGGTTTCGATACCTGTGGTGGGCAAAGTACAGATAGCTCATAGTGTAGTTTTGTGCTTGATTATAAACAAACCGCCCAGACTTCTATTTTTTTTTATTTACTTACGTTCTGTACTTTTCTTATTCAAAAGAAATTAAACTACATGTATTTTTAATCTGACTTAAAATATTTAAAAATAATGCAAATACGACTGTTTGGTACAACTAAAAGCAATTGAAAAAATAGCTTTGCCACTAAAACTGCTATCTTACAAAAGTATTTTTTTAATGTTTTATAACATTATTTTTACATAACGTGACATTTTGTCTAAGTATTTGTATTTCTGACAAACCTACTAGGGTCAACATTATTTATTTTGGACTATTTACCAGGTGAACAGCAACCAATGACATCAACACTTTATCATCCATATTTTATGCTAAGGGTTTACTTTGGCTTGTTTTGAATTTCACGCAAAGCTACACAAGGACTATCTGCACTAGCCATCCATAATTTAGCAGTGTAAGACTAGTGGGAAGGCAGCTAGTCATCACCGCTCACCGCCAACTCTTGGGCTACTCTTTTACCATCGAATAGCGGGATTGATCTTCACTTTATAACGTCCCTACGGCTGAAAAGGAGGAAAACGCAGTGTCTACTTTATAAATTTTATACTGATTTATTTTATACAATATAACAAGTCTGGTTTAGTGTTAGTCTATGTTGCAGCGATTATTTCTTGTTAGTTACGTAGAAAATCGGTGGATTCAGCAGATAGCTCGATATGGCTTTGCAATAAGTTGGTTTGTTTGTTTGTGTGGGAATTTCGCACAAAGCTACTCGAGGGCTATCTGTGCTAGCCGTCCCTAATTTAGCAGTGTAAGACTAGAGAGAAGGCAGCTAGTCATCACCACCCACCGCCAACTCTTGGGCTACTCTTTTACCAACGAATAGTGGGATTGACCGTCACATTATACACCCCCACGGCTGGGAGGGCGAGCATGTTTAGCGCGACGCTGGCACGAACCCGCGACCCTCAGATTACGAGTCGCACGCCTTACGCGCTTGGCCATGCCAGGCCCCCTTTGCAATAAGAAACACACACACACACACACACACACACATAGGAAATAATTGATAAATAGGATAATTCATAGCAACAAAATACCGTAAACTCGTCAAGTCGTGATACATAGATATTGATAAATATTACGAAACAAAACAACTAATCTGTTTTATGTGTGCTAATGAAATGGTTAGAAATAAGAAGGAGGAAAAATTTAATTGTACTATTTTAAAGATTTGTTAAGAAAAGGTCATTGGTTAAAATTTACAAATTACCTCATCACAATACTTGCGGTGCCTGGTGGTTAGGGAGTTGTATTCGTAATTTTTGGGTCGCGGTTCGAATCCCGTCACTGAGCATGTTCGCTCTTTCAGTTGTGGGGAAGTTATAATGTGAAAGTCGATCCCACTATTTTTCAATAAAAATAGCCCAAGGGTTGGCGGATGGTGTTGTTGACCAGCTGCCCTCCGTCTAATCTGTCACTGTTAAGGTGGAGACGGCTAGTGCAAGTAAAACTCGAATAGCTTTGCGCGAAATTCAGAACAAACCAAACTAAATTAATACATGTAACTACGTGTTTAGAACGTGTTACAATTCTAGGACTCAGCATAATAATGGAACGTACCAAATACCAGGATTTATTTAAAAATAACGATATATTCGGAACTGTATTAGTACGTTATAGGTATCACCTGCTTTGTTTCTTTTCGCAATATCGATACTTAGCCAGATTGCAGGAACGTGTTTTACCAATGGTGTTCCTTGATTAAACTTCATATAAATCTAGTAAAAAGCTGCTTGGACTCAGATTCAGTTGTTTACAGTATGGATACCAATATACCCTTCTTACTGAATAGTCATAAAGCAGTCAGCCACATGCACAAGTGTTTACAAGATAATGTAACAGTTTCAGTAAGAAAGCTATTCTTGTAAATCATTTAAGTTTTGCCAATCAGTCGTATTTGCATTATTTTTTAATTGTTTAAGTCAGGAATACATGTAGTTTAATATATTTTAAATAAGAAAAAATAGAACGTAAGTAAATAAAATATTAGAATTCTGGGCCATTTACTGGTTTCTTTGGAATTAAGCACAGGGCTACACAATAGTCTATCTTCCTCTGCCAGTATCGAAATCAGGTTTCTATAGGTTTGAGTCCGCAGACTTACTGCTGTGTCACTAGGGGTTTATTCCAAGCGGAATCACGGGATTTGAGCTACTAAATTCCAGAAATTTCAGGCTTCAGAAATACTTCTCGAAAACTAATGTGCAATCATCAGTTTAACCTCTCTTTGATGATGGACTGTTTGTTTTGTTTGGTGTTGAATTTCGCACAAAGCTACTCGAGGGCTATCTGCGCTAGCCGTCCGTAATTTAGCAGTGTAAGACTAGAGGGAAGGCAGCTAGTCATCACCACCCACTGCCAACTCTTGAGCTACTCTTGTACCAACGAATAGTGGGATTGACCGTCACATTATAACGTCTCCACGACTGAAAGGGCCTCGATGATGGAAGTGGTGTCTTATTGATGGTAACTTCTCTTACTTATTTAATATTTTTCAATTTTCATTAACCATATATTTTATAGTAGTTTACATTTCCTATAATTTGCAGTTTAGTGTTAAGATCTTTCGTTTTGTGATTCTTGTGGATTTTTTTTTTTTGGGGGGGGGAATTGGGATGCGGTCATGATGCTTTTCTCTTCAGGTGTTGTTGATGTTTTTTGCTGGAGTCCAATGAAATTATTTATACGTTTAGTTAAATTTGCTCAAAATATGTTACAACTATATAATAACTCTTTTAGAGATCTTTAAAACTACATGTTGTGAGGTGTGATATTTTCCACAGCTATCAGCTTTTATCACGGACAAAAAATCTTCGTAAAATGATAATTAGAACCATGACTCAACAGAAAGAAGTGCCGCTATCCATTTTCAATACATTAATTTGTTGAATTAATGAAAATGTGGTAAATATTTACGATTTTTTACAAAGGTAGAATAGTCGAATCTCTTTTCAGAATTCGCCACCTGATGCAGATGTATGAGGGCTGTTCAAAAAATACGCGGACTGTTTGAATTGCGCGGCTCCAGTTGGTTCCAAGGGAATCTGCTTGGTGTCGCTAGGTTCGCACAGATCAGCTGATTACGACGCCATTTTCGATTGCAGATATCTTCATTTGTGTATTAGCTACGCGGTTTTAAGTGAAGTGCGATTTTTTCGTTTGGTGGATTTCAGAATGAATGACCTGAAGGAGCAACGACTTGCTGTGAAATTTTGTGTTAAACTTGGAAAATCTGCGACTGAAACTTTTGCTATGCTCAACACGGCTTACGGTGATGTTGCTATGAAGCGTACGGCATGTTTCAAGTGGCATGAACGTTTTAAGGATGGTCGACAGTCCATTGAAGATGATGAGCGTCCTGGACGTCCTTCCACGTCAACTGACGACCCACACGTCGACAAAATCAACACCCTGGTGCGGGCAAATCGACGTCTGACTGTCAGGGAGCTTGCTGAAGAGTGTGGGATATCAGTTGGATCTTGTTACGAGATTTTGACCGAAAAATTGAAGATGCACCGCGTTGCTGCGAAATTCGGCCCTCAGAACTCGTGAGTTTTTGGCCAAACACTCGATCACTGTTTTCCCCACCCCACTTCCCTACTCACTTGCTCCTTGCGATTTTTTCTTGTTCTCCAAACTCAAAAGACCCTTGAAAGGAAAAAGATTTGAGACGATTCTCGAGATTAAGGCAAATGCGATGAAGGAGCTGGAGGATATTACAAAAGAAGCGTACCAGGACTGTTTCAACAAGTGGAAACACCGTTGGGATAAGTGTGTGCGTTGGGGAGGAAAGTACTTTGAAGGGGTCCCAGACCTGTAACTTCTAAATAAAGTACATTTTGTTTTATGACGTCAGTTCGCGTATTTTTTGAACAGACCTCTTACTATCTTTATTTTGTACGTAATCGTGATTTTAACTCCTATCTACGTTAGAATCCAAACGATATGTGTATATGCATTCGTATCTGTACATACAAAAAAACTGAAAAATAGGTTAAAATCGGTTCACAGAAAACGAAAATAGTTAACATTAGCCAAATGACATTAACCATTAATGACAAAGCGAATAATGTGTATTTTGCTGAAATATTGAGTAGTTAATAGTGTCGAAACTTATTTTATTTTCATACCTTGTGTTTAGTACGCTGAAATAATCATTTGTTTTTAATTGGTCTCTAGGTATATCCGATATGTAAATGTGTATTTAAATAAAAATACGATACAAATGTGAACATATCATAAGTAAGAGTAATGTTTTTGACACTTTCCTAGAGGTCTTTTTACTTTCATTGAATTTCGCGTAAAACTGCTCTAGGGTTATTTTCGCTAACCGTCTCTAACCTTGAAGTGAAAGACTAGAAAAAAAGCAGCTCGTCAGATCGAATAGCTGGATTTGAGTGTCACTCGTATAACTCAGGTAAAGCTCGGACGTGTGAAGCACGAATTTTGTTTAGCGTTAATGTGGCACAAACAACGAAAACTAGAAACCACGGTTCGTTACGCTAATCACTGGACATAAGAATAGTCTTGCTAGATGTCTAAACGAAACATAAAAAGGATAAATATACATATATTTGACCTATCAAAATTGTAGTATTAATACATAGCAGCCCTCCCTAGTGGCACAGCGGTACGTCGGCGGACCTACAAAGTTAGAATCCGAGTTTCGATACCCGTAGTGGACAGAGCACAGTTAGCCCATTGCGTAGCTTTGTGCTTAATTTCAAATAAACCAGGTCCGGAATGACCAAGTGGTTAAAGTGTTCAGCTCATAATCTGAGTGTCAAGGTTTCGAATCCCCATCATACCAAACATGCTCTCTCTGTCAACCATGGGAGCGTTACGAAGTTACGGTCAATCCCACTATTCATTGGTAACAAGGTAGCCCAAGAGCTGAAGGTAGGTGGTGATGACTAGCTGCTTTCTCTCTAGTCTTACACTGCTAAATTAGGGACTGCTAGCGCAGATAACCCTCGAGTAACGTTGCGCGAAAATGAAAAAAACAAACATACCCAAATATTTAGTATAAAATTAAACAGATTATGCTGAAAAGATATTTTATTTATACAGTCAATGAGTAGATTAATCTTGGCCTGCTTGGTGTGTTGAAACTACATTATTTAACCTGTTGACTGCCAAGTATTTCAGCTGCTACGGCAACTCCGAACCAAGTTCAAAATACAACTGTAATGCTTCTTCATTTTATAACTTTTTTGTGACGCCATTTTGGATCGAAAGTGAAACAATTTGTAAGTAGGTCAAATGCATGTATGGTGCTGATATTTAGCGTTGAAGTTAGGTGTTATTGAGAACGAATTAACTCGTCCGTGGCACTGTGTTACCGACGGCTTTGACGACTTATCTCGTTTACGGCACTGAACAGGTTAATAGTTATGAGTGAAATAAACAACAATAATTATCCGCTTACAAATATCTGTGATTAATAATTTATTCACTTTGATATTATTCATTTCAGTTACTTTAACCACTACTTCCTTACCATTTGCACACACAACTGTTTCCTTCTGTTACTGACTGAGTCTGACGTCAACAATAAGATGAAGTAGCACATAGTTGTGTCTTTTCTTGAGTTGCAATGCGATCAGTTTCTGTACACTCAAATCTGCACTCATTCATAGCCATGTTCCTGCGCAACTCTTAATACGAGCTTTTTCAACAGAATTCCTCGGAATGTTTGTTCGTTTTTTTTTTTTTTTGATGGTGGTTAAATTTTCCAGATGCTTCTGTGAAAAGTTCAAGGAGCTTCGCCCGAGTTTGACGGTATTACTAGTTTGGTCCTACTAACACTGTTTGTTTCATGGCAGCGACACTGCTACGCTGTTTTATTACAAGGATCCTTGTGTCCACTTGTTCCCTATCCTTTTACGTGTATGCTCATATTAACTGCTTTGGTACTGTGGTGTTTGTGATCCATGTCTTTATTATAAGAGCAGCTGTGGGTGTCGGTCATTCAGGTAATACGAATGTAAAGATGCACAATATTCTTTTCAATTTGTGCTATCGCTTTAGTAAATACTTTGATTTTATCAACACAAACAATTATTATTATGAGGATATGCAAACCATAGAAGCTGTATGTTTAAAAATGCAGAAAATTGACACAATAAGAAACAGAGTACTGAACCTTCATTATCGTAAGTTTTATAATGTGCATGAACTCTGAAAACGTAAAACTAACAAAGTTTACACTCGTTACGAAACTTTTAAAACATCTCGTAGTTACGAACTTTAGAGATTCTGCTTGATCGATGTTCAGTCTTACACAATCATTTGCTTTATTAAAATATATTGGTATTTCTTACGGTTATTATTGGCCCCCGCTAGTATAGCGGTATGTCTACGGATATACAACGCTAAAATCAGGCGTCGATTCTCCTCGGTGGGCTCAGCAGATGTCGCTTTACCATAAGAAAACACACTCGTCATTATTAAACTTTTCATTATATTTAATCTTCTAGAGCTTTCGTTAACTCCCTATAATCTGCGCTGCATTCAGTATTTTCCTTTTCCTCGTGTGACTTTCAGTGCTTTGTTAATACATTTTACCATTATAAAATATTTCTTATTTTATGTGCAAATCTTTTACTGATTTGATGTTACGCAATTATAACGTAAGAGCGCCAGGGACTGACGTGTAACTTTTGTGATTTTGTAATTATAGTTTATTATCGTCCTTTTTTTCATTGTTTGTCTGATTATATACTATGTAACCAATACTAAACTGACGTAAATGGAAGCTTAAGTAACATCAAGGCCCGGCATGGCCAGGTGGTTAAGGCACTCGACTCGTAATCCGAGGGGCGCGGGTTCGAATCCCCGTCACACCAAACATGCTCGCCCTTTCATCCGTGTGGGCGTTATAATGTGACGGTCAGTCCCTCTATTCGATGGTAAAGGAGTAGCCCAAGCATTGACGATGGGTGGTGATGACTAGCTGCTTTCCCCCTAGTCTTACATTGTTATATGTCCTGTGCCCAGTGCGGGTATAGAAACTCGATTTTATTGTTACAAATCTTCAAACTTACAACTGAGCTACCGGGTAAGGGGTATGTTCTCGTAAAATACACCTTTAATTACTTATTTAGAGAAATCTTAATAATAAACACAATAGATGAATGATTTGGTTTTGTCAACTACATGAAAACATCGTGAGTGGTGGGAAGATAATTTTTAGTATACGTTTCTTTTACTTTATTTTGTGTTTATTTTAGAAAAAACAAAACATCGTTTTGTTGGTAATAAATAATTGTCTCAAGAATGGTAATCACTATTCATAAACAGTACAAACTAATTGCTGAGGGAGCATTTCTAAAATTAAAATAGTTTATTTCGTACATTTCTTATTCCTATAGTTGCTTAAAGAATATGTCAAAATGAAAAAGCCCTACATTATGTAGTGCAATGTGAAGAAGGGTTCTAAATTATATATTGATTTATATGAAGAAAAGTCCTGTATTACGTAGTGACACATAAACAAAATAGTTCTGAATGAAATAGCAACATGTGAAGAGTTCTACGTTATGTAATAACGTAGGAACACATACTTTATCAAATGTGACTGGAACAAAATATATGAAATTTCTTAGCTTCGTAGACTCAAAATTATTGTTAAATATTATGGGGTGAGAAGTTATAGATCATACAAACTCAGACTTGTTGGGAAGTTTTCAAAAACAGGTTGATAAATATCGTTTATCGTTTCCACATTCAAAATTACCTTACTACTGGTAACGTTTTCTTTTTATTCTTTTTTTAATATATCGTAATATTACATATTGTCCTGCAGTCTTCACTGGCAGTTCAACTGCTCATTCACTGTTAGTTATGATATTTAGTATTTCGTCCCACATTTCTCACTAAGACTCCAACTGTTAGTTATGATATTTAGCATTTCGTCCCACATTCCTTACTGGGACTCCAACTGTTAGTTATGATATTTAGTATTTCGTCCCACATTTCTCACTGGGACTCCAACTGTTAGTTATGATATTTAGCATTTCGTCCCACATTCCTTACTGGGAGTCCAACTGTTAGTTATGATATTTAGTATTTCGTCCCACATTCCTCACTGGAAGTCCAACTTTTCTTTCTCTTTTAATTATGATATTTAGTATTTCGTTCCAAATTCCTCACTGGGACTCCAACTGTTAGTTATGATATTTAGTATTTCGTCCCATATTCCTCACTGGGAGTCCAACTGCTACTTCAACGCTACTTAAATGTATATTTGGGTCTAAGCATGATCCCTTGAGCTTGATTGTGGAGTGTAAATAAGCCACGCAATATTACAGATTTAGACTTTTTTGTTAACTGCTGTTAAATAAATAAAACGAAAATAAACCTTAAGTTAGCATAATACGCAAACCATTTACAGGTCGTCATTTCAGCCATTAATGAATGTTTGGTTTACCGGTTGATCAGCGTTAAAAATCTTGTATACTGATTTCACTACAAATTAAGGTCGATCCGGAATCATCAACATATTAATTTTTGAAAACCTGAATTAAATACGTCTGTGACAGATTTAAACTAGTTAATTATTTTATATTAAATTAAAACTCTCTAGAACGCTCATTCGCACATATTTTAGTATACAATGAAAAGGAGCCACCATCACCAGGTGGTTTAGGCGCTCGACTTGTAATCTGTGTGCCGCGGGTTAGAATCCCCGTCACACAAAACATGCTCATTCTTTCAGCCGTGGGGGTGTTATAAGGTGATGGTAAATCCCACTATTCGCGAGTAAAAGAGTAGCTCAAGAATTGGAAGGTGGGTGGTGATGGCTAACTGCCTTCCCTCTAGTCTTATACTGCTAAATTAGAAACGACTAGTGCAAATAGCCTTCGTGTAGCTTTGCGCGAAATTCAAGAAACAGTCAAATTTTCACAGAATAATATGCCATATAATTCACACATACATTAATCCTTTCGCGCCCCGTGTACGGTGCTTATGTAATCTTTATCCTTTTCATATAAATGCTAATAACTCATAAACGTCACAAAATCTGAATCTAAAGCATGTAAAGTTCAATTCTGAGGGAATGTCTCTATAATCACCTCGTCAAGCTGATATTGATATAAAGGTATAATCTTCAATTGAATGTAATTTGGCTATCGTTCTTCGTTGTTACATATTGTTTTATCTTACGTGATCACATTATTTTTAAGGGCGGGTTAGCGTTAGAAAATGATTTAGAGGGTTCATTTTGTACGATATGTTGAGAAAAAGAAAACATTACAAAAAAAAAACCACAACACATGTACACAAGAAGAAAGGCGCATTGATGTTTTTTGTTCTTGGCACAATGTTCTTAAATATGAGTTCCGGTACTAGTATAATATTTACATTTATAACAAGTAATTAAACACAAAGTTGTGTTTTTTTACATAGTTAAAACTTTATTGAAGCCCTACGGCATACAGTTCACAGATGGAATTCAGTCTGACTTTTATTTCCAAATACTCAAATATTACGTTTTTTTTTAAGGAATATATTTTGTTTCACACTTATAAATTTTGGTAATTATTATATTTACTGAAAGAGTAGATTTTACTGTAGTAAAATAGACCAGTTTTTCATTGCTTGCAATAAAAAATGATACACGACTATTATCAGTTTTGACAAAATTATATATTTACATATAGTCTCTTGTTGCCTTAAGTAAAGAAAGTGCTTGTAATATGTTTTTGTTAACGAGTGACATTAAATTTTCTTTTCCCTCAAGGTATAGCTTGTCTAAGTTTACATAGGAATCATTGCTTATATATCCTTAATGACCAAGTTATTTCTGTGATATGCGAAATAATTTGATTTTCTGTACTGATCGCAACTACCTACCTAAGAATAACAGTACTTAAAAAAAACCCACCAAAAATCGCAATCTGTGACAGTTAACTAACAGATAGCAAAGGCTATTCTTTAGAACATATTAACAAAAGGTTTACTACGAGTTGTAGCTAGCAATAAAGTAAAACAAAACTTCAACAGAAACTAGCTACAATAACAAAAATAAAATGGAGTAACTTGAGTTAAGCCTATTTTTTTATCAATAAACAAACGACCTTGTTTTGGTTTACACAATAAAAAGTTATTTTTATTTGATTGTGAGCTGCAGTTCTGAAATACTCTATATGTTTCTTTCTTTCAACACACCGTCTTCATGACTTAAATGTATTGACATAAGCTACGATAAACCGTTTCTTTAGTATATTAGTCAGAAAAATCTTTTCTTCGTGAGAATTGTACTTTTCAGTTTGGTCGCTAAACATTTTTATTTTGCATACTTAATCAGTTTTTTTTTTTGTATATTATCGCCATTTTCATGATCTTCGTTTCTTTTGTAAATCTTATGAAAAACTTTAATGTGTGTGTGTTTTCTTATAGCAAAGCTACATTGGGCTATCTGCTGAGTCCACCGATAAGAATCGAGCCCCCTGATTTTAGCTTTGTAAATCCGTACTAGCGGAGGGTCGAACTTTAATATTTAAGCTATCTTAACGAAAAAAAAAATAAATCACACAATAAAACGATGTTTCCCTTCTTACTTTAGAAGATTTGATTATTAAAAATCTAAGAATATTTGAATAGGTCTCTAGTATATAAATAAGGATTTGAAAATAAATCTTTCAAGGTTTTAAATTAAATTATTCCTTCAGTAAGTTTATCTGTCCTATCTTCTCTATTCTTTCGAGCAAAATACACTTTGTAAAGTTACTCGATCAAATAAAAAGACAGTTTAGCAAGACAGTTCAACAAAACATGGGCATACTACAATTCTTTGATTATTTAGTTATTCGTAGGGTTCAACCTTCTTAAATATTTTACATCAGTTTCTTTTGAAGCTAGGAAGAAAGAACATTGATGTAGTTACCGATTTTAAAAAAACTAATTAACTCACATTTAATTCACTTGAACTAAGTCAGATTAGTTGCACATGATTAATTATTGCTCGTGTTTCTACTAGCAATATAGGAAATTTTGACTTGTCAGACTGGGACATGTGAAGAAACATTTTAAATGATTTAAAAGTCTAATAACCTAAAATCTATAATTAAGAGACTACACTTCATTTTATCAAAGTTACTTTGAAAGGGGGAGGTTCCTATCATTAGTAGAAACAGCAAGTTCAATAATTATTTTAAACAGCTGTGTAAATGTATAGGTAACTGTCTGACTGTGTATTATAACAGTAGATGTAGCATGTCAAAATACGTGTGGAATAGTAAGATTTTTGGCTACACAGCCAAAAACATTGAATCTCTAATTAATATTTTATGGGCCTGAAGCTTCGTGATGCTGTCGAAAGTTTTCGTTAAACCTACGACTAATGCCTTTAGTGTTTCGAAAATACTGACCTGAACGTAAAGTTCTGGAATTGTTCGATACATTTCTGATGCGATTTTGGGCACATTCAACGTCTTTGATTTAAACTGTACTGCTTGTTATGTGTACGTGTTGATGCTAGTGTTACTGAAATACTTTATGTATTTATGTAATTGTGCTAGAGCTATTGACATGCTTGGCATTTTAAAATAATGCTGCTGCTACTACTACTACCGATATGCTTGGTATGTTTATGTGTTAGTGTTAAAGTTATAGAGGTGCTTGGCATGTTTACATAATTATTCCAGAGTTATTGAGATGTTTGGCAAATGATTAGATTATGATGCTGGAGATACTGAGGTGCTTGGCAAGTTTACATAATGATGCTAGAACTCCTGAAATGCTTTGCATGTTTACGTAATAATGATAAAGCTACTGAAATGCTTAACACATTTTCGTAGTGATGCTATTGCTACTGAGATGCTGGATATGTTTAAACGTAACAACGTAGGAACCACGAAAATATTTGGTAAATGTACATTTAAAAAAGAATAATGTACGAAAGTTTTAATAAGCCTTTTCCTTTTGTCTACTGTTTCTGTAGTAATACTTAACGACTGACGACCCTTGAAAAGGTAGATAACAGTGTAGACGTTACAAATGTACACTGCTCTATGTTTATACACTATAAAAGCTACGAAAATGTGACACACTTACAAGAAAGACACCGGCTACTCTTTATTATCTTCCTGTAATTTTTCTATCCACACACAGAATTAGAGTACTGGATATAAAATCTCCTAAACTGACTTTAATTCCTGGGTTAACTTCTCATAGTCCAGTTCAGAACGAGTGATGTCAGTGTTGCTTCGCCACTTTCTCACACTTTGCCATCTTTCGGGCTAATACACTTTCAAGTTCCGTGTTATAAATGTAGAATGTTAACAATATCCTTTTCTGCATATTACTGACCTCGTTTGGGTTGAATTGTTTACATAGAAGAGCGAACAACGTTTCGACCTAACGATGTTGTTCGCTCTTCTATGTAAAATATAACCCAAACGAGCCGTTTTATAAATTGGGTTTCTCGACATCACTGAATATCAATATTACTGACCCGTTACCTTTAGCTAAACAATAATGGTTACTCAATACGTGTCTTAGGTTAATGTAACCTACAAAAACAAGTCAAATCTATTAAAAGTGCTTTATTGTAGAAAACTAAAGTTCTGCTTTGAAAATATATCTTAAACACAGCTAACAAGTTAACATTACTTACATTAAATAATTTTATTCGCATGCTTTAAAATCGAATTTACATTTAACTTGGCTTTTAATTTATCTCATTTTGTTTTATTTTATTTAATATAATATAATAATATCAATTTGGTTTGTTTTGTTGTATTCATGAGATATATTTTATTTGTTAGTTTGATAAAGAGTATGTAAACGCATACTGCGTTGTACGAAACTACTTTTCTTACACTAAAAAAAAAAAAATCTATGACTTATTTTTCATAAGAATATGGACCAAGACTGACCAGTGGTTAGCAAGACAGACGATGGATCTGTGTTAACAACAAAATTCGCACTCCGCCCAGTGGAGTCATAAGTGCGTTATAAGAGAGAAAATGCCACTATTCAGTCTGTTAATTAAGAAAAGCTCAAGAGTTGGAAGTGGGTGTTTTGGGGTAGGTAGCTGCACACCTTTTCAAAATTACAAAACGTCATGTGCAAATAGCTCTTGAGCAGGATTTTGTGAATAAAAAAATATGACACTAACAGTTTTTTTTTTGAGTGCCCCTGTTGGGACAGCGTTAAGTCTACGGAGTTACAACGCTAAAAATCAATGGACACAGAAGATGGCCCGATGTGGCTTTTCTATAAGAAAAACTTGCTTTTCTTTTACAAAATGGAAGTAAGATTGTATACTTATTCATAATTTAATAATTTTGGATGAAATAATTATGAATTTTTTAAGGAGTTAATAACGGAGATTTCAAAGTGGTATCACTTTGTAGATTCATGCGATTAAATGGTTTGTTTTGTTTTTTTTTCGCGCAAAGCTACTCGAGGGCTATCTGCGCTAGCCGTCTCTAATTTAGCAGTGTGAGACTAGAGGGGAGGCAGCTAGTCATCACCACTCACCGCCAACTCTTGGGCTACTCTTTTACCAACGAATAGTGAGATTGACCATCACATTATAACGACCCCAAGGCTGAAAAGGCGAGCATGTTTGGTGCAACGGAGATGCGAACCCGCGACTCTCAGATTACAAGTCGCACGCCTTTACCCATCTGGCCATGCCGGGCCTACGTTTAAAAGGAGTTAGTAACAGAGATTTTAAAGTGGCACGACTTTGCTCATTCATACGTTTGAAAGTTTGAATGAAAATATAAACAAATTATTTGAATGCAGCACTGACATTCTTAAATAAAATATCAAAAACTGGTTGTTTATTGAACAAAAACTACTGTGTACGTAATCACAAGATTTTCGAGATCCAATAGCTCTGGTAATTTGTTTTCAATAAATGAAATAAAATATTTAAGCGTTACATAAGTGTCATCGGTCACAATATAGGATTCCAACAAAATGCAGTTGAACGTTCTATGATGTATTACATAAAATACCACATTTAATTAGAAATTACTGCTAATTGTGTTCGGTTTTGTGTTTATGTTGAAACAGCATATCGCGTTATGTTTTTTTTTTTTTTTTTGAGTTAAGCACAAAGCTACACAATGGGCTATCTGTGCTCTGCCCACCACGGGTATCGAAACCCGGTTTTTAGCGTTGTAAGTTCGCAGACATACTGCTGAGCCACTGGTGGGCATTTGTGTTATGGAAAGAAATATATAAAATAATCTTGAAGTCATGCTTTGTGCAATTTTGAAAACTACACCTAAACAAAGAATATAAGCTAGGCAGACAAAACCTATCAAATTCAACATATTTTTTTTTCTTTCTGTTACATTGGGGTATTACGTGTGTCTTTCTTAATTTAAATACATACATATTAAACCAAACAGCTCCATATGATATGTTTGTCAATAAATGCATTAAATAGCTATGTTTTCTTGTTTTGAATGAATCGATCAATTTCATTCTATAAACATAAATGTGGACAAAAGTTTCCAGTAATGTGATCATGTGCATATTTTACAACAACGACAATATGGTTGACACGTTTGGCTTAATGAAGGAAAATCCACTGAATTCACATGCTACTCTTAAATATAATAAATTGTAATAAGCAGTACAAACAAGGTCACATACGTTATAAGCAATATAAAGAGGGTCACATACCTTACTATGAAATTCCTTTAAATATGCGAGTTAACAAGTCACGTGACAATCACAGTCAGTGTAAAGTCGTAGCTGTACGCCAGGCATTAGAACTATATTTTAACATTGCTTGGCGTTACGTTGTTAGTGTGTTGCCTCCAAAAAGTGATCGCTTTTGTGGCAGGTATGTAGCAACCCTTTTTGACGTAAGATATTCGTACACTCAAGCTACAAAGATGTATTCAGATGGAAGTTTAGGAATTTCAAGATCGATATATCCTTTCTATTTAGTAACATTGGAAAACAAAGGAATATAGATATATCAGTTAGGGTACTAGGAGAGACCACCAATAAGTAGTGTCCCAGCCATGATACAAATCAATCAATGTCTGGCACGTATTTGGGTGAAATGCCCGAGATGCTCGAGAAGTAATAGTTCTCCTCTACCCCACACGTGATTAGATTAATTTGCTTGCCATGATAAAAGGAAATTAGAAAAGTAAATAACCAAACAAGTGTGGTGTTTCATTACAGGTGGAAATCCATGAAAACAAAAATCATTTGCAAAACCTGACTACGTTCCTCAAGCCTCAAGTAACAGGACGTACTACGACCAAAAAGGTTCCGTGTTTGGAAAAGCAACGCAAGTCACGTGTACAAAAGTTACTTTCAAGATATACCTGTTTAACCGTCGCACACGTTAAGCAGTTATAAAATGAAACCGGTATTCACGCTATTCCGTTTGAGGACATAACTGCTTATATCGTCAGACGCTCTATGGGTTTCTGAGCAATCGGACTGTTCAAACGGGTACTGGGAAATAGCTATAGAAAACAATCAGAAATCAGTGATGTTTTGTGGACATAATAACTTTACGACGGAACCTTTTGCAAAAGAAAATATGCTGCAGGGCTATTGTCCTGCTGAAGGATCCAGTCATTTCCACACAAGCGAGGGCCTTCAGTCAATAATGATGCTCTCTTCAACATGCCAATGTAGCCAGCTGCTGTTTGACGCCCCTGTATAACCTGAAGCTCCATTGTTTTATGGAAGGAGAAACCACCCCAGGTCATGATGGAACCTCCTCCACTGTGTCGTGTAGAAAATGTCTCCGGTGGGATATCCTTATCATGCCAGTAACGTTGGAAGCCATCTGGACCATACAGGTTAAATTTCTTCTCATCAGAGAACAAAACCTTCTTCCACTTTTCTACGTCCCATGTTTGGTGCTTCTCAGCAAAGTTTAACCGAGCTGTTTCGTGGTGTGCATGCCATATTGTTGTTCTTGAACTGCATTCTGCGTCCGTAAGGGTCTTAATCTCGTTCAACGATCGGTTGGTGTCTTGTCAGACAACCCGTCGAATCCTCCTGCTCAACGCAGGCGAAAGTTTCTTAGGCCGACCACTTGAAATTCTTGTTCCGTATCCCTCAGGTTCTTTTAAAATATGTGCAACAACAGTTTTACTACGCCCAATCTCATCAGCGATAGCACGTTGAGAGAGACCTTGCTTTTGCAGCTCGACAATTCTGCCACGTTTAAACTCTGTCAATTTTTTAGCCTTTGCCATGTTTGTACCCAGTGTAACACAGGAGATGTCAGTTGGAGATGTTTACAACGTTAATGCTTGAACACAAATTACTAAGTTTCGTTTCGTTTTTTTACCGTTTAACGCTTCTTTTCAATATGGTCTTAAACTTTTGACGAGCTAGTATTTAGGCTAATTTTATAGTGTTCACATTATCCCTATTAAATACTAAAATGTTTTTTTTTTTATTTTTCCTTTTCGTATTTTCATCTTTCGAAGCTCAACTCAAATAAGTGGTTGAGTCTAACAACGCAAAATGCATATTTTTTCTTTATGTTTATTGGCCTTAGATTTTGGCCAGCAGTGTACATCTTATTAGATACAGTTTCCAGAGTTGAGCAAGGTCGTCACAAGAATCATACCATTAAAAGTGACGAACAACGATAACTTTACTGATGAAACCGTGGTCGTTAATAAAAGAAGTGTTTGTGAAACGTACAATTGTCTTCCCCTTCTCAATTCTGTAATAATGGAGTTTTACCAAGTACCGACGGTTTCAAGTATCAGGATATTGAGGGTGGTTTTATTGATATTCCTTTTAATAACATTTGTTTAACATCTGATTTAGTTTCAGGACCATTTATGGTTGGATTGAGACTTGCTCTGTCAATTGAAGGTACATCACTATTGTTGAGTAACGATTTGGCTTGGAGATAAGTTGTTGTTGAACCCAAAATGCGTAGTAAGCTGATAACTATTTCAACTGAGGATGAAGTTATTGTTGAGAAGAATCGAGACGTTTTTCCCTAGTATGCTGTGGCTTGAGCTCAGGCTAAGAAATTTAGCCAAAAAGAAATGATAGACACGTGTTCGGATAACGACATTATAGATTTATCACAAATATTTTTGGATCCGATATGGACCTTGTGAATGATTGTCCTTTTCTCAAGTCTTTGGTGAGTGGTAATGATGAACGTGAGAAAGTAAAGAATCCACAGATCTCTTCACTACTTAAATATATGCTCCCGAAAGATGAACTGGAGAAAGTTCCAGATAGCTACTTCTGCAAAAATGGTCTTCTCATGAGAAAATAAAATGGAGACCATCAAATGTACCAGCTTCTGAGGACAGAACTGTAGTTTATCAGATCATTGTAGCAGATGCATATCATTCGGAAATATTGAAAGTTGCCCATGAACTTCCCGTGGGAGCTCATTTAGGAGTCAATAAGACGTGTAACAAAGCTATGAGACTTTTCATTTTTGCCAAATATTAGGCAGAATGTTTGTCATATTTGTAAAACTTCTGATACATGTCATTTGGCTAGAAACGTAATAAGAAAATTTTTGTTACTCCTTTGTCATCCATCCCAATGTTCAAAGAATAACTAAGTCATGTAATAATTGATTGTATTAAGCTAAAAATGATAACATTTGTGTTGAAGCACTTTTATCACAAGATTATTTGTATTGTGTTATTTGTTGTCATGATTTTTTTGAAATTGTATAATCATTTTACATTATAGTATATGTAATCATTTGTTATCAATGTACATGCATGTATGTAATACCTAGTTTAAAAATTGTCTACTGCCAAGTTTTAATTCTCACAAGACTGACCTGTCTTATTTCAGTTCTGTTTAAAAAAGTAACTCACTGACCTGTCTTATTTCAGTTCTGTTTAAAAAAGACCTTCTGACCTGTCTTATTTCAGTTCTGTTTAAAAAAGTAACTCACTGACCTGTCTTATTTCAGTTCTGTTTAAAAAAGTAACTCACTGACCTGTCTTATTTCAGTTCTGTTTAAAAAAGTAACTCACTGACTGACTCACTGACTGTCTTATTTCAGTTCTGTTTAAAAAAGTAACTCACTGACCTGTCTTATTTCAGTTCTGTTTAAAAAAGTAACTCACTGACCTGTCTTATTTCAGTTCTGTTTAAAAAAGTAACTCACTGACCTGTCTTATTTCAGTTCTGTTTAAAAAAGTAACTCACTGACCTGTCTTATTTCAGTTCTGTTTAAAAGTAACTCACTGACCTGTCTTATTTCAGTTCTGTTTAAAAAACTCACTGTAACTCTCACTGACCTGTCTTATTTCAGTTCTGTTTAAAAAACTCACTGTAACTCACTGACCTGTCTTATTTCAGTTCTGTTTAAAAAAAAGTAACTCACTGACCTAACTCACTGACCTGTCTTATTTCAGTTCTGTTTAAAAAAAGTAACTCACTGACCTGTCTTATTTCAGTTCTGTTTAAAAAAGTAACTCACTGACCTGTCTTATTTCAGTTCTGTTTAAAAAACTCACTGTAACTCACTGACCTGTCTTATTTCAGTTCTGTTTAAAAAAGTAACTCACTGACCTGTCTTATTTCAGTTCTGTTTAAAAAAGTAACTCACTGACCTGTCTTATTTCAGTTCTGTTTAAAAAAGTAACTCACTGACCTGTCTTATTTCAGTTCTGTTTAAAAAAGTAACTCACTGACCTGTCTTATTTCAGTTCTGTTTAAAAAAGTAACTCACTGACCTGTCTTATTTCAGTTCTGTTTAAAAAAGTAACTCAGAACGATACAGTAAGCTTTACAAATTACGAAAATTTTCAACATAATTTAGATAAGTAAATTTGAAAATGAATTATTTGAATATCATTGTTGTCAAGCGCAAAGCTACACAATGGACTATATATGTTCTACCCACCACAGGAACCGAAACCCTGTTTTTGAACTGTTACCATGCAGACATGCCGCTGAGTCATTGAGAGGGCGAGGGAAGTGCACCCAAATAGATTTATTTGTAATTTAGTATCAAGCTACAGAGTGGGCTATCTGATCCCTGTTTACCACATACATATATATATATATAGAAACTGCTTGAATATTCTTATATCCTTCATATGTGATGAAAAGCATCTCTTCCTCGGATTTTGTACTGGATATATTCAACACGTATGCTTACACTTACAAGTAGTTAGGCAACTAAATGAATACTACGTAAACTTGGTCACGTTTATCAGTTACTTTGAATTTACTGTTTTTCCTAACAGAAGTTAGCAGATGGATGGTCTAAGGTTATGCTTTGTTAGTTGTTCTTTTGTTTTAAACTCATATCGTTTAACTGTTTTGTTTTGTTTTCGTTTATAAAATATATCAAACGTAAAATAACCATGTTGTTCAGCGAATGGTATCGTTTTCTGTCATGAAATTAGTTTTAGACATATTTCCGATTTACCCAAAATTTGAATCTCGCATGCTATTACCTCGTCTTTCATTTTATGAATAAGCAAAGCTGTAGCCAACTGCACGTTATTTTTATTTCCATATTATTTATATTATACGAAATATTACAAAAAAAGAATAAATATAACCGTAATATGACCACGTGACACAACATTGGTCAGAAGTCCGTACGTGCTATTACATCACGCAAACTTTATTCAGAACAGTAACGTGCAACAGTATGCATAACTACTATATTCGAGATTCTAGGCGGTGTACAGTACAGAGCTGTAGTTATAACACATCCTTTGGGCATTATTAAACTTGAAAATATTATAGGCTTTAACAACAACAAATTCGACTGAAAGTTATTTCTGCACAATTCATTATTTTACAAGTCCTAACAGTTATAATGTACATCTTCTTGTAAAAGGCTTTACCTACGTATATTTTATCAACTTGGAATAACTACATTTGAAGAATAAACCTTGATAACAATTTATAGTCGATGATTGATGTTACCCTTAAAAGAAATCTTATGTGACAGTCATCTCTTGCAAAGCCTAGTTTGAAACTTTGGAAAAATATTGTTCCTGTAATTGTCCAATTATATATAATTAAAGATAATTAGATTAGGGATAGAACTGGCACTTTTTAAAAGCAACCCCTTATGAATTTTGTAAATATTTGTATTTTGAAACATAAAAGAAAATTCAATAATCTTGATATTAATTCAACCCTTTAGGGTAGTTTACTCGTCCAGATTTGAAACAAGACTGTAATCTAGCTTGCTGCCAGGCTACTGCAAGAGATGAACTCGTCTAACTCAATTCAAATTTGAGCAAGGATTTCAGCCTTGAACTTGTGCAGATGAAGAACTGTTAAAGAAAAGGAAAAAATTAGCATCAGAGAAAATTGTGGTTAATAAATTTAAGAAGATTTTAGTTGTAGGTGATTTTTGATACTGCATATGGATAGGATAGTCATTGGGGGTAAATAGGAAGAAAATAATTAGATTATGCTACCCAGGAGCACAGGTAGAAGACATGACCTATAGAACAAGGGGTACAATAAAGGGAGAAAGCAATGATGCACTTTTTTGTACACGTATGGGTTAATGATATAAGGAAAGTTAGGTCAGAGGACCAAATTTATTAAGTACAAGAAATTGATAAAGGCATTTAAAGAAAACTTACATGGCTTAATTGTGTCAGGGCCCGGCATGGCCAGGTGAGTTAGGGCGTATGACTCGTAATCTGAGGGTCGCGGGTTCCAATCTCCCTCACATCAAACATGCTCGCCCTTTCAGCCATGGCGGCGTTATAATGTGACGGTCAATCCCACTATTCGTTGCTAAAAGAGTAGCCCAAGAGTTGGCGGTGGGTGGTGATGACTAGCTACCTTCCCTCTAGTCTTACACTGCTTAATTAGAGACGGCTAGCGCAAATAGCCCTCGTGTAGCTTTGCACAAAATTGCAAAACAAACAAACAAATAATTGTTTCAGAGATACTGCCTAGAATTAATTATGAGGAAGAAATTATGAGTAGGTCACTAGAACTTATTGTTAGGGGTCAATTCAGTATCAGAAGGAAACGTTTTTGGAATGTATGGTTTACATTTAAGTAGAGTAGGTTCTGTTTTGTTTTTTTTCTAAATGCTTTTAACTCGGATATAAGGGAAGATTTAAGTTAGGACTAGACAGTTGTGAGGGTCGGGATAAACTAATTGCAAAAACAAAACAAAACACGATGTACGGAAAAGTTTAGTATAGGAAATGAGTATAGAAGTAGTTCTAAAGATAGGCTTAACTGTTAGTATTGTAATATTACAAAGTGCAAAATTTAAAGAAATGCGACAGTGTTTTATTCGTTGTGAACTGGTAGCCTCAGCTATTTTGGGTCATTGATCAGATGTGGAATAAAATCAAAGAAAAGCACCACAAATTTAAGAATATCAAATTGATTGGTATGAAGGGAGATGTAGAACATCTTAGAAGATCGAGAAATCTGGTCAAACAGGAAATTAGGAAATCGAAAACTATGTGTGAGAAAAGGTTGCTGAAAGTGTAAAAATTAACAGTAAGGTTAAACAAAGTATTAGGATGGGGATAAGACCTTTGAGGGATAAAGGTAGGTTTGTATCTAATGATTATGAGATAGCAGGGTATTTTTAAATTCTATTTTTTCTTAATGAAGATATGACCAATATTCCTTATCTTGAACAGTTTATAGATGGAAACAAGATCGATCAAGATGGTTTCATTAATTCTGTGTTTGTTAAGAAAGCACTGGATGGATTAAATAAAATGAGACTTCTGCCAAAATAATATTTCTAAAGGGTTTCGAAGGATTTGATATGTGAGAACCTTACTACTATTTTTTGTAACTCCTTAAATAGTAAACAGGTGCTAAAGGAGAGGAAGTTAGTTAATGTCGCCCTCTTTTTAAAGAATTGTTTCTTTGTTTGTTTTTTAATTTCGCGCAAAGCTACACGAGAGCTATCTGTGCTAGCCGTCCCTATTTTAGCAGTGTAAGACTAGAGAGAAAGCAGCTAGTCATCACCACCCACCGCCAACTCTTGGGCTACCTTTTTAAAGGATGTAATAAAAAGTACCACAGTAATCATAGGCCCATTAGTCTTACAACGGTTGTGCGACAAGTTTAGAATTTTGTTGGATAGTCAACATGGTTTTCTTAAGGATTTGTTTGTTTATTTATGAATTTCGCATAAAGCTAAACGACGGCTATCTTTGTTAGCCGTCTCTAATTTAGCAGTGTGAGACTAGATGGTAGGCAACTGGTCATCACCACCCATCGCCAACTCTTGGGCTACTCTTTCACCAATGATTGACCGTGACATTATAACGTCTTCACGGCTTAAAGAGCAAGCATGTTTGATGTGACAGGGATTCGAACCCGCGACTCTCAAATTACTAGTTGAGTGCCCTAACCACATGGCCATGTCAGGCCTTCCCTAAGGAAAAGTCTTGCCTTACAAATTTTTTTATATTCTTTGAAGACGTTGCTGTAGCTGAGGGTAGGGTGTGGCTTTGGTGTATCTGTATTTTCAGAAAGTTTTTGACGAGATACCACGTAAAAAGCTTGTATAAAGTTATCTCTATAGGAGTTGGGAATAAGTTAGCTAATTAGGTAGAAAAGTGATTGGATGGAAGAAAGCAGAGAGTTGTTATAAATGGAGTTCAGTCAAAATGGATTAATGTCAAAAGTTGGGTACCTCAGGGCTCAGTCTTAGAATTTTACTGTTTTCGACTTACGTTAGTGATATGTATGAAAGAATGGTAAATGCATTACTTAAATTTTCTGATGATATTAAGGTCCAGTATAACTAGATGTGAAGAGGATGCTGCTAATTTACAATAGAATTTAGATGATTTAGTGAGTTCGGCAAATAAATGACAGATGGGTTCCAATTATAATAAATGCAAGATAGTGGGTGTGGTTATCGTAATTTCAATTATAAGCATAATTTAAATTGGAATGGTCTCAATAGTGCCATAAAGAAAGGATCTTGGTGAAATGACTGGCCAGTCTCTTAAGCCACGAAGCAGTGTGTTATTGTTAGTGGTAAGGCAAATAGCAGTTTAAGATTTGTTGTTGTCCTTACACGTTATGTTATGTTAAAATATTTCTGCTCATACCGACTTTTTGCTTTTGTTATCAGTTAAAGACTTAATTTTGATCTATGGTAGCTTTCTGTAACCCAATAAGATCTATGATCTACAATGTTACGAAAGTTAGCTTACATCCAGCAAGACTATAAAATACAGAACTTCTTTTTAATTCTAGTGAAATAGTATCTTATGATACTGATAGTAATTAACCTCTGTTCTATGTCATGTTTCAGGAAAAGAAACTTGTAAACCTCTTAGTTAACTGTAAATGCAAAAACGCTAGTCAGTCAATAATTTGTATGACAACACTGAGAAGACGTATCTCTGAATTTATATTGTGTGTAATACGGCTGAAAAAAACAACTCAGTGCGACAGAAAAAATTATAGGGTTTCTGTTTTATCTAGTATTGTTTGTTTTTGAATATCGCGCAAAGTTACTCGAGGGCTATCTGCGCTAGTCGTCAATTATTTAGCAGTTTAACACTAGAGGAATGGCAGTTAATCATCCCCACCTACCGCCAACTCTTGGGCTACTCTTTTACCAACGAATAGTGGGATTGACCATCACTTTATAACACCACCACGGCTGAAAGGGCGGGCATGTTTGGTGTGACGAGAATTCGAACCCGTAACCCTCGGATTACGAGTCGAATGCTTTAACACACTTGGCCATGCCGGGCCGTTTTAGTATTGTAAGAACGGAAAAGTTATTTAAAAGACAAATCATTTAAATACACTTTCACTAAAAACGCTCATAACACTGCACAACAATTTTTTTTGAAAAGTTTTGCTTTCTGAAAAGTTTTTGCTGATTGTGACAGGTACCTGGTGGATATGCACAAATATAGTTTTGGTTTTGCTTCATCACGTAGGAACTCTTAACTGTTTACCGTCAATAACGTATTTAATTGCGTTTATGTTTATAATACGCTATTAAGTTCAACATAATTAAAAGTGTTTTGCTCCTGATTTTTGTTTGTATTAAATGTCCGGTGCATCACGTTGCTGTGTCCAACAGTAATCAGCAAGCATTGATGGATTCCAGTTGCCCTGATATCATTTTTCTATTGTGCCAATGTCCTGGTGAAACCTTTCACCGTGTTCGTCACTGACAGCACCAAGATTTGCGGGGAAGAAGTCCAAGTGTGAGTGGAGGAAATGAATCTTGAGTGACATGCTGCACTTCATTGTTTTGTATGCTTTGAGAAGTTTGTCTACCAGCTGAATGTAATGTGGGGCTCTGTAATTGTCAAGAAAATTGTCAACAACGTCTTTGAAGGCTTTCCCGACAATCTTTTCCGGCCCAACTAACAGATCTTCGAACCGCTTCTCACTCATAAAATGTCTGATCTGAGGGCTAACTAAAATGCCGTTTTTGATCTTGGCCTCAGTTATTTTTGGGAACATCTGTCTTAAGTAAGGAAACCTTCGCCTTCTTTGTTCATTGCTTTCACAAAATTCTTCATAAGTCCCAATTTTATGTGAAGAGGAGGCAAAAACATTTTTGCCGAGTCGACAAGCGGTTCATGCGCCACATTTTTTTCTGTCCTGGAACTAACTTTTTACGAAGTGACCAGCTCTGTCTAGAATAATGTGACTCTTTGGCACGACTGTCCCATTCACAGATGAAACAACAGTACTTTGTATAGCCGAGATGCAGTCCCAGTAACAAAGCAACGACTTTCAGATCTCCACATATATTCCAGTTGTATTTGCTCTACTGGATGTGCTTTAGCAACATTTCCATATTATCGCAGGTTTCTTTCATGTTTGCTGCATAGCCAACAGGTGTTGAAGGGTGAACGTTGTCATTGTGTAACAGAACAGCTTTGAGGCTTAACATTGATGAATCAATAAAGAGACGCCACTCTTGCGAATCATGATCACAACCCAAAGCAGAGAACAATCCTTCGATGTCAACACAGAAACAGAGACTGTCAACTTGTGCAAAGAATTTGGTTATATCATCTTAGCGGCTTCGAAAAACAGAAATTTTCGTATCTGATGACAGCAAACACCATTCCTGCACTCTCGAACCCAGTAATCTGGCTTTTGCTTGTGACAAATCTAAATCTCTGAGCAGATCGTTTCATTCTGACTGTGTTATGAGATGTGGATCGCCTGAGGAGCACGGTTCAAAATCCGGATCAACGTCACTGCCAGCTCCCTGCATTGCAGTTTCTTCATCTGGTTCGTCTGAGGTCCATTCCTCTGGTGGTTTCGGAATTGAAGACTGTCGTCATGTGGCACGGGTCTCATTGGCATATTAGGATATTCAATTGACTTCTTGTTTTAGGCAGAGAAACCAGACACATTAGTCGAACAGAAGTAACAGTCCGTCACATGGTCTTTCTGTTCTCGCCATATCATCGGGACAGCAAACGGCATTGTCTTTCGAGTGCCTCTGAGCCAAGCTCTCAGACAGACAGCACATGTCGCACAACAAATGTGAGGCGCCTATTCCTGGTCTTGATCACCAATTTTACAGCCGAAGTACAGATGATATGCTTTCTTCGTAAGAGCAGTCATTGAGCATCTCTGATGAACAAGCGTATACTCGCCACAAATATAGCAGAATGTATCGCGGCTGTTACGACATTGACGAGACATATTGACCGACACCAATCATCCTGTAAAACGTCTATAACATACTACCTACTTGTTACAGTGCTACTAAGGCAATGCTATATTCTGAAACTATACGTACACGCTATAATGTCTATATTAATCCAATGAGCAGCATCTATGTATGCAAGCCACTTTTATAGCATGCTGAGACAGTGTCAAGCTGGCTCCGGCCTGCCCAGGCATGCCCGGGCTTCATACTTTCACAGAACACCTTCCAAACTGACATGATTTCATGATTAGACATGCCCAGACTGCACAAAACATTGTTCATAGGTCTCTTACAGAAACGAAAATTTTTGGACACAAATATAAGAAAAAAACATGACAAAACTGAAGATTTCGATGAAACTGTACGCGATGGGCAAATTTGGATTTGATATTCGTGATCAGCAGCCAGAAATCTATAAGGAACACCCAACAATGTTCAAGAAGCGGTGTTGTGCAGTGTATAACAAACAACTTTAGTTCTCATCTGCCAGTGACTTACTGCTTTCTATTTTGAAACTTGCTAATTCAAATAATTTAAATTGGTGCATGTAACAGGAGCCAAGCCTAACAACAGAAGACAGTGTTTATTTAATAAAATAATGTGAGTAAATTTATTAGCTCCATTCGGAATCACCTTGAGAGAAAAGCTTAGTTTCTACTAAATTATGAAGAGATATCCAAGGCAAGCAAACACGTTTATTTTCTGTACATCATTTTCTGTAAGTTCATCGCACAGTCTGAAAACTGCTGTCTATGTGATATCATAGTAATAATGGGCAATTATAATGTCATTCTCAACAGACTAGCAGCTGCTTCTCTAATTTGTTATTGTTCTCCATTGTATTTGACTTGACACATAACATTGTAGCGTGTATCAGGGCAACATTTGATAGAGTGGTCCACGTTTCTATGGTCATCTTGATACTCCATCAAAAGTTCATTCTCGTCAT
This sequence comes from Tachypleus tridentatus, assembly GCF_004210375.1. Classification (NCBI taxonomy): domain Eukaryota; kingdom Metazoa; phylum Arthropoda; class Merostomata; order Xiphosura; family Limulidae; genus Tachypleus; species Tachypleus tridentatus. The sequence continues at coordinate 88,852,055 of NC_134828.1, forward strand.
TAAAGCCATGAATGAATAAGTTAGTTTCACACCTGTTTAGAAATCACAAGCATATCGTAGTAGCTTGTTAGCAACTGCCACTCCGCGTAACAGCTTGGTGCGTGCACCATTATCATGATACACTTACTCCATGTTGTACACCAATCATTCTGTAAAAGCTAATATATATTTATTGGTTCCCTAATTTAGCAGGAAATTGCTCTTGATAGTATAGAAGATTACTTTGTTATCAGATGTTCAGCTGGGTCTTGTTGCTAGAATTAGCCGCTGAGCTCTACTTGTTTGAGTTTCTTCTTTTAGTTCAATAAGAATGGTTTTCTTCACCACTAGAACAGGCGTTGTTAAGAATATAAAAGTGACAGTGATAACGTGACGCCAGCAGGTGGTCAGTTTTTCAAGCAGTGTTGAAAACAACTTTGTTCATATAAAGGTTTATTTATTTTTTAATTCTTACTGATAAATCTGCCCAGTTCTTACACCTAGTCTTCCTTAAACTCCACGATAATAACCAAATATGGTTCAAAAGAACTAATATAAAACGTAAAAAAGCTAGAGGAACTCATTTGTCGCTAATTTTTCCATATTAAACTGAAACCAAATCCTGGTCACAGCACCATAATTTCTCAGTACTTTACTTTATACTCTATGTTTTGGAATATTTACTGTACAGTTAGGTGATTCCTGTTAAAGAGTAAATTATTAAATTTGGTAGATAAAATACTATGTAGGGAAAAGACGGACAGGTTTGATAAAAAAAACACAATTTTGTCATTCAGTACCCATACACTTGCAAATGGTTAGAGTGACTAAGTAAACAAAATACTTATATTAAATTCAATACGCCTGTTATGGCCAGGTGGAGTAAGGCGTTCGGATCGTAATCTGAGAGTCGCGGGTTCGAATCCCTCTCGCACTAAACATGCTTGCCCTTTCAGCCGTGGGGGCGTTATAATGTGACGGTCAATCCCATTATTCGTTGGTAAAAGAGTAGCCCAAGAGTTGGCGGTGGGTGGCGATGACAAGCTACCTTCCCTCTAGTCTTACACTGCTAAATGACGGATGGCTAGTGCTGATAGCCCTCTTGGAACTTTGCGCGAAATTAAAAAAACAAACAATGGCTGTGTCAACCTTTGAAAAGTAACATCACTAAATGCTGTATTTTAAAAAACTGTTTATGATCTAAACGACATCTCTATCTTGGAAAAAAAAGTAATTTTGAAGGTTTAACTGTATATTTAAATATATCTTTATTGGTATTTCGAGATTTTAGACATATATTGGCATACTGGAAGAATGCTTTTAAAGGCTTTCTTACATTTTATATAACTTTCAATAATGTAGTAGAACTTGAAAAACACTTTAAGTGACTTTCAAAGTATCATTCATAACCAAGAAACTTTACGATCTCCTTGTTCAGGTCCCGTCAGAAATACATTAACAATTAAATTTTCATATAACATAGAATTCTCTAACACAAATATCAGTTTGTGGCTCTAAAATGTCAAATCGCTCAATAAGTCTAAAATCTTCTCAACTTCCAGGTGAACATTTATTGTGCCTGAAAGCGATAATTCTTTGTCAATTTTTCAAGCCCGGTGGTGGCGATAAGTTTGAGGGCTCATAATGCTTAAAATCGGTGTTAGATATCCGCAGCGTGAAAAAGCACAGGTACCTCATTATATAACACTGTGCTTGGAAACAAACAAATCACATATAAAGCATTATACCACTTGTTTAGGTAATTTCAAAATTTTATTTATTTAATTAGCAATTACAAAGTTTCGTCAATATTCTATATTGAGAAAAGAATGTCGACACTAATAGTTTCTTTTTTGCTTTATTCTTGTACAAACAATTACCATACAAGTCTGTAAAAACATCATGGATGCATAAGTTGATTCAATATTCATATCTGAGACCTTTTCGTGAGAAGCAAGTTTTGGATTACATCTTTGAATTCTACTATTTAATTATAGAAACACTTATTCTGAAATGCTAAAGACAAAAGCAATGGATATAACCTAGAATGTGTGGTTAAAGGTTTAACACGAAAGTAAAACAAATAAGACAATGTGAAATTCAAGATTTCTACCACGTTTTGATACGCTCTGTTGGTAGATGTAACGATCACAGAAAGGGGAAGATACAGAACCCCTAGCGGTGAACAGTTCTTTCCTAATGAGCATCTTGTTAAACCCGACAGGACGACATTTAGAGATAATGATTTTCTACAGTTTATAAAACTTCATGACGAAACGTGCTTAGTTGTTAAAAAGTGTATACCCTCGCGTATATTCACGATGAAATAAACTCTTCGAATTGCCAGTCACGAGAGATGCAGCTTTCACATTTAAAATATGTTTGCCATCTTCTGGTTTCTCCTTAAACAATAAGGATATTAAAAACAACTACAAGTGAATAGAATTCTTTAGATTTAGATGTTTAATACTTTAACATGATTATCGATATATTTATGTTTAATTCATTCTCGATCAACATTCTCAGTCATTTAGGAAACACCCGGGAACATCGGATAAAAAGGATCAGCTTTTATTAAACAGTTTTTAGCACATAATTTGTTTTGATTTATTGTTAATTAAATCAACATTACATATTTTATAGTTTTATAATTTCGAGTTATTAATCTGGGTTAATAAAATATAGAGTAAAACTAGCAAAATATGGTGATTAAACATATTACCTGGAAACGTTCTAATTTGATTTTCAGCACTTGATGAATTCTCTTTTGCTTACCAAGAAAAATAAATCGTGTTTTGTTGGTAGAAATAAAAATGCACTCAATAAATTATACTATTTTTCTTTTGCTTCAATCAATTACACAAAATGTTTGTGATTTTTTTTTTTATTTCGCGCAAAGCTACACGAGGGCTATCTACGCTAGCCGTCCCTAATATTGCAGTGTAAGACAAGAGGGAAGGCAACTAGTCATCACCACCCACCGCTAACTCTTGAACTACTCTTTTACCGACGAATAGTTGGATTGTACGTCACGTTATAACGCCCCCACGGCTGAAAGGGCGAGCATGTTTGGCGTGACGGAGATTTGAACCCGCGACCCTCGGATTACGAATCGAGTGCCTCAGCCGCCTGGCCATACCGAGCCTTCCAATTTTGATTAAGTCCAAATACTATTTTATAAAAATATAATATGATTAATAAATTTAATATTAAACGTTGTAACGTGAATACAACTGTCCAACAAAACTGAACACAGATTATATTTATTTAGTATTTTTTATTGAAAGTGTTATAAAACGATATTAAATGCATTTGAAAAAATGTTTAAACTACAATGATCGCCTACATGAGTACAGATTCAACATTGCAACTTAATAAAACCATGAAATGTTCCCCAATTACGATATTTTGCACATTATTTTATTTTGTTGCATTATAAACCCCCGTGTGTCCCAGCGGTATGTCTGGGAACTTATAATACTAGTTAATGGGTTTTGATGCTCGTGATTGGCAGAGCACAGATTGCCCTTTCTGTAGCTTTGTGTTTAGCTACAAACAAACAGCTGTTACATTATAACATCTTAGCCTTGCTCTTTGAGGGTTAAGAAAAATGGAATACCGTTATATCTACGTTTAAATGCGTTATTGCTTGTTATAGTTACTTCGAAAATAATTGTTGTTTTGAATTAAGCACAAAGCTACACAATGGGCTATCTGTGCTCTGCCCACCACGGATATCAAAACCTAGTTTTTAGCGTTGTAAGTCCGCAGACATACCGCTGAGTCACTAGGGAGCTCGGAAATAATAAACGCATACATTTATAAAATTATAAATACTGAATTGAATAGAATTATGAAATAACGCTGAAGAGACTTGTTCGAAAAATTCATTTCCGAAAATGTATATCTCACTAAATTACAATGGAATGCTAACAATTCCTGCCAAACACATTGTTTCATAGTTTTTAAGTCGGTTTCGATTTTCAAACGGTCAGTAACAAGCCTGCACTAACTTATTTTCAGAAAATCGGCATCGTTTAAGAAAGATATGACGTCTTGCTGTTAACTAGAGATTTTACTTTTCCTTTCTGTCGAGTGGTCTTCTCAACTTTTCCACAGCCATAAGCTTTAGTCCTGCCTATCCTCACATGAATAAATTTCACGAAAATTAACTAAAAATTATGTCTGCTTTAATAGAACGATATCAAAATATGTGTGATTAGGCTCTTGTCACTTCACATCTAGCAAAACTGTAGGATTATTTTGTTTGTCAGAACTGAGTAATTTTGTGTATTCAAAATAAAATGATTTATCCATTAACCAGAAGCGCGTAGATACAAGTATATTAAAAACATAAATTGGATTTTTTTTCTGCCTCAAGTAATTATTCTGTCTATTAAAGCTCGTGAATTCATACATACTAAAACAATAAAACGTTTACTACTTATATGAGTTGTGACAGCTTACGTCCTTCAAAATAGCACACTATTATTAGTATGAGTTCATATAAATCATTACTGTATTGTTTCACCATACAAACCAACCATATTATGTTGCTTCTCAGAGCTGTATTAGGTATACCAAAGCTGCAGGATTTTTCCATCCCTCAGAGATGCCAAACTCCTGTGATCTAAAATGGAGAATTTCGTCTTTCACTCATATATGAGTAAAACTCATTTTAGAATATATGCTTATATCAGTTACAACATACCCACAGGAATTAGATATTCAAGAATTATTCTTTATCAACTACGTATTTAACAAATATAACTGATGACTTATATAACTATTTGTTTCAAACCATCTCTGGTTATGTCAGTGCTAAATAATGAATCGTAAAAAAATATTTACGAAGTCGTGTCATTGCTTTTTATGAGGGCATAATTCTCTCTTAATTATGAGTTTAGTTTGCTAAAACATTCATTTTTAAGGACACCACAGGATGAGGCTTCAAATCCGAAAGAAGAAAATTATGTTGTAAAAAATAAAAAACACCACAAGCAGTTATGTTCAAGAGAAAGAGTTAGTTCTATAACCCTAGCTGGTAAGTGTATTTTAAATATTTAAACTACTATATAGTTAAGTATAGTTAATTTAGTAAATAATGACAGGTCATCTCGGTCTTCAGTAACAACTACATGAAATGCTCGATTCAGTCGTGTTTTCAAAGTGACAAAATTGGGTTCGAAGACTTAAGACACAATGCATATAATATTTTCAAATATCCGATGATTGTATACTCTTTGATTAATAGAAATATATGGAGTAGTTCTCTATGGTCCGCATGGTCAGGTGGTTAGGGCGCTCAGCTCGTAATCTGAGGGTTTCGAGTTCGAATCCCCGTCACACTAAACATGCTCGTCTTTTCAGCCGTGGGGTCGTTATAATGTGATAGTCAATCCCACTATTCGTTGGTAAAAGAATAGTCAAAAAGTTGTTGGTGGGTGGCGATGGCTAGTTGCCTTCCATCTAGTCTTATTCTGCTAAGTTAGGAACGGCTAGCGCAGATAGCCCTCGTAAAGCTTTGCGCAAAATTCAAAAACAAACAAACAATCGTTCCCTAAAGTAAAGGGCACGACTCACTGTCCCCGAAATGAAAGTGACTATTACTTAGTAATGTCAGAAATAATACGTATAGTTATCCAGTTGAAATTTTTTCTAAACATATGAATTCTTAGTAGATTTTACTTTTTGGTTAACATATGATATACGTTATCCTCAAAAAGAAATCACACGTAGAAAAAAATGTGGCGCAGTTTTGTTTTTAAATTTTCGTATCATTAGTTAGGCTTTAAATTGTCAACGTCATTTAAATTCGCCTTAAGAGCAATATTAGTACAATCTTTCAAAGGGTTATGAAAACGAGAACAATGTTTTGTGAGGATTATGACTAGGTGAAGGGTAAAGTTAGCAGTTGATAGAATAAAGTGACGTATCATTGCCTCTTACGATTATTCTTGCTATTATAAACAATATTGTCATAGTGACAGATAAATTAAATGCGAACTTTGCTCGGCATGGCCAGATAGTTAAGGCATTCAACTCGTAATTTAAGGGTCGCGGGTTCGAATCCCCGTCGCACCAAACATACTCGCTCTCTCAGCCGTGGGGGCGTTATAATTTATGGTCAATCCCACTAATAGTTGGTAAAAGAGTAGCCCAACAGTTGGCGGTGGATGGTGATGACTAGCTGCCTTCTCACTAGTTTTACACTGCTAAATTAGGGACGGCTAGTGCAGATAGCCCTCGAGTAGCTTTGCGCAAAGAAAAAAAAAAAAAAAAGAGAGAAAAATAGCACACTTGTTGGTTGAGCTGTGCTGCCATCTGTGGAATATTAGTAAAACCTTATCCAATATGACATTAGTTTGTAATTTATAGTCGAGATGATTTCTGGTTTTAAACATTTCTACTAACAACTCAGTTGAATTCAGAAACGTTTTAACAGTTTTAGAGACTGTAAGAAAGAAACATCATCGAACTAGAGATTGATGGCACTGATGTGTGACTTCATGAAAACTGCTTAAGGCGTTGTCTTGACAAGAAGAAGTTACCCCAGAAGCAACTATATATCAGCAGTCGTTTTTTGTTGTTGTATAGTGTTCAGAGTGTAAGGAACCTATAAGACCAGGCACAAAAGTACATCTTATGAACTAACGTTCAGTACTTTAGCAGTTAGTGTAATACTATATGTGTTTTTAAACCAAAATGTTTTGTTTGTATCTGGTCTGAAACTTTTCAACAAATATAATTAGTAACCTATGGTAATAATTACGTAGTTTTTATGTTTCACTCGTTTCTTTTCAGTTTTTATCGATTAACCTCCCAGTAACACAGTGGTATGTCTGCGGACTCACATTGCTAGGAATCGGGTTTCGATACCTTTAGTGGTCAGAGTACAGAAAGTCCAGTGTGTAGCTTTGTGCTTAATTCCAAATAATCAATTAACCAAATTTATCGATTAATTTGAAAAGTAAAGAGAAATTTTTATATTTTTAGTTATATTTTTGATCATAGTAATAATTAATATAACTTATTAGCTTAATAATTAATATAACTTATTCATGTATTAACATCACACTGTTCATAAGTACTATATACTTGTATGGTTATTCAAAAACTAGCAGTAAAAGCAGTGTGATTATATTAATAAATGAACAGAAAGAAAGTTTTAGTTAACTCTATTTGATCTCAATCCAGAAACAGTCTTCCTTTGATTTTGTAACTTTGCATTTAGCATTTTATTGAAATTCATACGTAAGTTTTTAAGTTTGAAATCTCCAAACTTTGAGAAGAATATTTTGAATTTTTAAATTTTATATAAATCGTAAGATAAGTGTTATAGTTGCAATGAATTTTGATCTGATATTTAAGAACACTTGAAAAAATATATAAGCCACGACTTAATATTCGGATTCAAAAGTCAGTCTCTATTATTTCACAACTTGTAAGGCCGAGTTAACTTTCAACTTTATGGCTTGTTTACATACAGTTTACTACTGGAGGTGTCCACATGTGGCTCGGTTTCTACTTAAACATATAGTACACCTCAGCTGAAATGAGTAAGATTAGTTGTGATGTAGACGGTGTTTTCGCTCGATATTAAGGAAGATAAAGATATTAAAACCATGAACTCTCAAACAATTTTGTGTATAGATAGCTGAACCAAATGTATTTCAAATTCATGGATTCCATTGGTAACTTAGTGTCTAAAAAGGGTATATGAATGACGTATATTACAAAATTATTATAATAAAAAAATCTTCTTTCTGTTTATCTAAGTTGCAGTTGTCCCTCGTTGAATATAGCTCTTCGTTCAGACAAGGTCTGTGTATTCTATTCTTAGTACACCGTATGATTTCAGCTTAGCCACTACATCGTCCCTCCATCTTCTCTTTTGCCATTCCTTCTATCTTTTCCCTAATTTAAATTGTTCTTAATGTCCACCTATTATCGGAATACCCTGAACATGCCAATTCCATTTCCATCTGGTTCTTGGAGTGAACTTTACTGTATCTTTTATATTTGTTGTTTTTCTTATTTTGTCATTTCTACGTCTGTGTTGTAGTGTTATATGAAGTATTTTTTTCTTTTCGTAGCTCTTTGCGTGGTTTCTATCTTCTTCCTTATCCCTTTTGTTAGTTTGCATGTTTGGTCGCCACATGTTAAGGTTCGTGGTACATAATGATCCATGATCTTTATCCTCTAGAATTCATTCCAAAACATTATCATTTTGCCTTTATTCTTACCGTTATTTCTTCCCTTGTTTAGTTTTCCATTTTGATGTTTTTTACTCAAATATTTGTGCTCTGACACTTTCTCTGTTTTGATGGTAGCTGTGTCATGATCACTGACCATATATTGGGTTTTTCCTTATGTATTTTTAATTCCGCTTTTTTACTACTAGAATTCAAACTGTTAGAGATTTCATCTTTTTTGGTGAATTTACAAAGAGAGATATATCATCTCTAAACCTTAGATCTGTTTAAAATCTTGAAAACATTCAATTATCTTGTAACGTTATCGTACTGTATCACGTTATTAGTGTTAATATAATAAATTTATTATCCATCACTTGGAAGAAAAAATATTGAAATATTTTATTCTTCTGACGCTATGGGTTGAATAAATAAGCGGACGGCTAAAAGCTCTAACACTAGTCATTATAACGACTGCTATAATCGTTATATTTTACTGCATTACGTATCAAAGCAATTATTTTAACCCACTTAAGATAAATTGCTTACCAAAATACGATTTGCTTTTACGTACTCGACAGTGGTGAGTGTAATTTAAAAAAAAGTTCTCTCTTAAAAAAACTGAAATACTAAAAGCAGTAAAGCTATCTCAAATGATGTTATTAAAACAGTTCGCTGAGAATTTAAGAACATAAGTTGCAGGTGTTTTATTTCCAGAATGATAAACCTACAACATGGTGGTAATCGATGTTTACTTTGAAAGATTTAAGAATGAAGCTTTTTGCAACAAAACGCTTACAAATTCTATGTCCCATTCACAAAAGAAGTTTCTAGGACAATTATAATTCTACAGCAACCAAGTATATTATGTAAATGATTCTTAAGGATAAGAAAACTCGAATATGTTCCTAAAGTAATTTAGAAAATGAAACGCTGGTACTGAAATATAAAAATATCCTTGGATCTATACGCATACTCCAAAACAATAGATAAATAAGGTAAACTTTGATATTTATATTGGAAATACAATTAACAGAAGGAAAAATATATGTTGTTCCCCAGATGAAGGCACTGTAACAAGTTCGTCTTGAATATATATTTGAATAACGCTCGTCAATAAGCGATTTTCTCGAATGATGCAAACGGCGCCAATTTGTGGTACGAGATTGCACTAAGCCAAGTATTAAATTACGTCCAAACACACGCAAAGTAGTGTTAGAAAAAAAAGTGTGATAGAATTCATCTGAAAAACAGTAAAAGCCTCCGCGTTTTTATACATAATAGAAAACTAAACTAAAACTTCTCTTGCTGCTTTGAAAATGAGGAAGGATATAAAATGAATTCAAGAACCCACGAATCCACTTTTAAAATTACGAAAAAAGTCATTTACATACAGTACTGAGAGTTTCAGTTTAGTTTCCTATGTCGGTTTCTTGCCTTTACGTTCATTGTTTTTCTTAATTATTATTTTAAACGATTTTCTAATACTCTCCGAATTTTAGCAAATCAGGAAGCTACACGTTTGCCTTGTTTCTATTTTGAACTTTCAAGTTCAAACGAATTTCAGCGCGCGTTTAAAACTAAATTCTAACTTGTAGCCGACATGAAAGTTAGAGATGAAGGAAGAGGTCTTGTGCACCTGACCCTCCTGGGTATTAACATACCCAAATACCCACAAAGAAGAAGCAAGCAAGAAAGCGTTTAAAACTTAGTTTCTAGATTCACCTGATACTTTGTTACTCAGTCAAAAAATCAAAATGATGATATAAAGAACTCCGAAAACTTAGCACTATTGAAAACTGAAATTAAGGTTTTTATATCCATATTTTAATTTGAACTTTACTTGTCCTTGCTTATTTATCAAATACAAATAATTGCGTAAAAGTAACAAAACAAATAAAACGCTATGATCGCTAAAATAGTGAATGTTTCAGAAAGGATTATTTCGAAAAGAATGTTCAGTTTACCTGTTTGTTTTGTTTATAAGCCAAAGTTTCACCATAGGCTGTCTGTGCCGTGCTTAGAACGAGTATCAAGGTCTGATTTTTAGCAGTGAAACCCTGAAACTTACCGATAAGCCATTGGGGAACATTTTATTTGGTAAACTCTATGAATGTCGACTTGCTGTATTTAAATTAAAACAAATATATATATTTAATTTTATAAATTATCTTTGTACTTTTTAATTTCGCGCAAAGCTACTCTGCGCTAACTGTCCCTAATTGTAGATTAAATGTTAGATTAAAGGGAAACAAAGTAGTGGATACTAATTAACGTTTCTTTGTGGATATGATAGGTTCGTCAGTAGTAACATATCGTTGTGTTAAGAAGGGCTACATTACAATATTTTTTTGGTTATTCATAATAACGCTTTAGTTCGATATTATACATATTTTAAATGGTTTAAGTATGCTCGGCACTGATGAAGTTACGTTAGCTGCACAATTTATTTATGTGTCACCTAAAGTGAGGTAACACCTGAAATGTAACCGCAGTCTCTTAGAATTGTATTCGTGGAAAAATAAAATGTCACCTGAAATTTGTAAAATACGAAATAAAAACAATAAAAAAAATTAAAAAATAGAACGAGAACGCCAACTTCTTACCAAGCGCTGTATTATTCAAATGGAAACTTAACGATCTGCTGTAGAGCTACCATGGAAACAGCAAAGAAAAGCCATGCGAAGGCCTGGATGTGACTAAACAGGGAACGGATCGATCAGGTTTATGTCGCAGTTCCATCATTCTGACCATCATGTTTCTGCTACCAGGTTACTAATCTGAGGGGCTTGCCCTTGTTAACACTCCTACGAAAAGTGGGGCCTAATAGGCCCCAGAGCAACTTGAAAGGTTATTAATATTAGGCTAATAATTTTGTATTTAAATGAAATTGCCATTTAAATCCATTAATGAATGGATTAACGAGATTCCCACTGTCCCTATCTACTAGCTAGCGAAACCACAGCCAGGGGAACGGGCTTGGAGAAATCAGGACTAGAAACGTCTTTTCGTAGGAGTGTTAACGGAGAAATGTAGCTAACTAGTATTTGTATGGCTGCACTAATAGCTGAATAATGCAACATTATTCAATAGACAGGTTAATACATGATCACGAGAAAAGACCTGATACATTTCTGATACCGTGTTTAACAAAATCAATGTTTATCTGTCAGTCGCTGCATTCGTGGCGAAGTGTACATGCTAGATAAAATATAACGGTAATGAAACGTGAGAATAATATGAAATAAATGTATTATATAAGTTGTGCCTGTAACATCAAAAAGTCTTATTGCTTTATATTTTACTACTAATGTCCAATCAGTCAGCGTGAATAAAATAATGTAATCAAAGTCAGATATACATATCTCTTAGCCTGGCATTGTCAAGTGGGTCGCGGGTTCGAATCTCCGTCGCACCAAACATGCTCGTCCTTTCAGTCGTGGGGGCGTTATAATGTGACGGTCAATCCCACCATTCAGTGGTAAAAGAGTAGCCCAAGAGTTGGCGGTGTGTAGTGATGACTAGCTGCCTTCCTTCTAACCCTTACACTGCTAAATTAGTGACGACTAATGCAGATAGTCCTTGAGTAGCTTTGCGCAAAATTAAAAAACAAACAGACATATCTCTTACCATGTGAGCTAAATAAGACCCGACTGGTGAATGTGTCTTTTTATGTTCGAGCTTTCAAAGTCTTAAATACAGGAATATATGGAAAGTATACAGTTTAACTTATAGTTGTTTTTTTAAAATTACACTCAATAAAATATATGCAGACAATGTAAAACACTGGCCTTTATCGTGTAGTTTCCAGGGAGCAACTTGATCGTTGTATCGTTTGAAATGTAGTTTTTGATTACACTTTAAACATCACAACTAAGTTTCATTTATACTATAGTAATTTTCCAATCTATAACACATTAAATATTTTACTGACCAACCGAGAGGTTTGAAAATCGAAATCTGATTGGTTATGGTCAGTTAATAGCAGGCTAACATTAAGCCGTATATTTAAATATAAGATGAATTCAGATACACGAGTATATGTATTAATGACTGGAACAGCCAGTATTGTTGAATAATACTGAAAAATATGAAAATCAATATCTGATTGGCTACGCTTAAGCCTTCAACGTCAAATTAAGAGTAGGCTAACATTAAGTCATACATTTAAATAAGATGAGATTAGATTGAGAAGCACATATGTTAAAGACTAGAACAGCCAATGCTTTTGAATAAAGAATTTCGCGATTTATTAAAGTATGTTATCGTACTTACTAACGACATATTTAGTAATATTTATTACAGAGTTATTACTGAAAAGTGTCTAAAATGACAAAATCTTAAAACAAAATTTCATTAGAGACCTCTTGAGAATCATGATATTTATCTAAGAAAGTTTGGACAGTGTTTTAAACCTCATTAATACTGAACATATAATTTCTTGGTACTTTGAATCAACGTGTGTATCACTGTGAGAATCAGTAAAGCTCTTCAGAATGGATAATAGCTTGCAGCTGTTTTTATTAGAAATACAGAAAGTTGAGTATGTCATATTTAAATGATTTTTAATGTGCAAATAAGCCAATAGCGTGAAAATCGCTGCCGATATAAAAGTTGCGATGGAACGAAATTTATCAGAACTATATTTATACATTGTCTGACGTTACGTAGGCACTGGAATCCTATCGAAAACTAATCGCTTTTAGTAAGGGTACTTAACAGTTCTTCCCTTTACAGAACGTTCATACTCTCAGATTATAAAGATGCATTCTTCCGAAACGAAGATATTCTTTGCATTTAATGGCATTGTAAAGCGAAAGAATATGCGTTCGTACCCAAGCCATGGTAAACAAAGTGAGAAGTCTTCTAAGACAGAAGAATCAATGAATATAGAGGTTTAGTGATAATAGTGACCTATAGATACAGCACTTATGGCTTTCTGTGAGATCGGGCTGCTATAAGAGGTGCTGGGAAACCATCGTCCTCGAATATTAAGTAGATTATAGAAAACAATCAGGAGAAGAGGTTTACTTTGGACGAGACATCCCTACAACAAATTTCTTTTAATGGAAACTATGCTGCAGGGCTCTATTGTCAAGATGCACAGTCGTCAGGTAGAACATGACTATGTTGTATGTATAGTACTTGGACAACTGAAGTAAAGATACTTTTTGTCGTTAGTAGGAGATGTAGTGTTAACACACATTATCTTCGAATACGGACATATTTTATTCAATAAAATGTAAAAGTTGTTTTAATCGGCAACGTTTCAGTTATTTCAGTTGTACAGAATTTCGATGTTATTTGGAAATTTTGAAACTAGCGATTCATGTAATTTTAAACGATCTCTGTTATGTTATGTTATTTTTTAGTTAATTAGTTTTAAGGAACTGACCTATTTATGAGTTCCATAATTAGCTCGATTCAAGTTTTGTGTAAAAAATCTACGAAAGTTTATTGCAATTGAAGGGAGGTCGTTGATAGTCCATTATGTAGCTTTACATGAAAAAACAAATAAACAAAAGAACCACAGCATCAAAGTTAAAGAAAACTTTCCAAGACCATTTTTTAATGTAATACACAATTCGTCCTGTTGATGGAGAAAAGTGATTTGTTTGTTTGTTTTGAAATTCGCGCAGAACTACTCGAGGGCTACCTACGCTAGCCATTCCTAATTTAGCAGTGTAAGACAAGAGGGAAGGTAGCTAGTCATCACCACCCACCGCCAACTCTTGGACTACTCTTTTACCAACGAATAGTGGGATTGACCATCACATTATAACGCCCCCACGGCTGAAAGGGCGAGCACGTTTGGTGCCACCGGGATTTGAATCTGCGACCTCGGATTACGAGTCGAACGCCTTAACACACTTAGCCATGCCGGGCCTGGAGAAAAGTGAAATGATAAACATATATTTGTTCTAAATTCTGAAGATAGACGTGTATTTGAAAATACGTCTGTTACACTTCATTTATCGATATTATGTATTAGGATATTTTAATAAAAGTTATTGTAAATATAATCATCTCAAAGTGCGTTTATTCTATCATAATTAATAGTTAGTAATCAGTTAATATGTTCATATGATTTTTAGAAACTTTCATACAACTTATCGAATATGTCCGTGTCAACTGGACCTAACAAGGTCATAAACACCACAAACTACAACTTTTGTCCTTAAGCCTAAGTTTACTGCAAAAAAAAAAAAAAACTGTTAGAAAGTTCACTTATTCAAAGAAACTGGCCTAAAATAGATTAAAAGTCCATATGAAACAGTGGTGGAAATATGTCAACAAAGGAATTATGGGATATTGTCTTTAGATTTCGGTCCAGATATAAGAGTTCGTGCTCGGTTTATTCGGCGCTTAACAGTTGTGCCTGCATTTATTCTATGTTGGATATCAACTATCTGATTATTACACATTTAGCAAAATATAACGAAAGGTTATTAAGAAATCTGACTTGTTTTTATTTATTTGAGGAAAAAAAGGGGGAATATTTTATTTTGTGTAAAATTAAAAAAATGGTTGTGAATAATTCCTATTTTAATTATTGTGCAAAACCGGTTTTTAGTAAAACTGGTTACGAAACAATTGTATTTTAATTCATATTTTACAATAAAACAATGCTAATTCGTTTTTTGTACGAAAAGTGACTATTACCTATATTAAATTGCAATTTTTAATGAAAGTGAGAGCATAAAACATGCATTCTAATATGTAGGTATTTTTACCATTTCATCTAATATTGTCAGTGACTAATTCTAAACAATATATTTAAAATATTGTAAACAAATCCAAGTCTCAACACTAATTAAACCTTCAATCCAGAATGTAAACCTTTCCCTCTTTCTTTTGTTTTAGTCTAAATGAGCTAATAAATCCTGATAGTCAAAAATTCGTTATAAATTCACGAGAAATGTCTACGTAAGAATGAACAATACTTTATATGCTAAGTCATCAATTAGGAACATTTATTTCCAACTATGCGAACTTTTCAACAGCTTGCCAAAATATAATTGAAGTAATAATGTTATAATCACAAACATTTTTTATATCGGGACTGTTTTTATTTGATAACTTTGTGATGATACATTTTTTTCTTCATATAATTGCTTAAATATTCCAGTGCAAACCTTAGCACAAGTGGTCAATGTATCAGTGGTTAAGTATTACGTACAAAATACGAGTAATGCGGTTTATTGCCCGTTTAGGCTTTTCATATCTCTGAGTATTTGCCCATTTGCTAGCTTTGAGGACGTCAGCAGATCCCCAAGGGCCTTTCATTATAAGAAGTGCCACATATAACAAAAAACACTGATGAATGCGCTCCGGAACTGCCCATCAACCGAAGCAGCCTCAACAGTTAATTATAGACAAGGTATGTGCTGCACGACTATTTTATGGGCGAGACATCCATCGGTTGCCACTAGCAACCACAGAAAGATCGAACAACTTTGACCTAGAGACAACTGACCTTTCCGACCCACCAAGAGATAGTTCGAAAATGAGTGGGTAGTCTTCTTAAATTTGTAATTATACATGAGCAAAATTATCACACATAACTCTAAACCTCTCTGTTATTTTGTGTTTATCACACATAACTCTAAACCTCTCTGTTACCTTGTGTTTATCACACATAACTCTAAACCTCTCTGTTACCTTGTGCTTAGCTGTTCTTGTCTTTCTTTTATCAATATCTCTTAATTTAAGAGGTAAAAGTTGGAGTTGTCAACTTCTATAGATTTTAATGCGGAAATGCTCAATAAAACATAAAAATATTTTCTTTCGTTTATTTCGTAACAGCCCAATCATGAAACTCTTTGTTTAAATTTGTCCTGGTAGTTGGAATGATATTTAATGTAGTCATAAAAAGTAATTGATGAGCTAAGTTGAATGGCCAACAACTTCCTGTTGCAGAAACACAATGTCATCCTCTCCACTTATGCTTCTACAACAGGCAGTTATCATCCATTCATCTTAGTTTCATCATAAATACTCTGCTTAAATAATCTATCCACGAATAAAATGTAATTCTTCGGGTATAAGGTACTGTAAATAATTACAGAAACGGTGAATAAAAAGAGAATAAAAGGCAAACTTTGGAAATGCCACCACTTTATCTTGTAAGAATCAAGTGCATCAGAGTAAAGTCACGTGTAGAACGTTCACTCTTCAACTGATTGCCGTACAGTCAATTAGAAAATACCTCACCAATATAAAGCTTATTAAAAGTACAGGCATTCAACCTATGCCCAATAATATTGGTGTAAGTCCATTCATGCTTCTGAGGACTGAAATATCACAGAGCAAACATATAGAAATAAAAGTTTTGTCTGATAAAGGATACTTCTGCAATGAAGTGTAGCAGTATTCCATGTTTCAGTAGTATGCCAGACTCTGAAGATGGACTATAAAAATGGCGCTGTTAGCAATAGAAGTGGTGTAAGTAAGAAACTGATACTTTCCAAACGACAATCAACGACAGTTTGTTCGACGGCGGAGAATTTGTAGTTTCGCACAAAGCTACACAATGAGCTATCGGTACTCTGTTCAGTATGACTATCGAAAACAAGTTTCCGCTGAAGCCTGCAAGATAGCCTTAGAACTCTATATTCGAGACCCTAACCCGTCTATAGGCATTCCAAGCAACCAATTAACAACCCTCATAGAATTCACCACGATGAAGACAAACTTCATGTTCAACAACCACAATATATACAAACAAATGGCCTAACCATGGGCAACCCAGTATCACCAGTTCAAGCCAATATTTTTATGATACAAGTTGAAACACAAGCAATTAACACAGCATTACATCCACCACTATACTGGTACAGATATGTAGACGACACGGTTGCGGGTTCACATCTACAGAACACACACTTAATTTTTTTTAATCACATTAACGCTATACATCCCAACATTAGCTTCATATGTGAACAAGAAGAAAGCAATCAAATATCATTTCTTAACCTCAAAATTATAAGAACTGACACACAATTTAAAACATAAGTTCACCGAAAAATCTCCGATACTGGACTATATATTCCTTGGGACTCAGCACATGAAACAAAACAAAAACTCAACATACTAAGAAACCAAATAAACACAGCCATAAAACTTTGCTCACCAGATAAAATTAACGATGAATTAGACAAAATAAAACAATACTTCATCAATATCAATAAGTTTCCTCCACAAACCGTAAAAAACATTATACGCACACACCTAGACAGAAAGCAAAATCAACCAACAAAAGTAAATATATTTCACGAATCAAAAAATCACGAAACCATATACTGCTGCATACCATATATTCTGCCGACATCAGCAGAAAAACAATCAACATTTGGCAAAAACTAGTAACAAAATACGACATTCCAGTTAATACCAAATTTATTCAAAAACCAGGCACAGAACAGAGGTCTATGTAAAAACTACACAGACAAACACCACACCAACATTATTTGTGAAATACAATGTGATAATTGCCACGACTTCTATATTGGAGAAACAAGTATAAAAATGGAAACCCGATTCAAAGAACATTAAAAGTTACCTTCACACGTTCTCGAACACTACAAGTCAAATAAACACAACATAACCGTAAAAAACACCCAAATACTAAATAAAGAAACAAACATAAACAAACGCAAAATTAAAGAAGTCTTACTTATACAACAACTCAAGCCCAAAATAAACTAATACAAAGGAACACATTTATACCTATATTTAAAATAATATTATAAATAATAATAATAAAATAAATAATATAAAATTATATATTCAAACACCTAAGCACGCCCTCTACATTCCGACACTCAATTACACAACCCCTTTCAAGCATGTGGTCAGCTTTCGGTCAGTTACCTCTTACTTTGTGAACCTGACGATGACGGAAGAAGGTCGAAACGTTGTTCGCTCCTCTGCGTAAAACATTTTCTCAACCCAAACGAACCGTTTTTACATATATAGGTTTCCAGGGTTGTTAAGCCTGCAGGCATGCCGCTGTGCCACTGTGGGAAACGGCGGCGGAAGGAACAATATTAGGGTCAATGTACAATATGAATACGGGTGTTAAACTGTTGTTGGTGATGTATACCAAGTTGAAGGTATCCTGACTGCCGACAAGTCCAGGCAGGTTCTGATCCATCAGTATCTCGCAGGAACACCACTCATTGGGCAGGGTTTCATCTTCCACCAATGCAATGATATCCTGCGTAGAAAAAAAAAATAGGTAAAACCACATAAAAACATAAAACTATGGCTTCGTTTGCATAAAGTGTTGACATAAAATTGTGAAACCTATGGAAGGTCAAATGAATTGTATGAATCACGAGAGTTATACAGGAAATTTAAAACAACTTTCCATAACTGTACAATGATAAAGTGTATGAGAACAGACAAACAAGACATCATGATCCATGAAATCAAATATTTGTTTGTTTTTAATTAAGCATAATGCTCTACCAACCACGGGTATCAAAATTGGGTTTTAAGAGAGCATAAATCAAAGGAATGATATCAAAATGTTAATGTGTTGTATTGTGTATTCACTTTTCTTTGTGTATTTTATATGAGTGTTTTATTTATTTCGTTGTGCAACACAAAGTTGCACAATGGGCTGGAAACGCTGTTTCACTACAGGGATCGAAATTGAAATTTAGCATTTTAAGAACTAAAGCTTACCGATGAACCAAGGAGAAGTAGAATGTTTTGTATCATTAACTGCTGTTACTAGTTTTTGTAACATGTTTATATCGTCTCTATGTTTACATGATTATTTACATTACTATATACATTTAAATAATTTAAAAAAGTATAGGGGCGGTTAACAACCAAGTACTTAAAATAATGAGTAAATTATTCTATAATTTCATTTGTTATGTATTATAATTTATCTTGGATTTATTATATTACGTATTACGGTTTCAAATAGCTGGAAAATTTAATATTAATTTTGAAATTAATGGAATGTCTAGATGTATTATATTTATGACATTTGCCAACAAGATTAATACACACAACTTTTTGTCTCAACACAAATATATTTTAATATAAAAATGACAATACAATTTATAATAACGGCTATTACAAATGTTATTACAAATAATGGTTTATATACAAGAGTTTTACAAACTTACAAACAGTACTGAGTCTTCTATCTGGTCTGGGATTGAACATTTTATCGACAGTTCACGAAAAATCAATAATTTTATGTTGATATTGTTACACTTCTCTTAATGTCTAGCCTTAAGCCTTTCACAAGCTGACTTTCTTCAACGAATGTATCTACTGTTCTCGTAGAAATACTAACGTCTGGAGTTAAACAGTTTGTAATGTTCGAAATCTATAAACGTTCCTAATCAAATATCTGTAGTTTTTCGACTGATAAACGTTTATCACAGTTATAGCTTCTGAGGTTTATAGTATACTTATTGTAGCAAACCAACAATATATTCTGAAAACTATCTCTTGGCACGTCAATTTATAAATTTTAGACAACGTTCTCGAAACTTCAGTTGGCAACAACGTAAACCATATATTATTGATTTTTACGCTGAAGAATCTTCTGCAAATTTAAAGAATAGACGGGACTTTCGCAATACATATTTAACCAAAACAAACATCGATATTAAAATCAATAATAGAAAATCCATTATAAATTCCACTTTGTAAATTAATTTTCTTTTTCATTTATTTTCTATTTATTGTTGATTGTAATAGACCAGCATCCCCAGGTAGTTAGAGAGCTCGACTCGTATAATCTGAGGGTCGCGGGTTCGAATATCCTTCACACCAAATATGATCGCCCTTTCAGCTGGTGGGGCGTTATAAAGTGATGGTCACTTCCAATATTCGTTGGTAAGAGAGTAGCCTCAGAGTTGGCAGTGGGTGGTAATGACTAGATGCATTCCTTCTAGTTTTACACTGCTAAATTAGATACGGCTAACGCAGATAACCCTCTTATAGCTTTGCTCAAAATTCAGTAACAAGAAAACAAACTTGATTATAACCGATTGTTCACTAGATTTATTTCCTTACAATAGAAAGGTAAAGATGGATTATGTAATTAAGTCAACTAGAACAGCTTTCTTGATTACGATATCTATAGGTTTTAATAATTTCCTGAGACTGCGAATATAATATATTTTGAAAGTGGAAGTTGTAGTGTTTATTTAAATCCTATCAAAATAACACATTTCAGTTTTTGCTGACGAACAGCTTAATTTGGAATCATATCTATATATATATAATTGACAATTCAATATCACCAAGTTCTCGTAATGAACCCATTAGCCTTCATCATAACTATTAGCCTTACATAAGAAAGGTTGTTTGGGCTAGCTCTACCACATGAAATATCGAAGTTGGAGAGTTTTGTATTCCCGAATAAATAACATTTTGAATCACAGTTTGATATGATGTCGAAATATGTTGTCGTTACTGGATACTTGTTCAATCACGTAGTTTATAGTTGAACTGAACTGCAGGTTCATTCACTTCAAACGGTTTTTCTTCATTTAATTATGATTAGCTGATTAGTTTGTTTGTTTGTTTGTTTGTTTTTAATTTCCCGCAAAGCTACACGAGGGCCATCTGAGCTAGCCATCCCTAGTTTAGCAGTGTAAGACTAGATAGAGTGAAGGCAGCTAGTAATCACCACCCACTACCAACTCTTAGGTTACTCTTTTACCAACGAATGGTGTGATTGATCACACATTATAATACTCCCACGGCTGAAAGGGCGAGCAAGTTTGGTATGTTGACATTTTAACCTGCGACCTTCAGGTTACGAGTCGAGCGCCTTAACCATGTTTAGATTGGCAGAAAAACGCGATGAATTCCATCTCGATAACTGAAGCGATACGTCGTTGCTTTGATCAAATCCAATGAAATCGGCACGAGTTTCATTACTAATGGATATCATTTAAGAGCTTCCAAGTGTGTCAAAACAAAGAGTATTACAAAGTTTATTCTTTTCTGAAAACAGATCGAGTTAAAAGTTCAAGTAAATAAGATATAAGTTTTATATCTCCAAAAGTATGAATTCTGAGATCTTAATTCGATTCTTAAAGCTACTTTAACTTTAATTAACGTTGACCTTAATACAAATAGTAATATTGATGCTACTGAACTTTGAAACTCCTTTAAAACGATCTTTAAAATATGTTATATGCTTGAGTAAGAAAACACCTTATGTTAATATAATAATAGGTAAGCGAACAACGATCTGTAAACATAAGGAGAAGATTTATTTGATAATGGAAGAAGACAGATCAATGTTCTGTTGAAACATGTAGTGTGTTTTACTATTAATAAAACTTTGTTTGTGCCTGTAAATTGCTGTTTGCTTGACCTATTATATGTTATATGCCTTATATAGTCCTCGTTTATGGTAGTTTAGGTATGCCACTTGCACCTGTGACATGATAAAGTTGGGTTAAAATGTGGTCATTTTGTAATCAATACATTACCCCAGCACAATGTCAAACTTTTCCAAACAATGTGTCGTTTAGACTTGATAAATATGATACAATTCTCTATTCTTTGCAAATACTTTTGCAAAATTGTTTTTAATTGGTCCATTTTTGGTTTGTTTTGTTTGTTTGCTTTTAAATTTCGCGCAAAGCTACATGAGGGCCATCTGCGCTAGCCGTCCCTAATTTAGCAGTGTAAAACAAGATAGAAGGCAGCTAGTTATCACCACCCACCGCCAACTCTTGGGCTACTCTTTTACCAACGAATAGTGGGATTGACAGTTACTTTATAACACCCTCATGGTTGAAAGGGCGAGGATGTTTGTTGTGACGTGGATTCGAACCTGCGGATTATGAGTGTAGCGACTTAACCACCTGGCCATGCAGGGTCTCATTTTTGGTTGAACAGATTTGTTAATCATACTCATGTTTAATATAAGAGTTTTACACCACAATATCAAGAACATTTCGTGTTAAAATTTGCCCAACATTAAATATAAATTGATGAAACACACCAATGAGAACAATTTAACCCAACAGATTTTCATTTTTAATGATGAGTTGATTTAATACGACTTGAAGATTTGATGGCGTTTCGATTAGTATTTCCATTCCATACTTTTAGATGTTTCCAAACTAAAAGAACACAGACATACACATAATATAAAGCGTTAGAGGTTTAGTAGTGAGCAAAACACAATTATTTCTCTTTTTATTTTTCCTAATCAAAACTGAAAATGACAATATAGATTGATGCCTCTAGAAACCAGCAAAGTAAAAGTAAAATGGTTCCATTAATTGAAAATGAAAATTCTTGATTGTCAACACGATATAATAAATAGTGTTTTTCGAATGTACACAGAGACCTTCTATAGAAGGCATCTGGTGCTTAGATCTGTCAGTGTTTTGAAACGTGGTTGCTAGTGGTGTTTAAATCTTTGCATGGACGATACAAAAACGGAGAATAATTTCAGTTCGAGATGACTAAAATGTATATATAGCACACTTGGATTGCTTTATGAATCCCCCATCTACAGTTATACCACAAAAAACTGAGCATCTATCCCTGTAGATACTTTAAGGAAGTCTATAAACACGTGAAAAATGATTCGGATCGGATCATTTCATCCAGTGTAAAAGTAATGTTGAGTTTAAAAAATAAAATTTGACGCTTAGTCGTCTGCTGCATGATACGTATCGGTTGAATGCGGAATGTTAGTCTAAATGGATTACGCATACATATTTCTTGCTTACCATTTATTTAAACAAGCTTTCCGAAAGCTCCATTGACAACACAATCCTTTGTAAGTATATGGTACATGGAAGTAGTTACTATGGCAACCTTCGATTCAAATCCTCATTGTCGTTTATATGTGTATATTTCATGTTTAACGTAAGCCTCTTATGAATTTATAAAAAACACAATGCTCGTTTTAAAGAGAATTTTCGAATTTAAAATGAAATATGAGAGTTGTAAAGTTTGTAATATATATAAAAAACTAATACTTGGAGATCGTCTTTGTGTTAAAGTATGTAAAACTCACGAATTTTGAAACGATTGGGAAGCCTTATTAATTATAAGTAACCCAAAAGTTATAAATTAAAATAGAACATTGAGTTTGTTGCGGTTTGAACAATGAACTTACGAGATAACCAAGAAATAATATAACGAATTCAAGAAGTCATAAAGTAACGTGTTACATCTTCCACTGTCAAATTGTATTAAATGTACTACGTGTACATTCTATCTCCATATTTATGTCAACCAAGGTTATTTCTTTCTTTCACTTTTTCTGTACGTTCTTTAAAAGTATAATATTTTTTAATATTTTATAATATTTCCTTTGAAAAGCTTCCATACATCAACTTTTTATTACCTAGTATATAATATACAGACATATACTTTTATTGCCAGTCCAACTTGAATAAAAGAGATTTAAAACATATCATAAGTGGTTAAAACTGAGCTTAAGCATATCTTGGTGTATGCAAACCTACATTATAACTCAAACATCTGGAAGTTATGTAGAATGTTTCTAATTTTCTGAGTAATTAGTCGTAAAGGAGACCGTATTTCCAACTGTAAACTACTTAATGAATATATCCCTGTATTCTTAAAAGTATGGGCACAATATCACGTTTCTAACTTCCTGTCCTTAACTTTCCTCCATTAATCCCGTGCCCCACGTCCTTAACCCAGATCAGGTTACTTGTCGTTAACACCAGATGCCGCTGTCACATAAATCTTTGATTATTTTTCATCCCGTTTCTTGGTTTACTTTCAAACTAATTTCAGCAAACTCGGAAGTCTTATTTAAACTATCTCTTGCGCAGACGTGAGAACAGCGGAAATTGTGTGTAAATATTGAGGGATCATTCCGCCATGTAGTACACAGATGGCGTGGTCACAGCTGATTCTTTACTAAAAGGAATTTTAAACACGTCAGTCAGAAGTTAAAAGGACATCTTTCAGTAGCATATTCTCGCAAACAGATTAAATAATTGTACAAAACAAGCTCGTAAATTATCATACATTCATGGCTCACTAGGAAAAAAAAGTTTTGCACTCTTTGATTGCCGTTTTCTCTATTCATACTTCATTTTAAGAGGAAACTTGTAAAAAATGTTTCTATTGGTTTCTACATTTTTTCGTTTAACTAACTTATAGATAAATGTATCATGCTCTTCCCTTATTTAAAAAAAAAGTGGAAAAACATGATTTTTACAAAATTCCTCACAATTCAAACGAAGATGACCGGCACTTGAAGACACTTTTGGTTAAATGAATTTTTATAAACTAGTTTCTAATTTCATAATAGATATGACTGCATTACCACGTTAGATTACCGTTGATTCGAGTGCATTAGCAGAGTTGAGACGGTTTGGACAAAGGCTAAAAAAACATACAAAATCATTTGACTCGAGAAAAGATGAAACGTAAATCTAAATAAAAACTGTAAATGATAACTTTTTAGATCTGATATAAGTTATTTACTGTAGTTAGTTTAAGAAATAACAAATACCCGCAACTATTTTGAAAAAAAAAAATCTATCTAATTTGTACTAAGCTGACATATTTCAGGCACAAGTTATTTATTAAATTTTCTATTTAATTACTTAAGTTATATATAATTTACCGAACTGACTTAAGTGTTATACTGCCTATGCTGGACTATGGATCCGTGGTTTTACGGTTTGCGTCCCACTATCACAGAATCAAATTCCATACGCTGAGGCCGAAGGCGCGTTATAAGGTGAAATCGCTTTATGTGATTAGCGTAGCTCACGAATGGACAGTAGGTATTGTTGAGTAACTAACTCCCTGTAGTACTTCATAGAGAGACGACTGGCGAAATAGCAAAGATAATTTAGTTTTGCGCTAACATCCGAAACAAATCTTACACAATGATCACAATATCTATAAACATTAAATAAGAAACTGCTAGACTTCGAAATAAACAAATGAACCAAAATAAAGTAGAAGTCGATATAAGAATACAGAGGAAAGAGTTGAATAGCTACGAAAATTTTGTCGTTTCTTCGTATATAATAAATGTTCTACAGGTCTTATAAATTGTTATGTCACTCCTTGATAGTATTCTGGTTCGGACATACTAACTAAGAACCTAAAAGGAGCACCAGAAATAACATTAAAACAAGCTAAAAGAGAAAGGAGGGGTTTCTTTAGATCAATATACCTTCTAAAAAAAACAAACTAAACTGGACCTTATCCAAAGTCATAAGGTGATGTTTATCGCGTGTATTACAGAGGACAATATAAGATTGGTTTGGTTTGAATTTCGCGCAGAGCTACACGAGGTCTATTTGCGCTAACCGTCCCTAATTTAGCAGTGTAAGACTAGAAGGAAGGTAACTAGTCATCACCACCCATCGCCAACTCTTAAACTACTCTTTTACCAACGAATATCGGGATTAACTGTAACATTATAACTCCTCCACGGCTGAAAGGGCGAACATGTTTGGTTGACGGGGATTCGAACCGCAACCCTCATTCTCTGCCTTTTAGCCGTGGAGGCGTTATAAGTGACAGTGAATTCCACTATTCGTTGGTAAAAGAGTAGCCTAAGAGTTGGCGGTGGGTGGTATGACTATCTGCCTTCCATCTAGTCTTGCATTGCTAAATTAGGGACGGCTAGCGCAGATAGCCCTTGTGTAGCTTTGCACAAAATTCAAAACAAACCAAGCCAAACTCTTCCAAATAACTAACATTCTTAACATGGTTAGACCGGTGTAATAATGAGATCCGAGACCATTATTACTTTTAAGTTTACAGCTTTATAAAGAGAACAGAAAACGGTGATTATTTCGTGATGTATGACATTATAATGTGATTTTTACTTTCTATTGCGTCAGGTTACGTTTTTCAATTTTGCGCCTGTCACGTTTCCGACTACGGACATCACTTCAACAAAAACCCTCAACAAAGCCAACTGCATTTCCTTAAAGAGTTCACAAACGTATAAGTTTGTGAAATGCTGAACGTAGTGAGGTAATTCTCTGGTGGACGTGAAGTTAATACTAATTTTTATGATAAAGCAATTACAAGGCTCTAAACCTGTAACATTTAAAGGTACTTTAGGTCTAGTTGTATTGTTTACCAAGATACAACAGAACATTTATGTTAGATTATTACAATTACACTTGTCATTTTCCTTCTGGTTGTAGAATCACGTTAAAGATAATATATGGTTACTTTAAGTATATGTCTACATTAAGTTCTTATGCAGATGTATAACTCTATGAAATCATTGTAAGTTGTCCTATCATTATAATAACTCACTGTTTGATCTTGTACGCTTTGTTCTGTTACTCAGAATAAACGACAGCGTTACGTGCGTTTCATATTTTTGATTGCTAAGCGATTAAAAATATGATATATGTATATTACATACTACCAAATGTCCATGCGTTACGCGGATCATTTATTTCATTGGCTTTATACGCGTGGCGGGTTGGTACACGTGTGAGTCTATGAATCCTAGTCTAGAATTTGCTCTAAATGGACAGTTTCTTGAGAATTGTCTTTCTATTTTTAATATGTTATCTAACTTGTACAACTAGATGGCTTAAAGATGTGCACCATACTCAAGAATCCTTGAGAGTTTCATGTAGATCAGAGTGTGGGGAGTAGGTACCAAAGAGGGAACAGAAATGCTTGTCAAACTCGTAAAAATGAGAAAATGACTAAACTAAGAGGTTTTATGATTCCTCTGGTTGTTTCAGAAGAAAGAAAATAGGAAGTTTTTTTTTTGTTAAGAAGAGAAACAAGTTGTTTTATAGTATGGGTGGTTTTATTATTAAACGCAATACAATATACATTATTTGCAATATCAAATCAATTATGCTTTAAAGCTGTGATGAAGTCTTAAATTACGAAATTTAATTATGAAAATACGTTTAAAATAAATTTTTGAAGATGAAATAACCGAAAAACATTAGTGTTGAAAACACGTAACATTGTTTTTTATCTTGCTGAATAAGCGACGCAGTAAATGTTTTTCTCCGATAACTTAATGGCTATTCTATATTATGTATGTAGTGATATTGCTTTGCCAAAATATGGCATGTCTTTTTGTCTAATACTAATTTTTCTTACACCCTTGTGCAAATTAATTGAAACAAGACGGAAAATTACGATTTTTTTCAATTTTTTGCGTTTTATTTCTGAGAATCCAAAAGT
Source organism: Tachypleus tridentatus (assembly GCF_004210375.1). Lineage (NCBI taxonomy): Eukaryota > Metazoa > Arthropoda > Merostomata > Xiphosura > Limulidae > Tachypleus > Tachypleus tridentatus. The sequence goes on from NC_134828.1 coordinate 88,879,414, forward strand.
TACTCACGAATTAATACATGATATGACCGTCTTTATTTTTCAGAAGATCATTAATCCGCTTTGGCACCGAGCCCACGAGTTGACTGCAATCTTTACTAATTTTTGGATCGCAGTACCACACCTTAATTATGGCCTCAATTAGCTTATCTTTCGTAGTACAGTCTTTTCCCTGAAGTCTTTCTTTACAAATCGCCCAAAGATTTTCAATAGAATTTAAGTCCGGAGAGTTTCCAGGCCAGTCCAGCACCTTTATTCGCGTTGCAATCATAAAATTCTTCACAAGTTTCGATGTGTGGCACGGAGCCAGATTCATCTGGAATTTTCTTTTTCAATTCTGGAACGACTCTTCTCTGCAAAACTTCGATGTACTGTAGTTCTCGCATCATACCTTCTACGATATGTAAGCCTCCGACGCCATAGCAGCTGAAAAAGCCCCAAAACATTTTCTTCAAGGGATGTTTTACGAACTGATTGATGTGAGATTCTCGAAGTTTCTCACCTGGAGATCTGCGAACATGCAGGCCTCTTTGACTTTGTATGAAGAAATGAGTCTCGTCACTGAATAACACCTTTCTCTATTGTTTTTGCGTCCAGTTCTTCTATTTCAGACCCCATTGATACCGTTTTTTACTTGATTGAGTTGGTAAAAAGTTGTTTTTTGACTGGTCTCCTTGCCCTTCTAACGCAATTTCGAATGACGTAATATCCCTCAAAATTTCGTCATATATCCAAAAAATAGATCGACCGTACTGCAAAACACCGCTAATGACGCCGTCTGTGTGGAAAAATGACTTTTAAAGGAAATCAGCGGGTCCAGAGAGCCTACACCGGCCGCCATGCTGGAAATTGTGTAAAATGACCATTTTTTTTTAATTAATTTGCACAAGGGTGTACATTGTTTTAAACACATTAAGCTGACAGTTGCAGGTTGTCTTCCTCAGCTAATGTTAGCTAGATCTATATGAAAATATATAAATAAAACACTAAGATAAACACGCATTACTGCACTTATCGGATATATTCTAACCAGTTGCGCTATAAGGATATTAAAACAGCTAAGAGTTGATTTTACTGGCAATAAGGGAGAAAATGTTTTACATTCTATGTTAAGATATTCAGTGAACGCAGGTCCCATTCTCAATAGCTTCACTTTTTACTCTCTTAAAAATTCAGTTTAACTTCGCCAACGTTTTAACCATAGCTAGCAGTATTAGCGGGTATGTTTATGCTAGGAATTTTTCGATGTTACACTTTTGACTACGTATTTATTTATGTTAAAATATAAAAATAGATATATATAGAAAGTGGTAGCTGCAAAGAGACAATAAATATTTGTTTTAAAAATCTCCGTCCTTGTAACTGAAGACCATTTTTGTACCTTTTTGTTAATAATAAATAATATATTGAGATTAATAAATAATGTAACTATCTATTCTGTATAAACTAGTTAACTAGTTCTGTATTCTGAAAATTAATTTTTTGTGTAGACATATGAAAACACATAACGAATAAAGAAATCACAACCTTAGGACTAACACGTACAGCTTTAGGGCTGGTGGCCCCCCAGTGGCTCAGCGGTATATCTGCGGACTTATAACGCTAAAAACCGGGTTTCGATATCTGTAGTGGGCAGAGCACAGATAGCCCATTGTGTAGCTTTGTGCTTAATTCAAAACAACAACAACTTTAGGGCTGGTATATTTCAACGAAATGAATTTTAGAAATAAAGCTAAATGGAATAAAAACCATTGTTGTAACAAAAACCAAATAACAGTGGGTTTGCGAGATATTTGCAGTTTGCTCAATATATAACCATATAATATTTAATATAGTATTAAGTTAATGATGTATGGATATATGACGACTAAAAATGCGCAAAATGTTCTTATAATAACAACACAACAAAACACGTGAATACTGGACATGACAATACGATCGCTGCACTGATAAGTAAACATAATACTATTCTAGGGACAACGTATTAAAATATGGTTAATCGTATACGTATATACCGACATGATAGTATAGGAAACACGTTCTGAAAAACAAGTATTAAAAAAAGGAATTAAAATATACAGTATAAATTTTAGAAGTTATTTAACCACAGAATAGAACTACGAATAGTTATTTGTTGATTGTAGAAAGAAATGAACAGTATATATCTCATCATCAAACTGACAACTAACTGCAAACTAATTTACGAAGTTGTAAAATTCTGCTAAACGAAGCTTTTTCACGTACAAAACAAAAATATGATAATAACAATTAAAAATAATGTGATATTTTCTACCTTTGTATACACAGTTATTCAAATTGCTCTCGTATGTGCATGTGTGTGTGTGTGTGTTTTCTTATAGCAAAGACACATCAGGCCATCTGCTGAGCCCACCTGGCCCGGCATGGCCAAGCGTGTTTAAGCGTTCAACCCGAGGATCGCGGGTTTGAATCCAGGTCGCACTAAACATGCTCGCCCTTTCAGCCGTGGGGACGTTATAATGTCACGGTCAATCCCACTATTCGTTGGTAAAAAAGTAGCCCAAGAGTTGACGGTAAGTGGGATGACTAGCTGCCTTCTCTCTAGTCTTACACTGCTAAATTAGGGACGGCTAGCGCAGATAGCCCTCGAGTAGCTTTGCGCGAAATTAAAAAACAAACAAACAAGCTGAGCCCACTGAGGGGAATCCAGCCCCTGATTTTAACGTTGTAAATCCGTAGACTTACCGCTGTATTAGCGGGGGGGGGAGGTAGTATGTGTATATTAAAAACACTAACCTTATAGCTCGTGCTGTTGTTACTAGGATAGTATCTGAAATCTTCCTACTTGAAAAGATAGTTCAATCAGTAACTTATAATTAAGGAAAGTTTATTTGAGTTTTTCGTACAAAATGATATATCAACAACTTAAGATAATAATATTAATTCAACTTAGTTCATCAGTTATGGTCTGACGTATTTTCGAAATGGTTGAATTTTCTCTTAATTATTCTCAGTTCCACAGAGAGGAACTATAATGAATAGTTCCCACCATCCACAAAGCATGGTTGCTTCTTACTTTATCATGTAGTTTAACTGAACTGTTTCATAAACAGAGGACCCATTCACAATCATCCAGATCTCTTTGGTTTAATGCTAAGCCTCAATAGTAGTTTTATGTTTTTCCTTTGTCTTGACACTCAATCTCAATAGTACTTTTATGGTATATTCTATTTACAGAAAATTAGCTGTTTTGAATTGTGTATACAAAGTACTTAAAGTACCTTTAGAAAACATTTTCTCAAAATCAGTAACCCTGTCGACATTTCAATAACATTTGTTCAAACAGTTTAAAATAACTTTACAATTTATATACTATTTACTTAAAAATCGATAGGGTTTTATTACTAAGCTGTTGTAAAATCTATGCCAGCTAATGCATAAAACCTCTTTTTGTCTCCAGAGTACATTAGTTATTTGTATAATCATTAACTATCTGCCTTCTGGGATTTCTATAGCTTCTAAATTAGGGACGGTTAGAGTAGATAACTCTCGAGTATTTTTGTCTGAAATTTAAATAAATGAAGTCAATTAATGACTAGTTTCGCTGTAAGAATACTATATACAACTTAATAGTGGCTTATCAATGATTGGATAATTTCGTTGTAAGGATATTTTATACAACTGTATGGTAGTTTTTCAAAAATTGAATAGTTTTGCCGTAAAGATATTAAAAACAATTATATGGTGTTAAAAAGTGGATTTTTTTTCCCTGTAAGATAATTAAATACATCTTTATTGTGGTTTATCAATGCTTGGATAGTTTCGTTGTAAGGATATACAACTCTGTGACGGTTTATCAATGCTTGGATAGTTTCGTTGTAAGGATATTATATACAACTCTGTGATTGTTTATCAATGCTTGGATAGTTTCGTTGTAAGGATATTATATACAACTCTGTAATTGTTTATCGATGATTGGATAGTTTCATAATAAGGTTAAAATGCACAATTGGTAACTTGTCATACACTAACAAATTCTTCTGAGGAATTAATACGACTACTAGTTCATCAGTGACTGTTTAGTTTCACAATGAGGTAAGCAAATGCAACAGACGTGTATCAGTGTCTGGGTATTTTCAGGTAAAGCTCTTAAGTACAAATGTAACTAGAACTAACAGCTTGAAATTAATCGGTTAGTTAACTGCCATGATGTGCAACTGATGATTTGTACCAAGATGAAGTTTGTATATCCAATTTATCGGTGACTGGTTATCATCACTGTCACGTGATTATGTAAAAGAACTGGTTTACCAATGACTTATTAGTATCACTTTGAAGTTATAATGCCAAACCGATGATGGTTTGTTAGCGACTGATTAGTATCACATATAACTGATTGGTTTTCACTACTAGTGAGAAACACTGTGAAGCAATCGTGCTAACTAGTTATTTTTCAGTGGCCGATTAGGTTTATCATAAGGTTATAATGGAAAACTCACTGCTTGTCTGCTATTGATATTATTATTATGTAGCTATAATGTAAAAATAATGATTTATCAGTGACTCGTTATTTTCAATATGGGAGACGACTGTGATTTATCAGCGACTAGTTAGTTTCATTGTGAAATAAACTTCATATTTATTTCTAGTGGAGCTACTGTATTTCAATCGCTATTTGACTCCTTTTAATCAGTGTATTTATGAAAACTTATGAATTATTTCTTGTGTATAAGCTTCTATTGTCCAATAGTTCTCTAACATTTGAATTTATAAAGTATTAAAAACTTAGCACAATCAGTATTTGAAACTATAATACCGAACACAAGCTCTAACAATTAAAATAAGAACCACATATAAAAAATTGTTTTCTCATTCTTTCAACTGCATCTTTAGTTCTAGTTTTTAAGACAAATTGCTTTTTAATAGGTTTGAAATGTTATCTAATTTAAGCAGGGTAGATCGTGTTACTATTAATAACTTATATTGTTTTCATGGTTCACTACTATTATTCAGTGTACTTATAACACATTTATAATGTTTGAAGCACCGATTCACTTTACTTCAAATTATTAGTGAAGCGTATCAATGAAATATCCATCTAAACCGAAACGATACTCAGGAGAGTTCAATATAAAACTACGAAGAATTTGAGAAAGAGGTCAAGACGAATGAAGAAATCAGCATAATTTGAACAGATTGTCGTATACGTGACAACGACTAACCTTGAATCTCCTAATTCGTGCCATAATCTCAAGAGTAATAGCACATCAAGCTTTAAATAAGGAGCTTCTATATCTACTGAACCTTAACGAGAAAAGGTAACATTACAGTAACTTGAAAGGAAGGGGGGAAGTTTGATACCATCGACCCGATCTCCTTGTTAAACTTACACGCGCGGGCTGACATGCTAAAAAATAAATTCTACTTTTAAAAATAAAGTTTTGACAATGCATGTTTGAAACGAAGGTAATTTTGTATTGCGAATGCTGTTTAGAAAAAAAAAAGCATAACTTAGAACTAAAATATATTAAACAAATGATTTTGGAGCCGGTATGTTATGTAGCACCTTTATTTAAACGTCGATTGACAATGCCCCAAAACTTTGGATTGCATCGCGTTAATAAACGGTAAACATATTTTAACAAAAGCTGGAAAAAATACTAGCGATAATATTAGTTCATTTGAAACCCCGATTAATCTGTCTTAGCTTAAAACATGGTTGGTGTTTGAAATGCTTTGATATAAAAGCTAGGAAATTGTTTAGCAAACTAGCTTATGTGACTGACATTTTGTGTTAGTTTCTAGATATTTAGTTCAAATTAAGAATATATTTCATAAATGTAAACTTCAGTTGTTCATAATTAATATGCTTTAAAGTGTTAGATTAAATTCATTGCAGACGTTTTTAATTGTTTTGGATTGCATAGATCCGATTATTCTATATGTCAGTTTGTTCTTCAAAGTTTGTGGCCAACTCCCTTGACGAACATAGTGCATATAGCCCATAGTGTAACTTTGTTTCTGAAGTAAAAAACCTCTCTAGAGAAATCCTTAACTCACCCAATGGCACAGCTGTATGGCTGCGGACTCAGAATGCTAGAAACCGGATTTCGATACCTGTGGTAGGCAGAGCAGAGAAAGTTCATTGTTTTTGTCCTTAATTACAAACACAATTGTAGAAACAATTAAAAATCAGGTTTGATTTCGAAATTATTAGTCAGAATAATATTCAAGCTCAAAGCAGATATTTCATTTCAATACCTATGTCTTGTATATCCGCTGTTTAAGATTCCTTTAATTAGCCAGATAAATACGAAATGACATTCAAAATGTTTCATTTTTCATATTAAATTATTAGAGTTTCGTAGGACCACGTGCAAGGAAAAAAATTTTGACAACGTGAAAACGTGCACAAGTTAAAATATTTCTTTTCCGAAAACAAAATCTAATTTAAAATGTTTTGATCTATCTACAACAACTTACGAGTTATTGCGATTTTCTAAGTAAATATGAGGTCGACTATGGTCTAGTGGTCAGCGTGACCGGCCGAAAAATTCGGGTTAAACGTTTTTTTCAGCTGCGGCATAGTGGCTCATAAAATGGCTCTGTGGTTTTCAAGTACAAACATTTAGCTCATAGCCTCGTTGCCTCCGCGGTGGCACAGCGGCATGTTTGTGGACTCACAACCGCTAAAAATTGGGTTCTGATACCCGTGGTGAGAAGAGCACAAATAGCCCATTGTGTAGATTTCTGCTTAATTTTAAACAAACAAGTATAGCTCCGTCATCTCTTTACCGATTTGAGATCTAATTACAGTTTTGGACTGGAGAGCTGAAACCCTTTCGACTGATATGTTTGACTGTTTACAGGATTTCATAGATTAATGTACTCTAATCCTTAAGAAAAATCAAGTGCCGCGGCTATTGTTGTTAATTTGAAGGTTACACAAAGCTGCACAATGGGCTATCTGGGCTATGCCCACCATGGGTATCAAAACACGGATTCTAGCATTGTAAGTCTGCAAGCATATCACTGTTTTAATTAGGAGCGCCGCGGCTATTGAGGATTCTCTTTTGTTAATCGTTCTTATGTGATATCTAGCACGTATAATAATTTACATAAAGAATTTTTCCACAGAAAAGAATTGTTACGTTAAAATGATTTGGCAAAGTATTTTGTTGGCAAAATACTTCGTTGCTATTTAATTAAGCAAAATTTACCTGCATCTTGTATTTATAATTTATAACATCCTTTGATTATTATGTCAGCTGAATAATGCCGCCCGCAGGGTATATACCAGCAGATACAGTTGAAGTGTTTTTTAAACCTAAATGTCGGCTTAGTTGCTATTTTTTAAAAACCTTAAAGACCAAATTCTATATCTGCAATCGTCTTTTGTTGTGTATAAATTCACTTGTCCTTGCTGTCAGCAGGGTTGTACTGGATACACCAAAAAATAAGTTAATAACTTTATCGAAGAACATGTCAGTGATAGCTAGGCCTTAAATTAAGTCTAACACACTCACTCATATCCTAGGCGAATGTTATGTAGTTGTCAGTTCTTTTTCTTTTCGTCATAAAGAAAACAACGAAAACATATCCATCCATTTCCTGGAAGGCATTCAGTTATTTTTGTGCTTTTGTTAGGTGGAGTCTTTTCCTTCTAAGATTTCTCAAATATGTCTCTCCAGAAACCAGCGAAGCTAAGTGAGTTGTGGCTCCAAGTAGAATGCAAGAAGTTATCCATGTTAGAGAACGAGAACAGACGATGTGAAGATAAGTCCAGTGGAGTAGAAACATTGCTAAGATTCTCTTAAGGCAACCACGAATAAATAAGATTTAAATAGATATCGAACGGGCATCTAGTATGCTTACGTTTTATACCTATTTGTTCACGTTCTATTTTGTAAGTTTTTGACAAATTGCATGGACTGGTGGATAAGGAACTCGGCTTGTAAGCTGAGGGTTTCAGCCCTGGGGATGATATAATGTGGTGGTCAATCTCACTATTCATTGGTAAAAGAAACCTTAGGAGTTGGCAATGGAAATGTTGACTAATATCCTACTTCCAGTGTATCACTTCATAATTAGGAATTGTCTAGCACTGATAGCTCTCGAGTAGTTTTGCGTGAAATTCAGCAAATGAACTTCGACCATGTGATAGTTAAGAAAATTAGCTGTTGTACATAAATATTTAAGTTTGTTATAAAATATTCATATTTGAGGTCTGAAAGCTTATTAAGTTTCTTGAAATTTTAATTGGTTTTCCATATTTAAAATCATAATCTGAAATACATATTTATTAACCTTGCCCTCAGAAAGTTAGACTAACAAATATAACTTAAGTAAATAAAGTATAAATATATTGTTAATCATTTTCATGGCACAAATATGTCTTATGTCACAATAATGCTATATTAAAATGGTTATGTCATTAATAATAATTCATCATAGAAATACAAGAATATGATTTTCGTTTTTTCTGAATCTTTAGTTTTGTTGGATACTTTAAACATAAATAAATCTAGGTTGTTAAAAGAATGATGTGTGTCAGCCAATATATGCGTGTATAAATACTATATTGCATGAAAACCCAATATTTCTATTGGTTAGTGGTACAGTAGTGCTTTTACATTTCTAGAAGTGTAAAAGGGAATGACATTTATTATACGAGTGCAAAACTACGACGTTTATTATTTTGAAAACAATTATTTCAGTAACACAAATAAACACCCAAGGAGACACGTTAAGTTAATTCTCTACCTTTTCTTGGTTTATAAATAACGCAATACAATTACGTTTCAATACAAATCAAACAACGACACCTAAAAAACTGTCAATTAGAAATAAAATGTAAATATACTTTTCATGCAAAGGACTAGTTTATAAGCTTATGGTCCGCTGCAATTAAACTTATTAATTATTGCCACAGCTTAATTCATTTTCAGTGGTCTACCACAATTGTAAGAGTTCACTATTTTATAACACTGCTTTATCAAGAGTTCCATCGAGACAAGAGAACAACAAAAATCGAAAATATATACATATATGTTATACATATATGGGATGTCAAGGATCCTAGCTTGTATGTATCCATTTTCCAAGATTTTTTTTTGCTAAACAATATTTAAATAGTTTTAGTACATATATGCGAAGCTCGAGTTTATCCTCTAGTAGTATAGTAAATTTTTAAAATCACTCACAGAAGGGCCCGGCATGGCCAGGTGGCTAAGGCACTCGACTCGTAATCTAAGGGCCACGGATTCGAATCCCCGTCACACCACACGTGCTTGCCCTTTCAGCTGTGGGGGCATTATAATATGACGATCAATCCCACTATTCGTTGGTAAAAGAGTAGTACAAGAGTTGGCGGTGAGTTATGAGGACTAGCTACCTTCCGTCTAGTCTTACATTGCTAATTTAGCGGATAGCGCTGGTGTACCTCTGCGCGAAATAAAAAAAAAAACAATGTCTCACAGAAGAATATGCCACATATACCTTAACCCTTTCGCCTTTACCTTTACCTTAACGCCTAGTGTATGGTGCCTATGCAAGCTTTCTCCTTTTCATGTAAGTACTAGTAACTCATAAACGTCAGAAAATCTAAAACACAGACATTTAAAATACATGGATATTTATTTCGCTTTTTCAAACAAATGTTTGATATTTTTGGAACTTATTCTATATGTAGATTTATATAAAGACCATTCTTTGGCTGCTTAAATATCTGTTGGTAACGTTCATCTGTTCTCTGGTGGTTTGTCTGACGATCAATCCCACTATTCGTTGGTAAAAGAGTAGTACAAGAGTTGGCGGTGAGTTATGAGGACTAGCTACCTTCCGTCTAGTCTTACATTGCTAATTTAGCGGATAGCGCTGGTGTACCTCTGCGCGAAATAAAAAAAAAACAATGTCTCACAGAAGAATATGCCACATATACCTTAACCCTTTCGCCTTTACCTTTACCTTAACGCCTAGTGTATGGTGCCTATGCAAGCTTTCTCCTTTTCATGTAAGTACTAGTAACTCATAAACGTCAGAAAATCTGAAACACAGACATTTAAAATACATGGATATTTATTTCGCTTTTTCAAACAAATGTTTGATATTTTTGGAACTTATTCTATATGTAGATTTATATAAAGACCATTCTTTGGCTGCTTAAATATCTGTTGGTAACGTTCAACTGTTCTCTGGTGGTTTGTCTCAAGCGGAAGTCTAGAGTCCAAAGCTAAGGTAAAGGGTGATGTTTTATAACTTTTAAAACCAGTAACTAATCATCTTTAGAGCGATATATTGTAATATTAGGAATAACTACAACAGCACGATAGTTTAAATTAAGGATACGAGTTATTTGTTAATATTAGAGTATTTAAACTGGTGACACAGAAGTTAGTTTAACATTTGACCTTCATGTGAAAGTATCTCATTCAACTTTTTGTCAAGCTGAAGTTTTATGTTTTTAATATTTATTACAACATTTAAAACAAGTTCTGTGAATATTCGGAAAAATACGAATACTATTGCCAGTGAAATCAGGGATGATATTATATTACATAACGTACACAAATGTTTGTATGTATCAAAAACAACTTAAATATATTGTAAACCCAATAGATGGCGGTATACTATATTATTATTGGTGTTTTTCACTTTGGGTAAAAATTTAGTCAGAAAATGTATAGTCATCTTCTAGAAAAGTTATACTTTTGTTCACTTGCTTTTCCCCATGAAATGCATCACCTCAGCCACCACAATTGATAAATTTCAGGTCTAAACACTTGATCATGTAGGAATATTTCTTCCAGAAACTTTTTTTTTCTCATGGTTCAATCTATCAGGCTAAATCTTTTTGTTTGTTTGTTTTGGAATTTCGCACAAAGCTACTCGAGGGCTATCTGTGCTAGCCGTCCCTAATTTAGCAGTGTAAGACTAGAGGGAAGGCAGCTAGTCATCACCACCCACCGCCAACTCTTGGGCTACTCTTTTACCAACGAAAAGTGAAATTGACCGTCACATTATAACGCCCCAACGGCTGGGAGGGCGAGCATGTTTAGCGCGACGCGGGCGCGAACCCGCGACCCTCGGATTACGAGTCGCGCTTGGCCATGCCGGGCCATCAGGCTAAATCAAACATACAAAGACATAAGTCTAAATCCTAATATAGGGCACTTTACAGGAGATGACCAAATATAAACAAAATATTATTTTCTTGAAATACAAGAAAAAAAAAGGCTATAATTAATTCTTTATATATACGTTGTTGCTATAATTAATTTTAAGAAAAACATGTTCACGAAATCTTTCTTTGACCCGGCATGGCAAGGTGATTAAGGCACTCGACTCGTAATATGAGGGTCACGGATTCGAATCCCCGGCACACGAAACTTGTTCGCTCTTTCAGCCGTGGAGGCATTATAAAGTTACGGTCAATCCCACTATTCATTGGTAAGAGAGCAGCTCGAGAGTTGGCGCTGGGTAGTGATGACTAGCTGCTTCCCCTCTAGTCTTACATTGTTAAACTAGGGATGGCTAGCGCAGATAGCCCTCGTGTAGCTTTGCGCGAAATTCAAAACAAACAAACAAAATATTTTTTTAAGAAAAAAAACATTAATCAGTGTTTAGTGTCACATGAGGGACAGTCAGCTAGCAATACAATAAAAATCACAAAATAACATAGCACGCTCTCCATAAATTCTACCTGATAGTGTTAACGTATGTAAAAAATAAGGCGTAAAAACCGTAAGATAGATCACTTTGTTTAAAAAAATTTGCAGTAAAAATCTTTCTAAGTTTCGAAACTAATGTTAATGGATAGTATTTGTTTCACTCTTATCTTAGAGATAAAATATTTACATGATTTACATATAATAATGTATATAGCTTTTGCTAAAAACATGTAATCAAGATGAAGATACCTTTATTTTAAGAGCGCAAGAAAAATACGGTGAACGTCGTATCCTTCTGGTGGCTTAAAAACCAAAACAAAAAGTTAATTTTAATATTTTTCCTTAAGGTTCTAAAATTTCCGAGCTTTTATTTATGTGTTTGAAAGGCAAAGAATCCGAGTTCTAAAGCCAATATTTTAATAATAAAGTTAGAAATAAAAATTACAATATTACTCCATATGATTACAAAAGGACATTTTAAACCGAAGCATCGTCTCTATGGCTTTTTTTAGTTTGCGTGAAAGATAATAATTCAAAGTGTCAGATTATATACATATGATTTAGATTCCTTTAGGAAACAGGATATTTACAAAAATAATCACCATAAGATTTGATTTTTACAGATCTTGATAAAACAACTTTGAGAATTTACAATTTATAACTGTTATAGGCAGAAAGTAGTTACAGAATTGTGTTAAGTTTACACATTGCCATCTCTTTAATGGTACGTTGACAACATTACTCTGAATGGACGAGAAATTGACTTCTCTCTACTATCTGAATAAAAATTTTACAACGGTTAAAAATCGACATTGAGGGTTAAAGTGTTGATAATTTACTTATTTCCTCTAAACCAAATGTTAATAAATCTTACACGAAAATATTTAAAATCTCGACATTTTTCTTTTATTTCTTTGAATTTAAATAATGTAAAAACCATAAATTGTTCTTCAAAAATTGACGTCACATATTCTACGGGTAATATCTATATAGCCGCACGGGAAAGATCTAATCTAATCACAAACACCGCAGGTATTCAAAATAGCGCAGCCGAAATAAATAAAAGGATTGAGTGTGTGACTTAAAGAAATGAAGCCAAATTCATTGCTAGACTTATAGTATTAATGAGAAGTTTGCAACAAATATTCATTCATCAGTTAGGCCTCGTTTTTGTTTTGCTTGGGGTATGATGGTGGATAAAACTAAACAGTTTGTTTTGTTTCCAAATTTCGCACAAAGCTACACGTGGGTTACCGTCCCTTTACACTGCTTTAGCAGTGTAAGATTACAGGAAAGGCAGCTAGTTATCACCAACCACCGCCAACTTTGGGCTACTCTTTTACCAACGAACAGTAGGATTCACTGTCACTTTATAACACCCCACCATGGCTGAAAGGGCGAGCATGTTTGGTGTGACGTGGATTCGAACCCGAGACCCTCGGATAATGAACTGAGCGCGTTAACCACATGGCCATGCCAGGCCCGTACTTTTGATGCGAAAAAAAATTAAAAGGAGAAACTCAATTTTGAGTTTCTCTATGATATATCTTAGGTATAACTTGGTTGATTGTCTTTAAATATGGTATGTGAAGAAACAGTCCAGTAGAGCACATCCTCTGAAAATATGTCATAGTTTTTATTACTACAGTTCGAGTTACAGAAAAGCGAATGTCGCTAAACTATCACTCTTGTTTTTTGGCTGCGAGACACACGGTAGGGTGTCTCAATATGTTTGTTTGAATCCAAACTGCACAATAGACCATAGGTATTTAGTACGCCACGGATAATCGAACTCAGGATATTAGTATTATACGTCCGTAAACTTTATCTGGGGGGAACTTAAGTTACGCATTGTAAATCTATGTTTGAAAAGATGGTATTATGTTACTTATTATAATTTATCTCGGACGATTCTATGGTTTATTTTGTTACGTACGTCACACACTATGATTTCTAATAGCCGGAAATTTTAATTTTAATTTATAAGTTAAATAAATGTCAGTATGTATCAAATTTATAATATTTACCAACAAGATTTATACATACAATGTTCTTCCTTCATAGAAATATACTTTAATACACAAACAGCCTATATAAAACTGTTAAAACTAGAATAGTAGTAATTATTAAAGGTTTTTTGTTTTTTTTACAAAGAAATGGTATTGGAAAATGTGCTATACAATAATTTATAATTTTACCATGTCATTTAGTTATAGACCTACATTTATATTTATACAAATATCTATAGCTAAATTCTAAATTTAATTATATAGACAAAAGAGAAAAAAAAGAAGATATTCAATGATTTTGTTTAGCATAAAGCAACACATTAGACTATCTCTTCTGTGCTCACCATAAGTATAGAAAAGATGTCAGATTTACTGTTTGTTTGTTTTTTAGTTTCGCGTAAAGCTACACAAGGGATATCTGCACTAGCCGTCCCTAATTTAGCAGTGTAAGACTACAGGAAAGGCAGCTAGTCATCACATCTCACCGCCAATTGTTGGGCTATTATTTCATCAACGAATAGTGGGATGTACCTTCACAATATAACGCCCCACAGCTGAAAGGGCTAGCATGTTTGGTGCAACGGGGATTCGAACCCGCGGCCCTCAAATTACGAGTCGAACACCTTAACTCACCTTGTCATGCCGGGCCCCAGACTTACTGCTGAACCACTGAGAACGTCTTTCACTGATTTTTGAAATGTATTTATTATGGTTTATACTTGTAAATCCATTTTCAAAAACCAGTTTTATATATCAACTATGTATCAACTATGTATCAACTATATATCAACAATGTATCAACTATATATCAACTATGTATCAACTGTATATTAACAATGTATCAACTGTGTATCAACTATATATCAACAATGTGTCAACTATATATCAACAATGTATCAACTGTGTATCAACTATATATCAACAATGTATTGACTATGTATCAACTTTATATCAACAATGTATCAACTATATATCAACAATGTATCAACTATATATCAATAATGTATCAACTGTGTATCAACTATATATCAACAATGTATCGGCTATGTATCAACTGTGTATCAATTATATATCAACTGTGTATCAACTATATATCAACTGTGTATCAACTATATATCAACAATGTATCGACTATGTATCAACTACATATCAACAATGTATCGACTATGTATCAACTGTGTATCAACTGTGTATCAATTATATATCAACTGTGTATCAACTATATATCAACTGTGTATCAACTATATATCAACTGTGTATCAACTATATATCAACAATGTGTCAACTATATATCAACAATGTATCAACTGTGTATCAACTATATATCAACAATGTGTCAACTATATATCAACAATGTATCAACTATGTATCAACTATATATCAACAATGTATCAACTATATATCAACTGTGTATCAACTATATATCAACTGTGTATCAACTATATATCAACAATGTATCGACTATGTATCAACTATATATCAACAATGTATCAACTATATATCAACAATGTATCGACTATGTATCAACTATATATCAACAATGTATCGACTATGTATCAACTGTGTATCAACTGTGTATCAATTATATATCAACTGTGTATCAACTATATATCAACTGTGTATCAACTATATATCAACTGTGTATCAACTATATATCAACAATGTGTCAACTATATATCAACAATGTATCAACTGTGTATCAACTATATATCAACAATGTGTCAACTATATATCAACAATGTATCAACTATGTATCAACTATATATCAACAATGTATCAACTATATATCAACTGTGTATCAACTATATATCAACTGTGTATCAACTATATATCAACAATGTATCGACTATGTATCAACTATATATCAACAATGTATCGACTATGTATCAACTGTGTATCAATTATATATCAACAATGTATCGACTATGTATCAACTGTGTATCAATTATATATCAACAATGTATCAACTACTTCTTTTTCTGTCAAAAATATTATTTTTGCTAATTAAATTTTCGTCATCATTTGAAGACGAGACTCAGTAGTTGGTGTGATGGACTGTAGATCTTTAGGTCGAAGGATAGGATCCCATTGCCACGAAAACATAAACATTAAAAATTCGTACTTTCTACTTTGGGGCTGTGTGTGGTGTGAATTTACTCTTGGTGTTATCATTACAAACTAGAAATACTATATTTTGCCTTAAAGATATATGCCTATGTTACAAAGTTTTTAATTCAATGTTATTTATCTATTATTCTGCCAGAGGGAACTGTTTTTTTTTGCCACTTGATGACCTTTCCTGTCCTATGTATTGACTAAAATCGAAGTTTATCAATGCTATTACAGTTGAACCTCTTACACAATGTTAGTGAAATTTAGTAGTTTGTATGAAATAATCGTTTCGGGGATCTTAATTTACCCATAAAAAAGTTCGTTTGTAAGCTGTACTCTTAAACCACTGAGTTTTATGAATTTTAGTTGTATTGTATGTTTTTTACTTCAAATGAAATTCTATATAAAATCATAATTTCTATAAAAAACGAGTGATTGTTTAAACAGTAATTCATTTATTTCTCATATTAAATTGAAGCAAGATGATGTATTACCGAGTTAATTAATAATTTTTTAACATTAGAGATTCAGATGAAAACAGAACAGATATCATATATTCAGATGAAAACAGAACTATATCATATATTATTTGCATACGAATAAAATTTTAACCGAACATCATAACTAATAAAATATGCACTGTATACAAACAAATATACATATACTCATAAATTGAAACAGTTATCATGGAAATCTCTTTTTTTTCAGGACAATGATTGTAAAACGTATGACATACAAAATAAATATAGAAGCAAATTCTACGCTACAGTACATTAAATGTGAAGTAAATAGTGATAAACACAATTGGCTATACTAACTGTCTTTAAATATTTATAAACCAAAGCATTAGGTATGACAAAATTTAAGAAGAATAGATAATTGTAAAGGTATGTAAAGTAAACTATTGGCTAAGTTATAATATTTACATCAGTTCAAATGACGGATACATTTATAAATGTGTTATAAAACGGATATACATAATGCGCTGTGCTGTAATAGTTGTCTCGTTAAAACAACAATTTTGCTTCTAATAGTTTGGGGCATATAATTAAATCTAGATATTGATGACGTAATCATATGTTGAGACTCCCTACAATGGGATCATGGTCCTATTGTTCTATCCGTTTATAGAAAGAGTATCCACCCTAGCAACAGTTACCTTAGTAATACAATGCTCCCTAGCAACAGTTACCTTAGTAATACAATATTCCCTAGCAACAGTTACCTTAGTAATACATTGTTCCCTAGCAACAGTTACCTTAGTAATACAATGTTCCTTAGCAACAGTTACCTTAGTAATACAATGTCCCCTAGCAACAGTTACCTTAGTAATACAATGTCCCCTAGCAACAGTTACCTTAGTAATACAATGTTCCATCTACCCAAGGAATTTTAGTAACACAATTCGCTTGGAAAACTCATTGTCCACTTCTGTAAAACACATGTACTACAACTAGTGAGTCTACCCTCCTGTAAAAAACAATATACTTAGTAATACTTTTCAAATACAGAACCATAGTAACACCGTCCGCCTAGAGGACCTTGGTGACAACATCTTCCTATATAACTTTAGTAAGAACTAAAGAGTAAAATGACAGATTTAATGTTATACTAACAAAGCAAAAGTGTAATTGTGATGAAAACCTTTCATTGTTGATAACGGTAAACATAACACTGTGTAAATTAGATAAAATATCCATTTAAGACTTATATTGTTACTGTAAAGTTGATGACATGTTAATAAAAACCACCCTCTGGTGTTTCGCTCAGGAACTATATGCATGTTTATTATTCTGCGTCTTCTAGCAACTTCGTGGAGCCATGATTTTTTATCCGTACCCTAATACAGTGGCACCCTGGAGTGTCTCTTACATAATATCATTTTAACCTTCAGATCTATATATTATGTAATCCTCGGTTGTATATATTATGTAATAGTTTTATAACTCTTTGGCGGCATCCTTTGACCCATGGAGAGTTTTCCTAACAACTAATAAAGATAGGAAGACTACACTACATATGTTAGGACACCCCTGAGCTACACCAAGTAAGGCTGCTGCGTTCGGCTCTGCTATTACCAAAAATGTAAGAGGAAAGCGTGTGGAAGCAAATTCATAAATACAGGGTGTGTATCAGTGTAGAATTAAAGAATTGAAATATCGACTTATGCAATATTCATGCGTTGTTTCCATGTTTCTTCTTATTATGATGCTTGAAATTTCCTATCGCAGGTAACATTATTTAGATTTAAAATATCCTTCAAATATAAAACTAAACTAATAAACCAGGCAGTTGATCAGAAAATAATATAAAGTAGTCATGTGAAATTACTCCAAAACTCAAACCTGAAAGTTTTGCGTCTCTAAATATACGTATTCTTAAGTCTTAATAAGACTTAATTAATAAGAATTAATTAAGTTTTTTGTTTTTATGATATTAACGTAGTTACCAGGAATTTACTATATAATTTAATTCGAATTTCTACAAAAAAGGCTGTATTTTTTATGGATTCAGTTATTTGAGAAATATTTGGAATTACTTATAATTGAAAATACAAGAGTGCATAAGTAGAGAAATATTAATAGGTTGACAGTACACGCACTTGTAAGAAAATAGATGCATCCACATGCTCTCTGTAGTTTAAGCTCAGGTCGATAAATCTAAATCAGCAGTTCGAACAGAATAACAGCAATAACATAATTTTGCATATTTTCAACACCTGCTGTGATATTCATGACCTTTGAAATTTAGCCAATAACGTCTTTTAATTCCCGAGAAGACTAACAAATATTCAGTTTTATCCATTATTAATAACTTCTGTGCTGTTTAGATTATTTCTGAATTTGAGTTAAAACTCTGTATAACAATGTTGCTGTATTATTTAGTAGAACTATTATTATCTGTTAAAGTTATTAGAGTTAAATAATATTTGATTTTGAGTTAAAAATTCGATCTTATAGGAATTTTTCTGTATTATTTAGTTGAAATCTTTATTATCTGTTGAAAATGTTAGGGTTAACTAATGTCTGAATTTTAGTTAAAACTCTGTCTTATAAGAATGTTGCTGTATTATTTAGTAGAACCATTATTATCTGTTGAAGAGATTATGGTTAAATAATGTTTGAATTTGAATTAAAAAGTTTATCTTATAGAAATGAATAGTAAGAGAAGCTATAGCTGCAACTGACACTTCTTGGAACAAAAATGCAGAAAAGAAAATTTACAAGATATTTGTCTAATGTTTCTTATTGTGATTAATTGTTATAAAAACTATTCAACAAGCATTCACTATTCTTAATCCCTCGCACAAAAGAAGCTGAAGAGATTTTAGTTATTTAGAAAAAGCTTTGTCATGCTTTTCCAACATATCTTGAATGAAGTCACTTCTGTTAAGATTACTAATTCTCTATTGAAATAGTTTTAGTTTTCCAGAAGTTACACCATACAAGACAATGGCCTTTTTTTAATGAAGATTTCAGAAATCTATTGTTGCTTCAGTAACACGATGCCCCTGCACTTGGTGAGCTCTTACTACCTGGATTTATATTCAATATAGGAACAGGAAACATAAAACGAAAACAACGTAGCTATATAGAAATTCAAATTCAAGTTAAAAGCTTCTTAGTAGCAACAACTTTAGCAGAATGACATGGTAAGCCATTACCTCAGCTTATACGCCAAGAATAAGTTGGATGATGTGACTTGTTAACATAGCTGAAATCTCTTTCAATTTCAGTGGTGGCTACTAATTTATGGTTTATGACCCATTAGTTGATTCATGACTTGATAGTTTTTTGAAGATCTCAGGGCTTTTATTCTCTTCTCGTTAGCAAAGGTCCCATTTCTGGATCTTCAGTTGTAAACGAAACTGTACTTATTGTTTGCCATTTGATCAACTACACAGTTATACCAAAAGACCTTCCCTTCAGCTATTCTTAACATTCCTCTGCTACAATGACAAGATATCACAATATTATTGTAATTTTAATTATTTTCCTTCCGCTAGAGGGCTCTCCTAGTGGTCATTGTTCTGTTTTGTCACTTTTTACTGAAGAAGATAGTATAACTGAAGTTATTCTCTGTCCACTTCGCGATTGACCGGAAAAAAATATTGAGAGAATTGATAGATTATCTACGATTTTATTCAGAGAGGGAAAACGAATATATGAACCTTCATTTTCTTATTCGTGACATGAAAGCTGAGTTATTCTAGTCGTCTGTATGGTAATATAAAGTTATATATATATATTCATCAATACAAGAAAAGTGGAACTACAGAGATAGTCCCCGGAGAAAGTGCTCATCGTGTATGTTCTATGTTGACAAGTCGGTATCTGAAGATGGATGATTATTATACACTGCCATAAGGTTCTCTTGGCCTCTCCATCCAAGTGGAAAACATAGTCAGGGTGCAAGCATCTGGAATAAATTGTAATAGTAACACTTTGTAATTCATCATGCAAGATAGTGCCACATTACAGTTAGACTTAATCAGATTCTATTTCATATAGCCACTCAAAGTCACACACAAGTTACTTATCTCACGGAAATATATAAAGATTATTTGAGTTATCTAAACCTACTTAACGTGAGACTTAGTTAAAACTATTCTACACTCATATGTTTACTCAAAGTTATACGCACTAAAATTCTTATCTTACAAACTTTATACTTGCAGTTCATTTCTCTTCTCCAACTCTTCTGATGACTAGATGCAGATCAGGATAAAACTGAAGAATCGCTTTGGATGACTAGTTACAGACACAAAGTTACACGATCCTGTTTATATTCTTACAAACCTATTTACATATACCACACAGTTGTTGGTTTTATGTATATATATTCACAAATCTCTTACAATTCCGCACTGAGTTGTGAATCTTATGGATTTTGATTTCTGTTTTTGTTTAATTCTCATTTCTAGTCAGCGTTGTTAAATAGAATTCATAATATTCACGCTGTGTTTTCATTCATTTAACTGGTTATGCCAAACTCGGTAAAAAACCAAGGGGAAAACAGAAACAAGAACATTTGTAATTCTAGAAACTTCCTTATAACACAGGCCTAGTTTCATTCGTTTCACAGACTTAATCAAAACCACGTATGAGTTTCTTTACTGCAATGGTCTCATTAACATCTGAATAAAAGTGTCATAAATCTCACAATAACGACTTAAAAACATTTAAGACAAGTTTAATTAAAACGTCAGTTAACAAATTAGCATTTAGTATTTTACATATAACGTGCAAGTCAATAATGAAACTGAATTGCACAGTCTTGATTATACAGAGCATTTGTAAAAACGGACATAGAATATACAATTAGGTAGGCATCACTAAAGACTTATGTACACTGTTTTAATTTTACTATCACAATATAAATTAAAGGCTGAATCATCTTTATTTTTAACAGAGCTAAAGAGAGCACAAGAATATTTATTTTATTTCTTTAAATTGTATATTGTAAAAAAAAATTATGATAAGGCAACAATTTAATATAGAACACAAGCACGAATCTTCTTTCTTCAATATTTCTCTTGTGGTCAAAGCGTATTTACTGTATTTAAAAAAGTAAACTTTTGAGCAAATTCCTTTTTTATGTTTGTTATTACTTAAGAATTATCCGGAAGATGTATTAAAAGTTTGAAGACCTCTCTAAACTAACCATAAACTCGATATGTGTATTTGAATGATTTAAGTTAGACATAAAGCAACGCAATGGGCTATCTATGTTCTGCTCATAACGGGTATCGAAACTCAGTTTCTAGCGTTGTAGCTCCACAGATATACAGCCGTGCCATTGGGGGCAATTCTACATGAATCTATAATTGATTTATACCTAAATCTGTTACTAATAAATTTGTTTACATTTAAAGATATCTGACCCATATAAAATATCAAACCGCGTTTCCATGTAAAGGAGCCACCCAGTGACATAGCATTATATCTGCGGACTCACACCTCTAAAAATCGGGTTTTGATACCCATGGCAGGCAAAGCACAGATAGTTCATTGTGTAGTCTTGTGCTTAATTATAAACAAACAAACAAACCTTATAAAGGAACGTATTCTAAAGTCTCATTTAAATCATGGGATCGAACGTTTACATTATTTTATTTATTAAAACTATGAAGTACGTCCTAAAGAGCATTCATGTGATAATACTTTGGAAATTATTCTAATTTATTCCTGGGAGTGATAGGAAGTTTCGATGTCTTCCTATCTGAATATTTTCTTTGTGACCAGTGTTTATCACTGACCTACACATTTTATTTTCGCCCATTATAATAACTGCTTATTTTCAATCCATCTGAAAGTACAATATATTTAAAAACTTCCACGAAAGTGTTTTAGAATAAGCTATTGATTCGTTGTGGATAAACGTTCTGCTGTTAAAGTTTCGTACTAAACTCATTGCAGTCTGCCCGCCTCCCAGTACCATAGCAACATGTCTGCAGACTCACACCGTTAGAAACCTGGTTTCTTTACCCCTGGTTGGTATAACACAGATAGCCCATTGTGTAGCTTTATGCTTAATTTCAAAGAAACAAGCAGTTTGCCTATAAGTGTGGAGTTTTGTGCTTAACTTCAAACAAACTAACCATACAATGCGGGTTCCGATAATTCACGACAGTTATATACAATAGACTTATATAACGGGAATAAGACCCTAAATAAAGTGTACTACATTTTTTTATTGAAGTTTATATTGTTTAAGTCTCTAGTTGAAACTTTATATTTATTATAAGTTATTACATTTGTGTCTAACCGTTAGCCAATAACCACAGTTAATCCCTTTACAACTGACAGAAGTAAGTCCTGTTAACGTTACTCATGACGTTAAGTCGATCTTTTTGGCAGATCCAATACATACCTAATTCACTTTAACTCACTTTGCCTGTCTCAGGGTTATTTGGTTGTCGCTAAATATTGATTCTGTGTACTGTTTTACTTCGACAGTTTACCATACATTTTTTATTTTTACTCTCATCAGCGTATTAAAGCTGATTAACTAAACGGTCGACTGTTCAAAACACTACCTGAAATTAAACACAAAATGTATTGGTGATCCACTCTCTCTTCTCTCATGCAAACTTATTAGTAGTTATGGGAAGAATGCAATAACAACAACAACAACAAGAAAAACATTTTGTTTGCATGTAAACTGACAACATCACGATCATTGATAATAATACGAACATCTAGAAGTATTAAAAGGTGTATAATAGAAAATATAGAGTAGGAAGGTGGTAAGAAAATGGAAGTTTTGTTGTTATCCCTAGGCAACGCTTTTATACAGTGGGAAATGTGTAGTTCAATAAAGCAAGAAAACTGTAAGCGTTTATGGTCGAAAAGATATGAAATAAATTACAATTTAACTAAATGATCTAATAAAAACACAATTAAAAGAGAAAAGAAAAAAATGACTAAATGAATGAATATTTTGTGTTTGATTAAAAAGGTATTAACTTAACACTTCGAACCCGTCACTCGACGAGGAACTTGTGTGGGTGATGATAGACCGGGCTGTGTAAAGCACAAGTATTGTACAAAACGTCTCTATATAAGACACAAGTATTGTACAAAACATCTCTATATAAGACACAAGTATTGTACAAAACATCTCGATGTAAGACACAAGTATTGTACAAAACGTCTCTATGTAAGACACAAGTATTGTACAAAACGTCTCTATGTAAGACACAAGTATTGTACAAAACGTCTCTATGTAAGACACAAGTATTGTACAAAACGTCTGCTATGTACAACGTTATAAAACAAGAAGAGATTGTCGAGATATGTGGAAAACAGCGAAATTGTGAAAATATTTCGTTCAAATAATTTGTTCAGATATCGACTAAATTGAGAAAAGAATATCTAATGCAATAGAAGCTTCACAGTCAAAATTCGTTAGAACATTGTAATTGTATTAAAAGTATTATATTGAGTGGCTTGAAGAACAATTTTATGGTACATAGCACATGCTGTAATAAAATTGTTCTCAGTGGAAGTTTTAAATAAAATCTAAATAACGTTTGAATAAATGTTTCTTCCTTCTGCACGAACAATTCACCTCTAACCTATTGGAAAATGTGCTTAAGTCACGGAGACAATTAAATAATTTTGTGTTCTCTTTATAGAAGTGCTCTCTACATTTTTAACTTGGAATTACAATGTCGTGACTACAAAATAGTTTACAGGTCGAAGGATAAAAGGAAAAATGCTTACATGGGTAGACCCATATACTTATTTTCAACTAGGTGTCAAATACAATTGTCGCCTCTTTTAGTCGAAACCACTTTGTTTTTATATGCTGCTTTATTTGTTTCTTGGATTATCAGCACAATATCATAAAAGTTAATCAAAAGAGAATTAACAATAATCAAACTTATTTTTCTGGTCAAAATCAATTAGCTTGCTACTCGAGGGCTATCTGCGCTAGCCGTTCATAATTTGGAATGTAAGACTAGAGGTATAGCAGCTAGTCATCACCACATACCGCCAGCTCTTGGGCTACTCTTTTATCAACGAATAGTGTGATTGATCGTCACATTATAACGCCCCCATGGCTGAAAGGGCGAGCATGTTTGGTGTGACGGGGATTCAAACCCGCCACCCTCGGATTACGAGTCGAGTGCCTTAACCACCTAGCCATGCCGGGCAAATTAATTAGTAAATACACTTTAGCTTAATATTCAGTAGTTAAATTTTAATTGAATAATGATTAAAATAAATTCCTAATTACAATTACTACCTGATGGAAATGAAATGTAGCGTTAGCTGGCATTTGTCATTGTTAGTTGATAGTTGTTAAAACAGCACACATGGACCCAGGACATGATAATATCAGTTGATAGTTGTTAAAACAGCATACACAGACCAGGGACAAGATAATATCAGTTTGTAGTTGTTAATAAACACACATGGACCAGGGACAAAATAATATCAGTTGGTAGTTGTTAAAACAACACACAGATATTAGGGATAGGGTAATTTTAGTTGATAGTTTTTGAAACAACACACGGAAGTCAGTGACAAAATAATATCAGCTGGTAGTTGTAATTATACATAGTTGTTAAAATAACACACAGAGACCAGGACAATGTAATTTTAGTTGGTAGTTGTCATTGTACGTAGTTGTTAAACAGGAAATAAAGATGAATAAAATGTAATTGTGTCTAACTTTCAGTTGAAGTGATTATTATAGAATTATGATCTTAAAAATAATTATGCTCTTGTTGAATCTAAATATTCATATGTATTTCTGTCAAGCTAAACTTGATGTAATATAAAGTTGATTACTATGACCTTATTAAGTTAGTGAGGTTTTTGTGCCCATTTGTTTGCGTGATACGTTTTGAAAAGTATCTTTATTTTCAGGAGTTTCTAGGAGACAATATAGGACATATTCTAATATTTGTCGTTTGTTTTTAGTTCCTCGTATAAAATTAATTTAAAATAAATAAGAAACTCTAAAAGTACTAAGACATATTGAATAAAAATCTGTTGGCAAAATTGAGTCAAACTATTTGTTTTTACTTGGAATGAAAAGAAAGTCGTATTGAATAAGTAATAAACAAAAATCCTAATTGAAACGAACTTGTTACGCTGGTTTCCGTGTTCAGTAATCCTCCCAGCTACGTACTATGCAACTGAATTAAACCATATTAATCTCTCCTAAAGCCTTTACGCTAATTTAACGAGGGATTCTGTTTACAAGGCAAAGAAAGGTGAGCTCTAGAAATAACGACTGTTACCATCTAGGATGTTCCCGGCTAGAAATAATAAATCTTGTCCTCCACGATCGACTGAAATTAATCTTCCACGAATTCTAGTCTAGCCCACTATGTTGCTCAGCAATAAAGAAAGAAAGGGAGATATCATGATATACCTTTGGAGTGGCACGTGCTCTCTTGAATAGATAAAGAGAATAATGACAAGTAGAGACACACAGGTAGAAACATTCATTCTTCTTCTGATCCGATTGGTTTAATGCGCTTATAGTACCATGCAGGATCATAATGCGTATATGGATATATTTTTGGCTACGAAGACTATAGGAGATATTATACATCAATTTCCATTCATCAAAAAATAAGCACACTCACAGATTATAGATGTCCAAGACACTTCATATATAAAAAAGGGCGCATATATTGTCACATTCATATACAGCTTCTCGTAGAAAATGAACAATTGCCAAAGTACCTTTTTTTGCTCATAATTAGGTTTACGTAAGTAAAGTTTCACTGACCATTCTCAACTGCATTTCCATTTAACTTATTTTGAGATGTAGCTTCCTACGCACACAACACAGAATTATAATTTTTACATAAAAACGTATACATAAAATAATATTTACACAAAAATAGAAAAATGTTTATGTCTCTTTGTTGAATTTCGAGCAAAGCTGCTCAAGGGCTACTTGCATCAGTTGCCCCTAATTTAGAAGTGATAAACTAGAGGGAAGGTAGCTACTCAACACCTTCTACTCCCCGCCAACTCTTGGGCTACCTTTTTACCAATGAAAGTAGAATTGGTTGTAACATTATAACGGCCCCACGACTGAAAGGGTGGACATTTCAGTGGAAGGATTTTCGAGCCCCTGACCCGAAGATAGCAAGTTGAGTGTCCTAACCATGTTTACATATTAACGGAATTAATATAATACGAAACATTTATAAAATGTAAAAATTATAATAGAATATAGTATTTGCTATTTTCGTTTCTCATTATTGTCCTCCAAAGCTGATTTTTATCAACAGTGTTAATTTAGAAATTTGATTCGCCCTAAATGTCTAACGTGTATGCGAAACTTTGCAACTTAATGAAAATCATGAATTTCTCTGCACTTCGATTGGTTAAAGTCCGTGTTTTCTGAAAATCATTTCGTTAGTCAAAAATTTCTTTGTTTAATTCAAATACACATTCTGGTTTAAAGTAATCGTATGTGTGTACCTGAGTTTACTGTTTTCAGTATTTAATCATGAATTTATAACTCAACCCATTTCCACATTCTCTGCTAATTACATTCACATCAGTAACAGTTAGGTTCGTTAATCAAGCAAAACGAGCTCTACTTAAAGCGTAATACCTCTGATACTCAACAATGCTTAATTCACCAATGGTCTCGTTAACATGAAACTAACTGATCTGATGTAATGCTAATGTCCTCTGTTGCTGTTTTCTTAACAGAACAATAGAGTTAGTACCTGAACATAAGCATCTAGAAATTATTTGATATAGAAGACAACTGTTTTAAAATGAAAATATCCAACGATAAATATGCTGATTGAAAGGTGTCGCAAGTTTAAATAATGTCATTTTCTTCAGCAAATGTCATAGGTTTAATATGAATACCAAGACATTTAAGAGATGATTATCATTCTAGGTAAAAATAAAATCCTGCCTCCCCCACTTCCCAAGTGAACAATACTGGTCGTTTTTAAGTTTTTTATTGGCGCGGCATGGCCAAGTGGGTTAAGGCGTTTGACTCGTAAGCCGAGGGTTGCGGGTTCGAATTCCCATCGCACCAAACATGCTCGCCGTTTCAGCCGTGGGAGCGTTATAATGTTACTTTTAATCAGTCAATTCTATTTTTCGTTGGTAAAAGAGGAGCCCAAAAATTGGCGGTGGGTGGTGATGACTAGCTGCCTTCCCTCTAGTCTTACATTGCTAAATTAGGGACGGCTAGCGCAGATAGCCCTCGAGTAGCTTTGCGCGAAATTCAAAAAACAAACAAAGAAGAAGTTTTTTATTTGTTTGTGATAGTAGCAACGGGAAAAAGTAACAACTGCATTCTTATTTGAGTTTGTTGTGATAAAGTTTAATCCAACTTATTAACGTTTATTTGTGTTCTTTAAAAACACAGTATGTGTGAAATAGAAGCAAAAAAAAAAGGGGATAACTAACTTTTTTTTTTTGCTGCCATGGTAACTTACATGAAAGAGTAAGTATGAATAGAATTTTATTTCAGTATGGCAACGAAAGCTTAACGACGAATATGAAAAGACAAGGTCATTTTTCATCAGCACGACATAAAAGACTACCACGCTGTGAGAATTATATTTGCGTGTCTCTTAGCAACCAAAGTGGCTTCCGGAAAGAATATGAAGTCATAATTTTAGTACGATCTTGATTATATATGTTGTTTGACCATAACTACTGCACTACTTCATCCGTGTGGATTAATAATTGGCAATCAAACACTGGACCTCCCTTGAATTTAGACTTCGAGTTTATAAATTTTTTGGAATACTTGTAATTAATTACTGACAAGTGCAAATAGCCTTTGTGTAACTTTGCGCTAAATTCAAAACAAGCAAACAAATAACTGGCAAATTTTTGTACTTTATACGTTATTTCAGATGAAAAGGGTACGAGTTACATGTTTAGTGGCATCGCTGCTCACCCAAGTAGTTTGACGAACTTATCAGTTGTTATTCAAATATTAGCAGAAAATAAAATGTCCGTAATTATCAGATCGGGTAAAACACTAAAACAGGAGGTGGCAAATAAGGCTAAACCTCAGTGCGCCATTGGATCATGTGACCAGAACAAAGTAAGAGTATTTCTCTGCTGACTGAGGTACACCCCGCTGGTCATCATGCGGCACATCTCAACGGGTGGTTCGATTTGCTGACGTAATTACGGGAGGTAACGAAGCATCGTTGAATGGTTGTAAATAGCCCTGTGGCGCACACAACAGCTCTGACAAGTACAGGCCATTAATGGAACATCTAAGCTAGGGTTTGTCTGCATCGTCGAATTATTTCCTTAGTTCAAGTTAACCGCTTCGCAGTTAGTTTACGTTTTTCTTGTGCCAAAAACTGCCATAAAAACTTGATGTACTGTTCTCCTGTGCATCTTACACGACGATATAGTTAGCCTTCAGCACGCTAAGTCTTAGCCAACCTGTCTAGCCGCAGTGTGTAAATTAACTTTGAATTTACTGCTTTTTGCTAATGAGTACAATGACATAACCAATGCTAATAATTTCAATTCACGTTCAATTGGATAAGCATTAGGGAAATAAAGTTCTTTGTTGAGTGAATTTGATAGAATGTGATGCAAAAGCTTTTAGTGGATCGAACTCGAAAGTATCTGATTACATTATGCAACAAAATTTTTACTTTTTCTTGTTACTGAGCAGAAAATGTTATTTCCCAACTGATTATGCCTAAAGTAAATGGAAAAAACCTATTTTTCTCTTCAAACTTTGCTTTTGTGACCTGGGTAATGAAATTTTCAAATTTACCTATTTTCTAGAACATTCCAGGTAGATTCAGTGCTGAGTGGCTGATAGAGAATTTTCAAGAACTTTCTAGAATGTTGTAGAGCTTCCAAAACCTTCTAGAATTTTCTAGAAAATTCCATAGTAATATATATATACAGGGGTTCACCACTCACCACTTCAGTTTAGTTCTAGCTGCCTAAGTGAACACAGACCTATCTGATTTTATCAGAGATGGCATCAAGAAGCTGCAAGCATTCTCCAGGCTTATTCTGCTATGTATGTGGCCAATTTACCAAGAAAAGAGTGAAAAAGTACTCTGTGACAGCATCTGTTAAAATGTGTGAAGCCAACAAGGAATATTTCGGCATTCCTGTCGGGGATCATGACAAACCCTGGGCACCTCATTTTACCTGCGAGCATTGCAAAACAACTCGAGAAGGTAAGACGGACAATTTTTTGCTTGATTGAATAGTAAGATTTTATAATATACAAATTTTAGACCTTTTAAAATTTAAATATCTTTTCATTTTTTTTAAATTTCTTATAGTATAGAAAAAAATATCACATATAAAATATTTTGTATGAACCTCTTACACACTACTTGTGGATGAAATAAATTTATTCTTTATAATAACAATTTTATTTTGCTCTTTTGCAGGATGGTACAGAGGGCAAAAGAGAGCCATGAAGTTTGTTATTCCAAGAATTTGGCGTGAACCCACTGACCACTGAAGCAGTTACTTATTCTGCAAGGTGGACACTTCCAAACTTCGGGCTGGCAAGAATGTATCTGCTATCATGTATTCGAACCTTCCATCATCAATCGCCTAAGTGTCACACTGCTCTTAGCTCCTTACCCACTCCGCCAGAGAGAAAGTAGCCATTCTCAGAAGAAAGCAGCAAATCAGAAGAGGAAGTAGACGTTGAAGATTCAGATTACAATTTCAGAGATGCAACTGAGAGAAACCCATACTTTCCCAAACAAAATGACCTCAATGATTTGATCAGAGGTCTTGGTCTAACAAAGTCGAATGCCGAGCTTTTGACATCTAGGCTCAAGGAGTGGGATTTGTTAGATGAAAGTACACAAGTCGCAAGTCAGAGGAAGCATCACCGACATTTTTCAAGCTTATTCACTCGTCAAGATGGGCTCTACTTCTGCCACAATGTATACGGTCTTTGTAAGGCAATTGAAATTGGCTGTAACTCGAACGAGTGGTGCCTCTTCATTGATGACTCATTCAGAAGCCTTAAAGCTGTGCTGTTCCATAACGGGAAACATTGTCCATCTTTTTCCTGGCTCATTCGGGGCACCTCAAAGAGCAAGGCGAACGCTTCTACTAAGATATACTGGACTTTGAACGCCCCTACCAAGGAGCGTATAGCGAAAATATAGTGGGAGACTGTATTTGGGGGCTGATACGTGAATGTGATTTACATTAGAGTCTAAAATTTCGAAAAACAACTCACTTCTAAACATTTTTGTTCATTTATGTATAAATTTAGAATAAATATATGTAAATCTTGATTCATATTGTTTTATTCAGACCTTATGCAAATGAAAATGTGCAAATTTGCTCACAAAAGCGAAGTTTGAAGGGAATAATGACCATTTTCTATACTTTTACAACATAAGCAATTAAGAAATAACACATACTATCAAGGAACAAAATTTGTGATGCATAGTGTTATATTACACACATGTGTAGAGAACAGCGCTCTATTACAATATACAGTTATTTAACAATATTTGTAAAATAACATTATTTTTCAGATATATATATTACAACTGTTACTGCTTGTATTGTAAATTTTGAAATTATTGTTTGGTCTCGTGAACGATTTTGGTTTGGTTCGTTTCGAATTTTGCAGAAAGCTACACGAGGGCTATCTGCGATAACCCTCTCTAATTTAGCAGTGTAAGACTAGAGGGAAGGCAGCTAGTCATCACCACCCACCGCCAACTCTTGGGCTACTTTTTTACCAACGAATAGTAGAATTGACCGTCACATTATAACGCCCCCATGGCTGAAAGGGTGAGCATATTTGGTGTGAAGGAGATTTGAACACGTGTCCCTTGCTTGGTATGATCGAATAAAGTTGCTTAGTGATTAAGAATAAAAAGTCATTTTCTCAAGGAATTGAAAATATTAAATTGGATGGTTCTGATACTTTTCCAGCTGTCTCTTTCATTAGAGAATAATATGAATATTTAGATGGTTTTTGCTATCCATTGAACTGTATATGCGTTTTCCTTATGGCAAAACCACATCGAGCTACCTGCTGAGTCCGCCGAGGGGAATCGAACACTTGATTTTAGCGTTATAAATCCGTAGCCTTACGGCTGTATCAGCAGGGGACTTTTTGGAAATACATTTAGTAACATAACTGTGTTTTTAACTAGTGTAATATAACATATTTTTCATGCCTTTACTCTGTACCAGTGGGAGACCAGCTGAAAGGGAAACGTTTAAACTTATACATCCAGAACGCTTTCTGGAACTTTAAGATAAAGATATTCTCTCGTCGATTAATAAATAAATTTACAGAACTAGTCTGTCAGTGAAAGCTTTGTTTACGGGTTGTACAAAACTGTTTGCCTTCATGTGGCTCAGCAGTATGCCTGATGGCATGTAACGCTAAAAATTAGGGTTGATACTCGAGATAGGCACGTTACGGATATTCCGTGGTGAAACTTCGTTGTTTATAACAAACAAACAAGGCTTTTCATACACTGAAAAGTAAGCAAGTCCACTAACAATGTTGAGAACATAAAAAATGACAAAAGCTGTAATATAACACTTATCAAGACTTACGCTCTAAAAATACACAATACCTAATGCACTCACATTCAACACTCGCAGCTTTCAAAATCAGTGTTGTATTCTGTCTCTCTACAGTGTGAACGTACGATTTGATGACTGCACCAATCTTCATTGCAAATAGATAATTCAATTTAAAACGTATTATTAGAAGGCTCGCTAGTTTTCTATCGGAATACTTAAATGTGCATAAGAGTAGATCTTGTGTCTTTATTCATATAGTTTCTCAATGTTTTAGTCAAACAGACATTATAGAAGTGAGAGCTTTTTTAAAATATTTATAACTTGTTCTTTTTTACCCATTATTTTCTTTATTTTTTGAATAATCTTTCATTTAATTGTTAATTATCACGCAAGGCGGCTCGACTGCTATCCGACTGGCCATTCCTAATTTAGAAGGGACAGACCAGAAGGAAAGCAGCTAATTAACACAACCCACCAACAACTCTTGCGCAATTCTGATGGAATAGTGATATTGACCGTAATTTTTAACAACCCCATGTCTGAAAGGGCGAGTATATCAGGCGATAATATTCGAATACGCGAATCACATATCGCGAGTCTGGGGTTCTAACCATCAGGCCATGTCAGGCACCATGCTGCATCAGGTTCTTTTCAACAAACCATTTTTATATAATAAAGTAAGACCATCTCGATAAACCAATTTAATTATAATAGTGCTATATTCGTATTTAAAGACTGTCCAACAGCTAAATCAGTCCACCAGAAACAAGAGATTCAAGAATTTAATTGAAAGGCAATGGACAAGTGAAAGACAGAAAGAAAATGTCTGTCAAAGCTTAACCTGAGAGTGCTACAAGAGGTTTCGATTTTTGCAATAAAACAACACGAATCAGATAGACACGAGTCCATGTGATTCATTGACAAACAATTCACAAATTATACAATTGTCCATTAAAAAATATTTACTACCCCCGTTGTACTGCAATTGGAATATACGTTTACTAAACGTTTAGTAGAGAAAATTCTATTCCAATTGTAGTAGAATAGAAATAGAATGTTTGCAACGTGATAATATTTAAATGTTGTTTCTTCCTAATTCCGTGCTTGTGTTTTTGTGTGGTAATAAAGAAAGTGTTAGTTACATCGAAACTCTGTAAAGTGAAAAAAGAAAGTTAGAGATAAAACAAAGAAAAAATGAGAGTTCAAGGTAACAGCGGGAAGAAGTAGAGAATTAAAAACAACAAGGGAAAAAAAAAGAAAGTTAAAGATAATACAGAAAAAGATGAGAGTTAAATATAATACAGAGGGAAAAAACGAGAGTTAAAGGTAACAGAGGGAAGAAATAAAGAGTTAAAGATAACACAGAGAAAAAAAGAGAGTTAAAGATATAAAAAAAAGAGTTAAAGATAATACAGAGAAAGATGAGAGTTAAATATAATACAGAGGGAAAAAACGAGAGTTAAAGGTAACAGAGGGAAGAAATAAAGAGTTAAAGATAACACAGAGAAAAAGAAAGAGAGTTAAAGATAACACAGAGGAAAAAAGAGAGTTAAAGATAATACAGAGAAAGATGAGAGTTAAATATAATACAGAGGGAAAAAACGAGAGTTAAAGGTAACACAGAGAAAAAGAAAGAGAGTTAAAGATAACACAGAGGAAAAAAGAGAGTTAAAGATAATACAGAGAAAGATGAGAGTTAAATATAATACAGAAGGAAAAAAACGAGAGTTAAAGGTAACAGAGGGAAGAAATAGAGAGTTAAAGATAACACAGAGGAAAAAAAGAGTGTTAAAGATAACAGAGAAAAATAAGAGTTAGAAATAACACAGTAAAAATATAAATATTATTTTATAGTTTTCACTAATCACATAAAAATTGTTAAAAAGAGCAGAGTGTGTATTTTATGGAAAAAATGCTACAACTTCTTAAAAAAGCAGCCTCCAACTTGCTATGACCAAATAAACCTGGGGGATACAAAGTAATCTATAATTAGTGATTACGAAAATAATGCGACAATGTTAAGATATTACTTTAAGTTACTGATTACTATATTTCTAAAGATATATAAAATTGCGAAATTTATCTCATTTTAAATATTCTAGAAATATAGTTTTAGAAAGGAAGGTATGATAAAAGTAATATAAACTATTTTCCCTTTGTTTTACACTTTGCCCCAAGCAACTACAAAACAAAGTTACATTTTCCAACTATTTTTGGTTCTGGTTGTTCAAAGTTTAACAAATCCAGTGCTTCCTGCACGTCAATAAAGTGCTCTATTATTTGAGTTAAAGTTTTAGCTCACAGCAGCTATTAAGACACTTTTTACCTACTCAGACTATTGGTATTGGTACCAAGAAAAGGAGGCCCGGCATGGCCGGGTGGTTAAGTTACTCGATTCATAATCCGAGGGCCGCGGGTTTTCGAATTCCCCATCACACCAATCATAATTGCTCTTTCAGCCGTGGAGGCATTATAATTTCACTGTCAATCCCACTATTAGTTGGTAAAAGAGTAGCTCGTACAGCTTTGCACAAAATTCAAAACAAACAAACTAATAAAAGTTTTTCTCAACTGGGCTTATCGTAATAAGAGATACCTGGTTCAGTATCGTTTCTTATGAGTAACTATTATTCAGATGTCCTTGGTTGCTGTCTGTTCTTAGTAAGAGCGGAATATCACATATGTGTTTTGTCAGATTGACATCAGTCGACAGTTAGATGGGAGATTTATGGAATGCATCACTGAAGGGGAAGCATACCAGATCCAGAAATTGATTTCTCTGTATCAACCTGAGATCTACTGTCACTGATCTGTTCAATCTTTCTTCCACCATATCTCATTATCGGCAGGAGAGGTTTCAAAGACCAGGAAGAGATCTTCCATCCCTGGTGTATCCAAATTAGATTTTGTATCGTTAGAGCACATCGACCTTTACTTGTCATAATAATGGACTAAACCATGATTATAACACAAATACATCTCTGTAGTCTGTCCCGTTCTATTTCTTCTTTTTTAGGCGGATAATATAATACTTGTGCAGGTAAATTACACATAATATAATAGGAGGTCTGTGGTCATGATCAGTAACTGATAAAATAGTTAACTGAAAGTAAGTAATGTTGAAAGTTACGATACTAAGCGAAGGTAATTCAGATTAAATAAGTATTCAAACAACGGGATTTTATATCGTTTAAAAAGTATCAGTTTAACAAGTGTTTTACAAAACTACGTAGGGCATTATTCAATATTGTATTGTGTGTTTGAATCTATCATGCTCGACATCAGTATGTATATACATATATAAACTGCTCAAAAATTAAAGGAACAAGTAGGTTTTCTTATATAATTTATTTCAGTGTTCCAAATGTAATAATGTTTTTATTTTTTTAGGTAATTTGCCTCATTCCAGTTCCATCCGTATCCATTTTTTAATGTGTGATGAATGGTAAAACATGAAGAAAGAATATTTTTAAAAATGACCAATGTCACCAAAACTGATATCCCATATGAAACAATACTTTAAACAGTTTATATGCGTTTATTCAAGAAATGTTTGAAACATTCAATATCTAGTGTGACATCCACGGGCTGTGACACACTCCTGACACCGATTTTGCACACTTTTAATCAGTCTATCGATGTTATCTTGGGGTATGACAGCCCACTCGTCTACCAGGGCTTGTCGGAGTTCCTGTACATTCTGAGGAGGGTGCTGGTGCTTCTTAGCATGCTTCGACAACATATCCCAACAATGTTTAATCGGGTTTATCTGGAGATCTGGTGGGCCACTCAAAAGTCTCTTTTCCTTCCTCGTCAAGGAAACCCATACACATCTGGTCTGGCGACGTGGGCTCGCGCGTTAACCTAAATGAAAATGGACCCATCGCCAACAGCAACGACGAAAGGCCTCACAATGGGTTCCAGAATTTTGTCT